>NC_092376.1:115558891-115868782 GCF_030028105.1 Mobula birostris
GGGTTGGGAATTGGAGTGATAGGACTGAGACTGGCCAGATGGTTTACAAACAAAAGTAATGTGTAGTGAGGCTGCTAGCAAGGAGAGGCTGATGATAGGGAAAAAATTACAGCCAACAGGATGAGTTGCAGTATAAAAGGGGGGCAAAATCAAAAAGAGTGATGAATACAGGACTGAAGGTGTTATATTTGAATGCAGACAGTATATGGAATAATGTAGGTGAACTTGTAGCACAGTTAGAGATTGGCAGGTATGACATTGTGGGCATCACTGAATCATGGCTGAAAGAAGATTATAGGTGGGAGCATAACATCCCAGGATATACATTGTATCGAAAGGATCTGCGGGTAGGCAGAGGGGTTGGGTGGCTCTGTTTGTAAAAAATGAAATCAAATCTTTAGAAAGAGACTACGTAGGATCAGAAGGTGTGGAATCCTTGAGGGTAGAGCTAAGAGACTGTAAGGGTAAAAGGACTATGACGGGAGTTACATACAGGCCTCCAAAGAGTAGCAAAGATGTGGGCTACAAGTTACAACAGGAGATAGAAAATGCATGTCAAAAGGTTAATGTTATGATAGCCATCGGGTAGGTGGAGCTTGTCAACCTGGGAAGGCAGTCCATCTAGGAGAAGGAAAACTCTGATTTCAAACCTCCACAGCCTTGCGGCCATACCTACTCATGGGAAAGGTTTTGGGAGTAAACCCTGAGGACAAATCCAGAGCTGGAGTCCCTAAGGCAGTCCAATGTTACCTTCAACCTCGTTCTGGCAACTCCTGAGACAACACTGATGCCAAGCTGTATCGGCCCTTGCCCTTCCCTTGGACAACATCGGTGTCATGGAGAGGGGAGACTTGCTGCATGGGCAACTGTTGGTCTTCCATACAACCTTGCCCAGGCCTGGAGAGGAGACTTGCAAGACTTTCCAGGCGCAGATCCATGGTCTTGCGAGACTAATGCATGCCACTACCAGTCATGGGGGATTTCAATATGCTGATAGATTGGGAAAATCAGGTTGGTGCTGGATCCCAAGAGGGTGAATTTATAGAATGCCTACAAGATGGCTTTTTAGAGCAGCTCACGGTTGATCCAATGGAGGATCAGCTATTCTGGATTAGGTGTTATGCAATGAGCCGGAATTGATTAGACAGCGTATGGTAAAGGAACTTTTAGGGGCCAGTGATCACAATATAATGGAATTCACCCTGCAATTTTTTAGAGAAAGAAGCTAAAGTCAGATGTATTGTTATTAAAGTGGAGTAAAGGGTATTACAGACACATGAGAGAAGAATTGGCCAAAGTTGGTTGGAACGGGACACTAGCAGGGATGATGGTAGAAAAGCAATAGCTGAAATTACCGGGAGCAATTCAGAAGACACAGGATAGGTGCAGTACATCCCAAAGATGAAGAAGTATTCTAAAGACAGGTTCGCTGACAAGGAAAGTCAAAGCCAAGGTAAAAGCCAAAGAGAGGGCATATAATGGAGCAAAAATTTGTGGGAAGTTAGAGGATTGGGAATCTTTTAAAAGCTAGCAGAAGGAGCTAAAAAAGTCATGAAAAGGAAAAGATGAGGCATGAAGGTAAGCTAGCCAATAATATTAAAGAGGAAACCTTAAATTTCTTCAGATATATAAAGTGTAAAAGAGAAGCAGGAGTTGATATCAGACTGCTGGAAAACGAGAAAACAGAGACCCTGCAAAAGGACTTAGACAGGTTAGCAGAATGGGCAAATAAGTGGCAGATGAAATTGTATGATCATGCACTTTGGTAGAAGAAATAAAAGCATGGACTATTTTCTAGAGAGAACATTCAAAAATCCAAGGTGTAAAGGGACTTGGGATTTCTCATACAGAATTTCCTAAAAGTTAATTTGCAGGTTGAGTCAAATGTGAAGAAGACAAAATGCAATGTTAGCATTCTTTTCAAGAGGACTTGAAGATAAAAGCAATAATGTAATATTGAGGCTTTATAAGGCACTGGTAAAGCCTCACTTGCAGTATTGTGAGCAGAAAGGATGTGCTGACATTGGAGAGGGTTCGGAGGAAGTTCACAAGAATGACTCCAGAAATGGAAGTGTTACCATACGAGGACCAATTGATGGCTCTGGGCCTCTACTCACTGAAATACAGAAGAATGTAGGGGGATCTCATTGAAACCTATCAAATGTTGAAAGGCCTCAATAGAGTGGATGTGGAGAGAATATTTCCTATGGCAAGGGAGTCTAGGACCAGAGGGTACAGCCTTAAAATAGAAAGATGTCCACTCAGAATAGAGATGAGGAAGAATTTCTTTACCCAGAGACTGGTTAATCTGTGGAATTTATTGCCACTGGCAGCTGTGGAGGCCAAGTCATTGGATATATTTAGGCAAAAGCTATTAGATTCTTGATTAGTCAGGGCATGAAGGGTAACAGGGAGAAGGCAGGAAATTAGGGATGAGAGGGAAATGGATCAGTCATGATGAAATGGTGGAGCAGATTTGGTGGGCCAAATGGCCTAATTCTGCTCCAATATCTTATGGTCTAAGAAATTTAGGCGGGCAGATATGTGCATGTACGTGGGAGGAGAGCACAGCAAGTGTGGGTTACATGAAACTAGAAAATTATTACCACTGGGTTGTAAGCTACCTAAGGGAATATGAGATGTTACTTTTCCAATTTACATTTAGTCTTTCCTATTATGTCTTCTAATTCCAGAAACAAATGGAAAAAATAACACTGGAGCTGGAATATTTGTGACTTATTTCTTCTTTCCTTTTACTGTAGGGAGGCACGCAGATATGATGTGGTGGCATAATAACAAATGCCATTCATATACTTCTTACATATAACTCAAAATGAATTATGCAAAACAGCAGAGAATGCTTAATCAAACAATCTCAGGTTCTGGGGCCTTCTCCATGATGGTTGTAGGAGTTGACTCTGGGACTGACGGAAGTGGTTTTGACAGCTGTGGACATCTTTTGTCTCTAACAATTGACTCTGATCTCCTCAACTGATCAACCTGTTGTCTCCAGATGACTGATATCAGACAAAATCCCCACTGTGTAGGAGAATGGTCCAGTTCTGTAATTATTTTTTCCAAGTACCCACTTTTGATCATCCTTGTAGTCCCTTGCAAAGACAGCTTGTCCAGAAATGAAACATTGAACCTTTTTGTTTGAGGACCCTTCGATTTGTCTCAGCTGTTTGTCCTGCATACTCCTTCTGAGATTGGGTTTGAGGAGATCCAAGTGTGAGCAGTAGACCAGGCCGAAAGAGTTGCACATGAACCTCTGCCTCATTTGCAAGGGCTATCTGGTCCCTCGATGGTGGTGAGGAAGGAGGTGAAGGGACAGGTGTTACACCTCCTACGCACATGGGACTGTGCCAGGGAACAAGAAGGGACGCAGAGTGGCCTAGGGAGCCCCACAGAAGATCACCTCTGTGGAAAGCAAAAATGTGAAGTGGATGTGTGGGGAGCGAGGGGTGGTGGTAGTTGATGAACTGGCTCATGATATGTTGGATAAGAAGGCTAGTGGAATGAAAGGCAAAGATCAGCAAGCTCTCTTGCTATTTTAAGTAAGAGGAGGCATGGTAAAATGGAGGATAGGAGTGTGAGGTCTCCATCAACAATGGCAGACATGAAGACGTGTCTTTGGGCAGCCCTCGCCATCTGATTCCATCTATCTCCATCTACCCTGTGTCCCACCCCTGCTCCCAATCTGGTTCCTTCTGTCCCTCATCCTCTCCCTATTTGGTTCCTTCTGTCACCTACCATCCTTTATCCCAGACTTGACCCCCCCTCCATGTGCTGTTATTCTATAGACTGTCTTTCCCCACTCTTTGCCCTCTCAGCCCTGATGACAAATTGGTAAATTGGTTTATTATTGTCACATTTTGCGAGGTACAGTGAAAAACCTGTCTTCCATTCCATTTGTACACTTCAATTCATTAGATTTCCTATCTCAGATTTCAGATTTTAGATTCAGATTTATTCATCATGCCTACATCAAAACATGCAGTAAAATGCGTTGTTTGCATTAACAACTAACATAACCTAGGGATTTACCAGGGCAGTCTGCAAATGTGGCCAACATAGGATGCCCATAATGCACAGCAGAACAAAACAGAACACAACTAGCAGCAAAACAACAACAGCGAAACAAGCCCTTCTCCACTCTCCTACCCACCCACACACATGGACAGTCCTCCAACTCCAGGACTGGCTTCCAGCCTCTATTCTCCAAGCTTCAACTTCCAGACTTTCGGTCGATCTTTGGAGCTCTGATCTTTGGTACTGACCACTGGGCTGGTCAAAAACAGGACCCCAAACTCCAGGCTTGAACTCTGTGCTGACTGATGGGACACACTGACTGGGATGGCCCGACATCCACAGGTATCCTTCGACACCCGTCCACGTTGCTGGCCTTCACGTGCAGAGCGGAGGCTTGGATTGTGGATGTTCTCCATCACGCATCCACGTCATTGGACTTTGAATGTGGGAAGAAGAGTGCAGAACAGAAGCTTGACCTCAAACTCCTCCAATCCCTGTCCCTACACCCTCACCTGTCCTCTAATTTCCCCACATCTCTGTCCTTAACCCTAACCTGACATCTAACTCTCCTCTCTTTCCCCAAAGCCATCCTTACAAACTTAAAATACAATAACGTCTGAGCCACGATCTCAACAAAGACCGCAGCTTGGCACCATAGTGAAAAAGAAAGGTGCATTGAGTTAGTGCAAGGTAAAACAATGATGGTATGCAGGATGAAGAGCTTGTTACAGAGAAAGTGCAGTGCGTGTAGACAAGATGCAAGGTAGATTGTGAGGTCAAGAGTCTATCTTATCGTACAGGGGACTATTCAATAGTCTTATAACAATGGGATAGAAGCTGACATTGAAACTTGTGGTACGTGATTTCAGGCTTTTGTTCCCTCTGTTTGATGGGAGGAGGAGAGAAAAGAGAGTGTTCAGGGAGGGTGTGATCTGTGATTCTGCTGGCTGCTTTGCTGTGGCAGCGAGAAGTACAAAGAGTCCCATGGAGGGAGTATAAGAGTTGGAATGTTATGACGAGGTTGTATAAGGCATTGATGAGGCCGAGTTTGGAGTACTGTGTGTACTTCTGGTCACCAAATTATAGGAAGGATATTAATAAGGTTAAAAGATTGCAGAGAAGGTTTACAAGGATGTTGCCGGGACTTGACAAACTGAGTTACAGAGAAAGGTTGAATAGGTTAGGAATTTATTCCCTGGAGCATAGAAGAATGAGGGGAGATTTGATAGAGGTATATAAAATTATGATGGGTATAGATAGAGTGAATGCAAGCAGGCTTTTTCCACTGAGGCTAGGGGAGAAAAAAACCAGAGGATATGGGTTAAGGGTGAAGGGTGAAGGGGGAGAAGTTTAAAGGGAACAGGGGGGGGCAGCTTCTTCACACAGAGGGTGGAGGGAGTGTGGAATGAGCTGCCAGATGAAGTGGTAAATGCGGGCTCATTTTTAACATTTAAGAAAAACCTGGACAGGTACATGGATGAGAGGTGTATGGAGGGATATGGTCCAGGTGCAGGTCAGTGGGACGAGGCAGAAAAATGGTTCAGCACTGCCAGGAAGGGCCAAAAGACCTGTTTCTGTGCTGCAAATGTTCTGTGGTTCTATGGAAGACTGATGTGCCAAATAGTGACCACAACTCTGCAGTTCCTGGTGGTCGTGGTCGTGGGCAGAGCAGTTGCAATATCAAGCTGTGATGCATCTGGATGGGGTGCCGTCTATCGTGCAGCAATAAAAATTGATGAGGGTTAGCAGGGACACGCTAAATTTCTTCAGCTTCCTGAAGAGGTAGAGGCACTGGTGAGTTTTCTTGGCCATGGTGTGAACATCGTTGGATCAGGACATGCTATCGGTGATGTTCAGCCTAGGAATTTAAGTTCTCAACCCTCTGGTGCTCAGCCACATTGACATAAACAGGACATGTGCATAACCTCCCGCCAACTCTCACCCCCCACTTCCTGAAGTTAATGTTCTGCTCTTTTGCTTGTTG
Source organism: Mobula birostris (assembly GCF_030028105.1). Lineage (NCBI taxonomy): Eukaryota > Metazoa > Chordata > Chondrichthyes > Myliobatiformes > Myliobatidae > Mobula > Mobula birostris. Next base: position 115,564,908 of record NC_092376.1, read on the forward strand.
ATGTTCTGGGAAAGGTTGTTATGACACATTGGATATCCTTCTTGTATTCCGACTCACTGTTATTTGAGGTATGGCCCACTACGGGGGTATCTGCTAACCTGTAGATAGAGCAAAATCCTGGCTATACAGATGTGAGTGCACAGGATAATTGAGTTGGAGGCTGAGGACACAGTCTTGTGGGGTGCTGCATTGAGAATAATCATGCCAGATGTGTCACTGCCAAGCCTGACTGACTGTGGTCTGTTAGTCAGGAAGACAAGGATACAGTTGCAAAGGGAGATGTTCAGTACTCAGTCTAGAACTTTGGAGATGGATTTGCTTAGAATTATGAGTTGAAGGCCAAGCTGCAGTCAATAAGCAAAAGCCGAATGTAGGAGATTTTATTATGCAGAAGCTACAGAGATTAGTGTAGTGGAGCACAGTCTGGACCACAATTCAATATTCTGTGATTTTACACTTAGAAATTTGTCTTTCCTTGAAGTAGACACATGTCTGGGTATGAGACATCCTAACCTACAGACTTACAAGTAGAAATTCTGGAGACTGGTCACAATCTTCCACCTTAGAAAGGAATCCCAGTCTAATTGTATCTTTAACATATTCAGTATGTGAAAAAATACCCTGAATTGCGTAGTTCTAAACTACAGGCTCAATGTCTCGTCCAAGAATTTTCTATGTGTTTGGGTTCGCAGTCTTCCTCTTGTTTGTGCTTAATAATTACACAGTCCTCCAGTTAATCATTGATCAGCCACAATAATGGGATGAAGGCCTCAGCTGAGTTACTGCCTGCTGAGAACTTTTAGGGAACTTTGGAATCTTGATGTACATGTTTTGGTCGATGAAACTAGGGGTTTTTACTTACTTTTCCTGTGAAGGTTGCGCTCAGTTGAATGAGAGCTGGGGGGTCGGGGACTTCGTTCAAAAGGGAGAATGGTTGAATTACCCAGATTAAAATAAATTATTGGGATCCAAACAACAATACAATCATTAATGAGTAATGAGCTATATTGTAGCTCTGCTGATCTGCTGATAGCATAGCAGATGTACTAGAGACATTACAATCATGTAATAATTCTCTTAATAATTATTTGGCAAATGATTAGCGGAACAAGCAATTATTATTTCTAGAGCTGAAGTGCGTTATATCAACTACATGGAGCACTAATTCTTCATCACAAGTGCTGTTTTTCCACACTCAGATTTTCCTCCTGTTAAAACCTCAGACCCCTCCTGAGACAGGACATCGGCAGAAAGTTACCTGAAGCTGAGGAAGCACAACAAAACAAAAGATGATCGCAAGTGGTATCAGTATGAAGGTGAGACTCTGTCTCATAGAGGATCGCACCATGGACACTACTAACAATGTTGAAATGGGCAAGTGTGTTTGTGGTAAGCACACTGATGAGGCTAGAGACAAATATACCTGTCTCTCATTTCCAAAGGATTATTTTGGCAGGTTCATCCTCAGGACTCAAGCAGCTTCGGAGATATCTGCGATACCAGACCAGTCTGGATCATTGAAATCCCCTTCCCCAGCTAGCATGTAAACTATCCTCCTGTTCTCTATGTTCAATGTGGAGCAGGACTTGATACGTCATTTGAGATGTAATGATTGGTGGTAATCAAAAGGAAATTGCTTTTCCTCTGATTTACATGGTGCCATATTATTTCATAGAGACCTCAGACAATGTTGTTGATTACCATAGCCACTTCCTCCTGAGAGTATATCAGATTGTTGACACTTCCAGTACAGAGTGAATCACTGATACAGAATATTCTCAGAGATGCTGATGGAGGAGTCTGCAACATTGCCTGAAAGGTATGATACTGTGTATATGACTTTGTCATGATTGATTTCTCTCTGAGGTATCTGTCCCAATTTTGGCTGAATTCTCCACATAACAGGATTGTGCAAAATCAGCCCAGATTAGGTGTAGCTCTGTGTTTGACAAATGTGGTAGGGAGAGTGATGAAGGTGAGAATCGATGCACAAGTGAAGGTGAGAATGGATGCACAAGTGAAGGTGAAAGGGAATGCACAAGAGAAGGTGAGAGGGAATGCACAAGTGAAGGTGAAAATGAATTCACAAATGAAGGTGAGAGGGAATGCACAAGTGAAGGTGAAAATGAATTCACAAGTGAAGGTGAGAGTGAATGCACAAGTGAAGGTGAGAATCGATGCACAAGTGAAGGTGAGAGGGAATGCACAAGTGAAGGTGAGAATTGATGCACAAGTGAAGGTGAGAGGGAATGCACAAGTGAAGGTGAGAGGGAATGCACAGGAAGATCATGAATCTGGGAAGGAAATTTGAACTTTGGAGGCCATTGTACCTAAAGAGACAAAACATCTTTAAAAAACATGGCGGCAAAAAAATCATAAAGAAATTTAAACATGATAAATTGATAAATTAGAAGAATTCATTCACAGTTGTCAACCTAGATCAAGTCAGGTTGAGTCTATTGTCATGTGCACATGTGTGGTGAGGTTCAGGTACAATGAAAAACTTGCTTGCAGCATCAACAAAGGCATTTAGTGACAGACAGCTGACAAAATAGAAATTATACATAAATTATATAAGACAGTAGAGAGAGAGAAAAGCAAAACATAACCATACAAATCCATGGTAATAAAAGGAGTTGTCCTATTGCTGTTCTGTTGTTGAAGTACAATTAGGGTTATGCAAGTTGGATTAAGGACCTGATGGTTAAGTTCAAAGTAAACTTATTATCATCTTACATATTTGTCACCATGTACAAGCCTAAGATTCATTTTCTTGTAAACATACTCAACAAATACAATAACCACAATAGAATCGGCAAAAGACGACACCAACAGGGAGGAAACCAGTGTGCAAAAGACAACAAACAACAAATACAAAAAGAAAGTAAAAAATAATAACCAATAAATAAATAGCAAGAACACAAGATGAAGGATCCTTGAAAGTGAGTCCATAAGTTGTGGGAACAGTTCACTGATGGGCAAGTGAAGTTGAATGAAGTTATCCCCTCTGGTTCAAGAGCCTGACAATGGACGCTGCTTTCCTGCAACAACACTCCATGTAGATGTGCTCAGTGGAGGGAGGGCTTTACCCATGATGGACTGGACTGTATCCATTACTTTTTTGTAGGATTTTCTATTCAAGGGCATGGGTGATGCAAGGATTCAAAGATTCAAAGTACACTTATTCTCAAAGTATGTATACAAAATATAACTCTGAGGTTCAACCTCTTGCAGGCAGCCTCAAAACAAAAAAACACCATGGAATACGTTCAAAGAAAACATCAAATGCCCAGCGCATGAAAAAAAGAACGAATAGTGCAAACAGCAAAACGTGAGCGAACAACACATAGAATATCAATATCAAACCAGGAATCCAGGAGTATTCAGTTTAGTTCAGTTCTGCACCATGCCACTAGCCCACTGTAGGCTGCAGAGCCAGCCTTTGCCAAAGTGCTCCGGTCCTCACCGATCACCCAGATCAAACCACTCAAAAGCAGCAACAACGAGTAACCAGAATCCAGAACATGAACCTCAGAGGTCCCCAAAAGAGTCCTTAGCTATAAACTGATCAACCCTTGCAACATAGGACCCAAGAGTGCTATACTTCCGCCTGATAGTGAGAGGGAGAGGGAGACCAGTCAGAAGTGCTGATGCAGCCAGCCAATATACTCTCCAACAAGCATCTACAGAGGCTTGTCAAGGCTTTAGTGTCACGCCAAATCTTTGCAAAGTTCTAAGGAAGTAGAAGCACTGCCATGCTTTCTCCGTGATTGCACTAATGTGCTGGGCCCAGGCCAGATCCTCTGAAATGATATCACCAAGGAATTTAAAGTGGCTGACCCTCTCCACCTCTGATCCCCCGATGAGGACTGGCTCATGGACCTCCGATTTCCTCTTCCTGAAGTCAATAATCAGCTCCTTGGTCTTGTTGATATTGAGTAAGAGGTTGCTGTTATGTCACCACTCAGCCACATTTTCAATCTCCCTCCTATATGCTGATTCGTCACTACCTTTGATTTGGCCAATGACAGAGGTGTCATCAGCAAACTTAAATGTGGCATTGGAGCTGTGCTTAGCCGTACAGTCATAAGTGTAAAGCAAGTAGAGCAGGGGGCTAAGCACCCAGACTACTGGTGCACCTTTGCTGATGGAGATTGTGGAGGAGATGCTGTTGCCAATCTGAACAGACTGGGTCTGCAAGTGAGGAAATCTAGGATAGAATTGCACAAGGAGGTATTGAGGACAAGATCTTGAAGCTTATTCATTAGCTTTGAGGGGATGATAGTATTGAATGCCGAGAAGTAGTCAATAAAGAGCATTTTGATGTACACATCTTTGTTGTGCAGATATTCCAGGGTTGAACGAAGAGCCAATGAAACGGCATCTGTTGTTGACCTGTTGTGCTGGTAGGCAAATTGGATCAGATCCAGGTCACCTCTCAAGCAGGAATTGATATACTTCATCATCAATCTCTCAAAACACTGCATCACCGTGGATGTATAAGGTACTGGACAATAGTCATTGAGGCAGGTTACCACGTTCTTCTTAGAGACCAGTATAATTGGAGCCCAGTTGAAGCAGGTGAATACCTCAGACTGCCAAAGTAAGAGGTTAAAGATATCGGCGAATACTCCAGCCAGTTAATCAGCACAGGTCTTTAGTATTCGGCCAGGTACCCTGTCTGGGCTGAATACTTTACATGGATCCACCCTTCTGAATTCAGCCTCAGAGACTGATATCACAGGATCATCAGGTGCTGTGGAAGTTTGTGATGGTTCCTCCATGTTTTGAATGTCAAAGCTAGCATATAAGGCATTGAGCTCGTCTGGAAGCGCACCCCTTTTGTCACCTATTATGCTTGATTTCACTTTGTAAGAGGCGATAGCATTTAAGCACTGCCACAGCTGTCAAGCATCCTTCATTGATTTGAGATTAGTCCAGAATTGCCAGTTTGCCCTTCAGATGGCTTCCCAGAGATTGTGCCTGGACTTGTTGTAACCTTCTTGGTCACCAGACTTGAATGCCTCTGACCTGGCCCTCAGCAGACTGCGCATCTCATGGTTAATCCGCAGCTTCTGGTTGGGGAAGGTTCTGAATGATTTTGTGGGGACACCCTTGTCTACAACTGTTTTAATAAAGTCTGTGTCAACCGTGGTGTATTCATTCTGATCCACAGATAAGTCCTTGAACACAGCCAAGTCCACTGACTGGAAGCTGTCCATGGCCTCTCTTCTGCCTCCCATGACCACCTCTTTGTTGTTCTAATCTTTGGAGCCTTGCTCTTTAGCGTCTGCCTGTGGACAGCCAGGTGAGCAGATTTTTCAAAATGCATGGAAGGGTAGGCATTCCTTATCCTAGTATAGCAGTAGTCTAGTGTGTTGAGACCTCTGGTGTTACAGGTTATATGCTGATGGTAATTGGGCGGAGATTTCTTCAAACAAGCCTGATGAAGTCCCTGACTATGATATGAAAAGTGTCAAGGTGGATTATTTCTTGTTTGGTGACAGCATCGTGCATTCTCTCCAGTGCCTGATTACAGTTGGTCAATGATGGTATGTAATATGCTGTCCAGGTCATGGAGAACTCTCTAGGTAAATAGAACAGTCAGCATTTGATCATTAGGTGGTCAAGGTTGGAGCAACATGAGTTTGACAAAACCGCCACATCAGAGCACCACAGAGAGTTTGTCATGAAACATACACCTCCACCTTTTGCCTCTTCTAAATCAATAGTTCAGTCCATCCTGTGCATTGTGAAGCCTTCGGGTCTGCTCGCCATATCTGGTGTACTCTGAGTAAGCCATGTATCAGTAAAACACAGAACACAACAATTTCTCATTTCCCATCCATACAGTAATTTTGCCCTCAGGTCCTCAGTTTTGTTCTCCAGCAACAGCACATTAGCTAACAAGAGGGAATCTCATCCTTCTGCGACCATCCCACACCACCACCCTCCCCCAACTTTCTGCCTCATTTCCAGCCATTACAATGAAATTTCACCCACGTAAAGGACCTGTATCTGCTTGCTTGAGAGTTATGTCCACTGAGTCCTTCAGGAGATCATGAAATCTGTAGATCATAAGTCAATTCAAAAGTATGTTGCTTAAAGGGAAATAACATGCAGCAGATTGCAGTGGGAGCGTTTCAAAAGAGGTATATTTAGAGAAGTTGTATGTAACCCATAGTGGTTCACCAGTGCCATCTTGGAAACATATAGAAAACAGGGTATATAGAAACGAAACAGTTTCTGAGCCTGGTAGTGTGGGACCTGGGCTTCTGTACCTCTGTACTCTGTCTGTATCGTTTGTCAGTACCAAGAAGATAGAGGGTATGATCCGGATGCTGGGGACGTCTGATGATGGGTGTTTCCTTCTTGAGACAGTGCCTCCTGTAGACAATGTCTATAGTGAGGAGGGCTTGTTGTGTTCCTGAGCATTGGAATTGCTGTGCCAGGCCATCCTGCAACCAGTCAGTGTGGACAATGGGAATAGGGAGCTGGAGGGATTTACTATGCTGAACAAAATAATCACTTCTGTTCACATAGCACCTTTAAAGAGGCAAAAAATGTTAATACACTTCTATCAACAAATTATGACTCCAACACACACACACACAATGATCAAAAAATGCAGTTTTTAAAAAGGGTCTTAACAAAGAAAGAGGAATAGAGAAACTTAGGGAAGAAAGTCTTTGGACATTAGCAATTTGTCATTCACAGATGACAAACTACTTACATTTCAATAGATCAAGAGACTACAAGTGAAGCTACATCACAACCTCAGAGAGTTGTGGGTTGGAAGACATTAGAGGGGAAGAGAATGAGAGCGGAACAGGGAGAGAGACAAAAAGATGGGGGATGGAGGGGGAATCAAGACAATGGAATAATTTGAAAATAATGGTAAGTATTTTAAAGTCTGAACAGGGTTTAACCACAAACACAGGGATATGGAGTGAAAACAACTTGGTGCAGGTTAGGACATAGGAAGCAGAGTTCTAGATGGCCTTAAGTTTGCAGAGAGTTAAATAAGTGAGGTTGGCCTTGTGTGGGCTGGAATGGCCAAGGCTGGTGTTAATGAGAGTGTGGAGATGGATTTTGGTAGCAGATGATCTGAACAGCCATATGTGCAAAGAAAAGCAAGATAGATAGTTGGGATCACAAATAAAATGATGGAGGAACTCAGTAAGCCAGGCAGCATCTATGGGAAAGAGCAAGCAGTCTACATTTTGGGCTGAGACCCCTCATCAGAGCTGACAGCTGGAATACTTGAGGAAATGGAGCAGGCGATTGTGCAGGAAGATGTTTGCCTGGGTATGGCTGGATGGATAAGGATGGAAGAGGAATTGTACAGCCCCTGGGCCATACAGAGTAGAAGTCAAGTAGAAAGGAGAGTGTATGGAGACACAAGAGACTGCAGGTGCTGGAAGCAGGAGTAACAAAAAAATTACTTGGAGCTCAGTGGGGGATGGAACTGCTGATGTTTCAAGCCGAAAACCTGCATCAGGAGTGTGTGGAGGAGGTGACGTGAGCAGAAGGGATTTTATTTTCAAAAGGAAAGAAAATCAAGGTACATATAAAACCAGTCTATTCATACATTCTTCAAATGTCCATCTTATTTCCTGCTTCTACCTTGGTATTACTTTCCAGCTCCTTCGCAACATAGTTCACCTGCATCTATAACCCTGATCCTTGTTAATGCTCTTTCTAGATGCGCTCCAGGCCTGTCCCCCATCTTCCACCCTGTGTGACCTCTGCTGAACATGACTTTACTCACACCAATTCCTGCTCTCCAACCATCTCTGAGCATTGCCTTCTCATTAAGCAAAAGCTCTATGTTAAAATTCATATTGTTGATTTTTAAATTCCTCCATGGCTTCAAGAATACACAAACATAGAAATGATTTGGTCACTCAAACATGTTCCAGCATTCAATAAAATCATGTCTGATATGACCTTAGCCTTAATGCTACTTCCATTGACTTAACTTCTTAAACTTGTCATAGTTCAAAACTCTGCTTACCTCTATTTATGATATTTTCAATGCACCCAAAGGTAGACAACACCAAAGATCCATATCAATATATCTCCCTTTCTTCCCAAATCCAATCTGTTCAATTGGTCCTCATAAGACATCCACTCATCCCAAGCAAACCTTCTACTCTTGGTACCCTTGTAATGCCCCGAGTTGTCTCTACTACTCAAATTCTGGATCTTTGTGCATTACCATTAGCAGAAATCTTCAGCTGCCAATGCCCAAGTTATGGAATATCTTGTCTAAATCTTTCTGTCACTCCAGCCCTCCTTCTACAAGACCCTACATCCTACCTCTCATTTCCCCTCAGAGGTAATTTGTGTTAACCATTGTTTAGCAATGCTCCTGTGAAGCATCCTGTGCCTCTTTTCTATTTTAGCAACACCATAAAAACAGATTATATTTGACTGATAAGACGAAATATTGGTAGTCGAAGAACAGCTCTGAACAACCTCAAAAAATTACACAAAAATGAGAACTACTGGAAATAATTTGGAAGATGTGTAGCTTGGGTGGTTGAAGGTTGGATTGAGTTGTTCTCCAACCTTGGCAATTTACTTGCAAATGTTTTATCACCATGCCAGGAGAGATCATTAGTTCACCTTTAGTGCACAACAAGGCATGATGACGAACAGTTTGCAAGTAAGTTACCAAGATCGGAGAATACCTCAACCCTACCATGAGGACTATTGTTAGAATGAGCAACAGCTTGACTGTTTCAATGCATTTTTAGCTACAATATTAATGGATTCTATCATCTCTTCTGTTAGCATTCTCACGATACAAGGGAAAATTGCAACAATTACTTCAAGTTCATATTTTATGCTCGGCAGCCTCAGTTTTTATGATTCAGAATCCCTGTTACTAGATACATGACATTGACTTGATGTTTCCTGATTAATTTTAATAGGAAGGACTATTAATGGTTTCCAATGTACTTATTAACTGCAGGCTAACCCGGTCCTGTTGTTTCCAATCCTTCCTGGTGCTGAGATCCTGATCTGGACAATTACATGTCATTTAAAAGTTGTTGAATGCCTTATTTACTACAATGAGTTGGTGCTAAAAAGAATAAGTAGATGTGTGTACACTTGCTAGAGTTTCTCACTGCATACTCACAACACGCTGGAGGAACTCAGCAGGTCGGGCAGCATCTGTGGAAAAGATCGGTCGACGTTTCAGGCTGGAACCCTTGAAGCTGTGCTTTCTTGTGGCGGCATGTGGTGGCAATCCTTCCTGATTCTCACCAATCCCTTAATTACTGAAGGCTGCATTCTTTTGTTAGTGATCTCGACTGTGGCAACAGTGGAGAGAGGCTTAACAATTGTCACCTGCTGCCTGGCTTTGAGTCAACAGAGAGGCCCATCACTGATGGAGTGATAAGTGTTATGCCTGAGTTTATCTGTGGCAACAAAAACACCCTTTGTTTGGGCAGCTTTATATTCAAACCTTCCTTTGTTTGTAAAGCTTTTAGGATAAACAATTCCTCCCTTGGCTTTGATTTAGATATGGAACACTTGAACTTGTGGCTGATTTAATGCCTTTGACCGTTCTATGTAGGTTTGGTTCCTTTCGATTAAACTAACACCTGAAGTGGCAGCTATGAGTCAGATCACTTTACACAAAAAAAATCAAACGCCAGACCTGCAGTGATAATCATGGTAAATAGAGCAATAATACTGAACCATATATCAGAGAGAGATCATTGGGCCCATTCTGCTTGGAGCAGCTTTTGTTTAATTTTGCACCCTTGTTCCTTTTCCTAAATATTTCCCACAGAACCAGAGAATAGTAGAAAACTGAAATCATAAACAAAATACTGGAGGAATTCAGCAGATCGTTCATTCTGAAAGATGAGAAAAACTGCAGATGCTGGAAATCCAAGCAGCACACACAAAGTGATGGAGGAGCTCGGCAGCTCAGGCAGGATCAATGAAACAGAGTAAACTGTCGACATTTCAGGCCGAGATCCTTCATCAGGGCTGGAGAAAAAAGATGGGAAGTTAGAGCAAGAAGATGGAGGGAAGGGAGGAAGAAGTACAAGGTGGTAGGTGATAGGCGAACCTGGAAGAGAGGGGAGGGGAGAAGCGAAGAGCTGGGAGGTTGATTGGTGAAAGAAATAAAGGGCTGAAGTAGAGGGAATCTGACTGGAGAGGGTAGAAGAAAGGATAGAAAGGGAACGGGGTAGAAGCACCAGACGGAGGTGATGGGCAGGTAAAGAAATGAGATGAGAGAGGGGTATAGGAATGGGGAATGGTGAAGGTGTGGGGTGGGAGAATAATGGAAAGTTTAAGAAACCGATGTACATACCAGCAATCTTGCTTAAAATATTAAAGAAATGTGTCATCTTTAACTTTATGTCTTTTGGAAATCAGGTCATCTTTTACTTGCTTAGCTATTCAGAGTAACAGAAATTTTGACCAGGGGTGCCCAAAATTTTGCATGCTGCTGTATCAGTAGATAAACTGTCTGCAGAGATAGAGACAGAGAGATTAAGAAAGGTTGGAGTGAAAGTGTTGGAAATGGACCAGGTAGATTTGAGGGCAGGGTAGAAGTTGGAGGCAAAGTTGATGAAGTCGACGAGTTCAGTATGGATGCAAGAAGCAGCACCATCAATAGGATGCAGAAATGGGCTGAGAAGTGGCAGATGGACTTCAACCCAGATAAGTATGAAGTGGTTTGTTTTGGTGGGTCCAATTTGAAGACAGAATATAATGTAAATAGTTCAATACGTTCAATTTAATGTCAGAGAAATGTATACAATATACATCCTGAAATTCTCTTTCTTCGCAAACATCCACAAAAACAGAGTGTCCCAAAGAATGAATGACAGTTAAATGTTAGAACCTCAAAGATCCTCCGAGCTCCCCCCTCTCATGAATAAGCAGCGCAAAGCGACAAACCCCTCCCTCACCAGCAAAAAAGCACCTGCACCCTCCACCGAGCGCTCAAGCGTGCAGCAAAGCATCAATAAAGACACAAACTTGCACAGACTACTCGTTCACCCGGTAGTTTGACAGACCACAGGCTCTCTCTCTCTCCCTAATAAGGGAAAAAGAAGTGTCCCCCTTTCACAGCAAGGGGGAGACATAACAAAACAACTCACTGATTTATGGTGTTAAAAGTCTGTTGTGTCGCTTTTTCCAAGCGCTGTGCCCAAAGATCTCGGGTCTTTGGGCACACAGCCAGCAGCCAGCTCGCTGCTTACAATCTTCTGTCTCCCATGACACACCAGTTTTCTGCAGCGGCACTAACCTCGAATCCACCCGCTTCCAAAGCCACGAAAATCCAGCTCCCCGAGGCGTACTAGTCTTCCAGACTGTGTCCTTGGCATATCAAAAAACAGCTGGTCGTGAGGCCCTGAGAGTGGATCACATTCCCGCAAAGAACCGAGGTCAGCATGTAACTCCAGGTCAGGGTCTTCAAAAGAACCCTGAAGGGGAAAAAAGAGATATTAAAGACAGAAATAGAGCTGTTTCTGAAGACGCAAGCAAAGGAGTCACTGTTAGGCGCCATCATCCTAAGCTCCGCCTTCAAACAATGGTAAGACTCTTGACAGTGTGGAGGATCTGAGAGATCTTGCGGCCCATGTTGATAGGACACTCAAAGCTGCTGTAGGAGTTGACAGTGTTGCTAAGAAGGCATATGGTGTATTGGCATTCATCAATTGTGGGATTGACTTCAAGAGCCGTATGGTAATGTTACAGCTATGTAAGACCCCACTTGGAGTACTGTGTTCAGTTCTGGTCACCTCACTACAGGAAGGATGTGGATACTATAGAGAGAGTGCAGAGGAGATTTACAAGGATGTTGCCCGGATTGGAGGGTGTACCTTATGAGAATAGGTTGAGTGTACTTGGCCTTTTCTCCTTGGAGCGTTGGAAGATGAGAGGTGACCTGATAGAGGCATATAAGATGATGAGGGACATTGATCGTGTGGATACCCAGAGACATTTTCCCAGGGCTGAAATGGCTAACACATAGGGGCAGAGTTTTAAGGTGCTTGGAAGTAGGTACAAGGGGGATGTCAGGGATAAGTTTTTCACACAGAGAGTGATGGGTGCATGGAATGCACTGCCAGCGACGTTGGTAGATACAACAGGGTTTTTTAAGAGCCTCTTAGATAGGTACATGGAGCTTAGAAAAATAGAGGGCTATGTGGTAGGGTAATTCTAGGCAGTATCTAGAGTAGGTTACATGGTCAGCACAACATTGTGGGCCGAAGGGCCTGTAATGTGCTGTAGGTTTCTATGTTTCTATTTTTCTATGTTCAATGCCGTTGATGTAGCATAGGAAAAGTTGGGGAGTGATACCAGTGTAGGCTTGGAACATAGACTGTTCCACACAGCTGACAAAATGGCAGGCATAGCTGGGACCAATATGAATGGCCATGGCTACACATTTGATTTGGAGGAAGTGGGAGGAGCCGAAGGAGAAATTATTGAGAGTGAGGACCAGTTCTGCCAGATGGAGGAGAGTGGTGGTGGAGGGGAATAGGGTTGGGTCGGTTATCTGCAAAGCTTTAACGCCCTCCTGATGAGTGATGGAGGTGTATAGGGACTGGACATCCATAATGAGAATGAGATAATCGGGGACAGGGAACTTGAAATCATTGACAAGATCCAGAGCATGTGAAGTGTCACAGTTGTAGGTAGGAAGGGACTGAACCAGGGGGGATAAAACAGACTTGAGGTAGGCAGATATGAGTTTTGTAGGGCAGGAACAAACAGAAACAATGGGTCTACCTGGACAACCAGCTTTGTGGACCTTGGGTAGGAGGTAGAAATGGGAGGTGCAGGGTAAGGGAATATGTGGTTGGTGGCAGTGGATGGGAGATCCCCAGAGTTAATAAGGTCAGTGATGGTGCAGGTGACAATGGTCTGGTGCTCCTTAGCGGGGTCCTGTTCGAGGGGTAAGAGTCTGAGAGTTAGCACCTGGCTTCAGCAAGGTAGAGGTCTGACACCAGACTACTGCAGCACACCCCTTTTCCGTGGGGTGGATGGTGAGGTTAGAATTAGTGCAGAGAGAGTGGAGAGCAGTGCGTTCGGAAGGAGTGAGGCTAGAACTGGAGAGAGGAGTGGTAACAGTTGATTTCTCATTGGCAGTTAGAAATGAAAAGATATACAGTAGAGCAGGCAGAAGACCAGAGCAGGGTGTCCTAGAAGAGGAGGAAGGTTGAAGGTGGGAGAAGGGGTCATTGGTGCAGGCTGGAGAGTATTCACTCTGTCTGACCTGCAGAGTTCCTCTAGCATTTTGTGTCTGTTGCTCAAGATTTACAGCATCTATGGAATCTCTTGTGTTTGTGATCACATATTCTAAGATCTGTTACATGCTGTAAGTCATGTGCCTGGCATTGTCCTCTGTACTTTCCTTAGAGTTCTTATTTACTGAAGATTGTTACGTTTTGTAACTTCAAAGTATTAAACTAATTCAAAGGAAGCCACAGGAGTCTGGGAATGCAGATCTAACTTTGAGATTACCTCAAGCGAGGCAGACATATATCACATTGCAATTCACACCTTTATACATATAACCCATAATGAATTATTGACACAAACAAGAATGTATAACCGAACAATATTATTTACAAGATCACTTGAATATTACTGAAATATTAAGTACACAACACTCCTCCTTACTTAGCTATAAACTCCAAATCAATATAGAATGCATTAGCTATATACACAGTATATTATTTAACACAATTACTATATACACACATCCACAGCATAGTAAACAACAGGAATTCTGCAGATGCTGGAAATTCAAGCAACACACATCAAAGTTGCTGGTGAACGCAGCAGGCCAGGCAGCATCTGTAGGAAGAGGTACAGTCGACATTTCAGGCCGAGACCCTTCGTCAGGACTAACTGAAGGAAGAGTGAGTAAGGTATATTTGAAAGTGGGAGGGGGAGGGGGAGATCCAAAATGATAGGAGAAGACAGGAGGGGGAGGGATGGAGCCAAGAGCTGGACAGGTGATTGGCAAAAGGGGATAGGAGAGGATCATGGGACAGGAGGTCCGGGAAGAAAGACAAGGGGGGGGGGGGGGAACCAGAGGATGGACAAGAGGTATATTCAGAGGGACAGAGGGAGAAAAAGGAGAGTGAGAGAAAGAATGTGTGCATAAAAATGAGTAACAGATGGGGTACGACGGGGAGGTGGGGCCTTAGCGGAAGTTAGAGAAGTTGATGTTCATGCCATCAGGTTGGAGGCTACCCAGACGGAATATAAGGTGTTGTTCCTCCAACCTGAGTGTGGCTTCATCTTTACAGTAGAGAAGGCCGTGGATAGACATGTCAGAATGGGAATGGGATATGGAATTAAAATGTGTGGCCACTGGGAGATCCTGCTTTCTCTGGCGGACAGAGCGTAGGTGTTCAGCAAAGCGGTCTCCCAGTCTGCGTCGGGTCTCGCCAATATATAAAAGGCCACATCGGGAGCACCGGACGCAGTATATCACCCCAGTCGACTCACAGGTGAAGTGTTGCCTCACCTGGAAGGACTGTTTGGGGCCCTGAATGGTGATAAGGGAGGAAGTGTAAGGGCATGTGTAGCACTTGTTCCGCTTACACGGATAAGTGCCAGGAGGGAGATCAGTGGGGAGGGATGGGGGGGGACGAATGGACAAGGGAGTTGTGTAGGGAGCGATCCCTGCGGAATGCAGGGGGGGGAGGGAAAGATGTGCTTAGTGGTGGGATCCCGTTGGAGGTGGCAGAGGTTACGGAGAATAATATGTTGGACCCGGAGGCTGGTGGGGTGGTAGGTGAGGACCAGGGGAACCCTATTCCTAGTGGGGTGGCGGGAGGATGGAGTGAGAGCAGATGTACATGAAATGGGGGAGATGCGTTTAAGAGCAGAGTTAATAGTGGAGGAAGGGAAGCCCCTTTCTTTAAAAAACGAAGACATCTCCCTCGTCCTAGAATGAAAAGCCTCATCCTGAGAGCAGATGCAGCGGAGACGGACGAATTGCAAGAAGGGGATGGCGTTTTTGCAAGAGACAGGGTGAGAAGAGGAATAGTCCAGATAGCTGTGAGAGTCAGTAGGCTTATAGTAGACATCAGTGGATAGGCTTATAGTAGACATCAGCTGTCTCCAGAGACAGAAACAGAAAGATCTAGAAAGGAGAGGGAGGTGTCTCACTCTCACTCTCCTTTTTCTCCCTCTGTCCCTCTGAATATACCTCTTGCCCATCCTCTGGGTCCCCCCCCCTTGTCTTTCTTCCCGGACCTCCTGTCCCATGATCCTCTCGTAACCCCTTTTGCCTATCACCTGTCCAGCTCTTGGCTCTATCCCTCTCCCTCCTGTCTTCTCCTATCATTTTGGATCTCCCCCTCCCCTTCCAACTTTCAAATCTCTTACTCACTCTTCCTTCAGTTAGTCCTGACGAAGAGTCTCGGCCTGAAACGTCGACTGCACCTCTTCCTACAGATGCTGCCTGGCCTGCTCCGTTCACCAGCAACTTTGATGTGTGTTGCACAGCATAGTAAATTTTAAATTGCCCCATTCAGACCTAAACATTTAATCGCCCTGCAGGATTTCTTACTCTTGTGGGAGAATGTCTTTCCTGACGAGGGTGAATCACCTGGCAGGTGAGACTTGTTGCTGTGAAATAATCTCAGATTCTGGGGCCTCCTCTGTGGAGGTTCTGAGACTACAGGAAGTGGTTCTGATGGCCATTTTCTTCTCCTTCTTTTTTCTTCTAGTTTGTGCACCTTGATCTTGGGAAGGTATATTTAGTTCACAGGAATATTCTCTTATTAATCCTATTGCTCCCTTTACAATCTGGTTTCCTTATCCACAACATCATCTGACAAATTTTTCTGTTTTTGTATTTCCATGGACTCCATTCTTTTTGGCCTTCGATTCATCCAGCTGGGCTTTGGCTTTACAAGGAACATTTTGTCTTTAACTTGAAGTTCATGCTGTAACCTTAATGCACACAGAGTAGATTCTGGTTCTTTTTACTCGCAAACATTGAATGCTTGCAACTTTCCTGAAGCTCCTTGAACTCTCTTCCATTAAAACCAAGCTACATTTTGCAAGTAACTGCCTGCTTAATGTATCGGAAGCATTCTCAGATACAATATGTTGCCTTCAAAAACCATTGTCGTCAGATCACTGCTTTTGTCACTTTCACACTTCCTCTGAGTAGCATGGTCATTGTTTGGTCCAATATGCTTTCCAACCAGAGGCACCAACACCTGTTTGTCCCCTGTTGGGCAATGGTTCATGGTGTTTGGCATGGAGACAGTTTTGGCATCATCCAGTGCCTTTCTTAATTTGCTTTCTAGTGGTTTCATTGCAGGGGTTGTAGCAAATGGTGGATGGATCTCCAATCTACTTGTAGCTGTCTCATCCAATCACATCCCCAGAATGCTGGCCCTCTTGTTTTTATCACCTACAAGCTCAACGTGGCTTATTGGTTGTTGTATTTCACTGTCACAAATGTCATTCCCACAGGAGTTATCTTTTCTCCTGTAAAAATTCTTAGTTGAAGGTTTCAGTTTAGTATCTTAGCAAATGCCTCTCAAGCTCATTTTGTGGAATGACTGAAACAGCTCAGCCAGTGTCCAATTCTATTTTACTTAATTTGCTGTTCACTTCTGGCATAAACCATATTGCTTGTCTATTGCTAATTTACACACTGTAAATCTCAAGGTTACACAATCCTGTGCCACTCTCTTCATTATCAGATTTTTCATCAATAGCATGGAGATTAATGCTCTTCTTAAAACTGCAACTTGACTTTTAGCATTTTCTCTTCCCTGTGTAGTCTATTTATTTTTGTCTGCCCAACATGCTCTTTGTATGTGTCCTACTTTGTTGCATTTTCTGCATGTTTCACTTTTAAACTTGCATTTGTTTGATGTATGTGAGCCCCCACCACAACAGTAAAACAATTTATTTGGCCCGGCCAGTTTCTATTTGGACATTGCAATTTTGTTTACATTCACTTTAATTCCTGACTGCAGCTCAATTGTGTCTCTGTCAGCAGTTTCAATTGAAACAGTGATTTAAACTGCTCTTTTAAATATTAGTTGTGCTTCAGTTAGGAGACGTTTTTCAATGCCTTCTTGTAAGATTCCACAAACTAAACAATCTCTCAGTGCATTATTAGGACCATTACCAAACTGACAATTGTCAGACAATCTCTTCAATTCAGCCACATATGCTGAAATGGACTCTACATCTTTCTGATTTGCTTATGAAACCCAAAGCATTCTGCAATGAACAATGGCTTCTGGTCTAAATGTTGCTGTATTACTATGACAATATGAGCAAAGCTCATTTCTGCTGGTTTGGTTGGAGCAGTCAAACTTCAGAGCAAACTATATGCCTTTAAACCTAATGCACTTAGCAAAATTAGTACTTGTTTCTCATTGGCTATTTTATTTGCTTCAAAATATTGTTCTGTTAGCTCTGTATACATGAGCCAGTTACCCATTGTGTAAACAAACTCGTCAATCTTTCTGATGCAGACAGTCTTTTGTGCTTTTGTTTATGATTATTATCACCCAGTATTTACTCTTTATGAACTCATGAATTCTTCCACTTTCTGTTGTTTTGTGAAAAACTCAATTGTGTCTCCCCTTAAAAAGAACACGTGCTGCGCTACTTTTTTTAAAACTTGACTATCTCTTGCTGTGCTTCTTTTTTTTAGCTTGAACATCCTGCTGCACATCAAGCTGATAGCCATCTCAGGTTTGTTTTAAAGAATATCTTGTTATTAAGATTACAAAACTTCAAAATATTAAACTAATTCAAAGGAAGACATAGGATTTTGGGAATACAGGTCTAACTTCAAGTTTATTTTAAGTGAGGCACATACGTATTATGTGGTACCATGATGACATATGCAATTCATGTATTTATACATATAAACCATAATTATTGAATTTTTGTATGCAGGGGAGGAGGATTAGGAGGTTGATGTTCCTGTTCCATTTTTGTTCATTCTTTGTGTGGGGAGGGGGATTTTAGGGTTGATGATCATGCTGCTGTTCTTTTCTTTCTTGGTTTCACGGCTATCCGGAGAAGAAGAATTCCAGAGTTGTACACTTTGATAATAAATGAACCTTTGACCCTTTTAAACAAGTTCAATGGTTTTTTGGAGTTTGCAAAAGGAAATAGAGTTTAATTGCTCTTCGAGTAGTAGATTGTAACACAGAATCTAATGGGCTGCATCTCCTTGTTTCACAGTCATTGTTAAGGAAGCATTCTGGTTCCTGCATTGGTCAGGCATTTTCCATTGGTGGAAATGAGAAGAAAACATATTTTGGACCCATGCTTCTACGCCCTTTGCAGTACAGGGTGTGGTATTTACAGCTAAGAAAAAGTCAATTTCATTTGGCTGTGGCAGACACCAAAGCCTTCCAACAGCCAAGAGAGTGAGAAAAACTGTAACCAGAAGAATAGGTTATCATACCAGCAACTGGAGTCAGTTCATGATCTTTATTTACTGATAACTTTTTTCTGCAAGTTTGACCGTGAAAACTACAGCGGTAAAAAATTCAATAAGCAATCTGGAATGTTTCTGCAGGGAGAAAAAAGAACAGATAAATATGGTATCAGGAAGAAGGGTGGGGATGAGATCAATAAAAAAAGGATAGGTCTGTTTGATGAATCGTTTCCTGTTCCTAAATGATCTTCTGTTCTTTTGCCATCGTTCCTATAATTAACCCTCTTTGAGGAATTTCAAAGTGAGGATATCTGGAAGAATTCAATCAGATTGCTGCTCAGGTAATGTGCCTCAGGCCTGTTTGGGAATGGAAATCAAGTGTTTACCTGTCTGATAGCATGAATATATCATCAGAGCACGGTCTCTAGAGATCATTGAACAAAAGTGTTGATGCTGTGTTTGTCTAATTTCCCTGGTTTTACAACAGATCCCAGTTGCTAAGCTGATGTCAAGAGTCTCTGTATCCATTTTACCTAAACTTCAAACTACTTTACAAATGAATATGCAATTGAGGTTGCACGAATGAGTTACAAGCCAGAGGAAGGTGCAATGAAATGGCTGATCAGAAGTACACAGACCCAGCTGCAAACATATGACCACAATATGGTTTGTACCTGTCTTTGTTGTGAGGAGATATGCCTGCATTTTGTGCTAAGATCCTCAACAGAAAATGTACCGTGTTGGTGTTCTGCACTTAGTAGGAAAGGGCCACTTGTCTGCATTATGCTCGTAAAGAAAATTAACTCTCCTCTCTGTGACGGAGTTTGTATAACTTGAGCAGTAAACGCTTTCTCCCTCTGCTTGACTGGGAGGTGAGGTTGTGGATTCTGAACAGACAATTGCCAGCAGTCTTCCTGTTCCTGTTGTTCAGCCAGTTCCATTATGGATACAACCTCCCCCCTCCCCACAGAGGGCATTGCCAAGGAAGGGTTAATATGTGAGGAGTGCCTGGTGGCTCTGGGACTGTACTCACTGGAGTTTAGAAGAATGGGGTGAGATTTCATTAAAACCTATCAAATATGGAAAGGCCTAAATAGAATGGATGTGGTGGGGAGGGATGTTTCCTATAATGGAGGAGTCTAGAACAAGAGGGCACAGACTCTGAATAGAAGGACATCACTTTAGAACAAAGATGAGGAGGTATTTCTTTAGCCAGAGGTTGGTGAATTTGCCAGAGATGGCTGTGGAGGTGAAATCATTGGATATATTTAAAATGGAGGTTGTTAGGTTCTTGATTAGTAAAATCATCAAAGGTTATGGAGAGAGGGCAGGAGAATAGGGTTGGGAGGGATAATAAATCAACCATGATGGAATGGCGGAGGTGCCTCAATGGGCCGAATGGCCTAATTTTGCTGCTATATCTTATGGTCTTATGGTAGTACCTCAAGTAGGTGGTATCGATCACTAAGGACCCACACCATTCAGGACGTGACCTCTTCTTGTTACTACCATTAGGGAGGTGGGGTAGCAGACTGTAGACCCACGCTTAGCATCTCATGAACAATTTCTTTCCCTCCAGCATCAGAACCCATCAACACTAACTTGTTATTCATCTTTTGCACTATTTATGTTGTAACTTACAATAATTTTTGTCTTGCAGAACACATTTCACAACATATTTCAGTGTTAATAAACCTGATTCTAATTCTTTTTACTCCTTTCACTCGTGCTTCTCTTCGAGCTCTGCCTCATGGTCCTAGGGATCTGCCCCCCATTGCTCTTTCTCTGGCCAGCTGGATTGCTGGCTTAACAGCTCCCCAATTATGTCAGCACTCACTGTGTTGGACATTTCTGTAGTGCCGTCAAAGGCTGACATAGGGAACATCTCACATTGAAGAGACCAGTGGCAATTCTCATTGCAATCCTGCAATAAAAGTGCATGTCATTGTAACTATGTTCAGCTGCTGAGTTTGGAGTGTGTGTGAGCAGTTGGGGATGGATAGAGTGCATTACTCTCATACCCCAGTGCCCTTCCCTCCAGAAAATGCCGGCCATTAAAACTGTCCCAAAGTGAAATTCCTGAAGTGCCAGTGAGTCACGTGTGCAGTTCAGAAACCTGATATTGACCTTGAGAAAAAGAAAGCCATGCAGGTGCTGGAAACCCGAAATAAAAGCAGACACTCAGCAGGTCAGGCAGCATCTGTGAAGAAAGTACTAGAGTTGATATTTCAGATGGATGACCTTTATCAGTATGAAGGAAAGTTAGAAATAAATAAAGTCTAAGTTGCTGAGAAGAAGGGGTGAGGTGGAAACACAGAAATGATGGCTGCTCTATTTGTAACATCTTCCATTTCTTGTGTAAGATCATCAACCTGTAGTGTCAGCCTTGTTTCTCCCTCCACAGATGCTGCTTGACCTGCTGGATGCATTCTGTTTTTATTGCACCATAAGAAACTTCTTCTTGTGATCCACCATCACCTGGACACTGAGGAAGTGGAAAATTTTCATGATATTAAAGGGTCCAGGTAATCAAGAAGAGAGCCTGTTGGCTCATGAGTGCAGCCAATACAAACCAGCAATGATAACATATCTCTGTGCCCAAGTTGCTACCTGTTCTTGAAAGAAATTAATGTAGATGGAACCATTCTTTCACAATTACAGTGTCTGGGTCACCCCTCTGATACAGCCTTGAACCACAAATTGGGAACCTTTGCACAACTTTGCTGTAGCTGCTTGGAAAGATCCTGAGACGTGGAAACTGGCAGTCAACCTGGCCTTGGCCTTGGCCTTCATATGGGCGAGGTCTTAATGCAGGATGTCACATACCTTCAGTGATAACGATCTTGGGAAAAATGGAGACTGGGAATCAATTTTTCATCACGTATGAAGTTGTTTTCCTGAAGACCCTGAGGTAGTAGGTTTTTTGCTGATGGTCAATGTTTTAGCTTTGTGCCCTGAGGTTCTGATTCTGCCATGAATGACCAGCCATGGTCATAACAATGTCTCCACTGTGGTGCTCAGGTCACCATGGAATGAGTATCTTTGCAATGGGTATAAATTATTATAAATTACTATGATTGCACATTGCACATTTAGATGGAGACGTAAAGATTTTTACTCCTCGTGTATGTGAAGGACATAAGAAATAAAGTCAATTCAGTTCAAAACTTGAAACAGAAATAGGAGTGGGTTGGCTGGTCCCTCCCATCCTCAACACCATTCAATAATATCATAACCTCAACACCACTTCCCCGTACTCCATGACTCCCTTGTGTACTAAGTGTCTGTCAGTCTCCGTCATGAATATACTTGGAGTCACCACCTCCATTTTCACATCCTAAGCTACCTTGGAAAGAGAATTCCAAAGAGTCATGACCTTCTGGGAGAAGAAGCTCCACCCTATTGACATACAAAATAAGACTCCTTATTCTGAAGTTCTACTCCCTTGCTCTCGTTACCACCACAAGGGAAAACATCCTTTATCATTATGTTTCAGTAAGATCCCCTCTTATTCCTTATACTCCAATGACCACTGGCTTAACTTGTTTAACTTTTCTGTATATATCAAGCCCTTCATCCCTGGAATCAACCTAGTGAACTTCTAAGGAAAAATTGAACAGGTTGGAACTTTTCTGAAGTGTAGGAAGCTGAGGGCTAACCTTAAAGAGGTAAATAAAATCATGAAGGGTTTAGAAAAGGTGGATGATCATAGTTTTTTCCCCAGAGTAGGGGAATCTAAAACTAGATGACCTGGATTTAAGGTGAGAGGCGTAAGATTTAATAGGGGTTTGAAAAGTACATTTTTCGCAGAGAATGTGGTGGGTATATGGATGAGCTATCAGAGGAAGCTGTAAAGGTAGGTACAATTACAATGTTTAAAAGACATTCGGGCAGGTATATGGACAGAAAAGGTTTGGAGGATTATAGACACGTGCAAGCAAATAGGTCTAGCTCAGGCAGACATTTTGGCCAGCACAAACCATTTGGGCTGAAGGGCCTGTTCCTATGATTCTATTCTGAATCTTGATAGGTAGCAGAGCAGTCTGCAATCAGTTCTGCAGGTGTCCATTCAGGTCTTCCGATACCAACAGAGTGTCCCATGAAACGCGGTGGGAGAAAAAAAATGTGCTCCTGATTTGAGCAAAAGTTTCTTGTGATAGTCAAAGCATAGAGCTTCATGTCAGTATGGGTGCCAAGTGGAAAATGACATAATTTGGTGTGTGCCTGACGCCAGAGAAAGATCATTGCAAAATCAGTGGTGAACAGGAGTCCCCAGTCAAATTTTGCATCTGGAGCAATTTCATCTGAAACTGCTCTCCAGTGTGATCTAGACTGTGTAGAGTTGAAAATGACCCATAACATATGCTATGCAATCCAGCTTCTTGTCTATGATTTTCAGGACATTTACGTACGTTTTCTCAGATATTCTCAGAAAATTATATTTTTTTTCTCTCTGCAATAATAATTAAAATGAATAATGTTAATGATGTATGATTCACTCGTGGTTAATTTAGCAAATTCAATAAGCTTTCAGATTTGCAGTGACATGTATATTTGACAGTGTCATCTTTGTGAGTGTAATTATTGGTATTTTTAATGTATTCAGTCACAGTCACTGAAAATTTGTGAGAAGGGAGCAAGATCCCCTGAAGACATCGATCAACACATTAAACACTAGGCTCATTGACTGGCCTGTTCTCAGGTTTAAAGTCTCAACTGTACTGAGCTGAAGCCGATTTGCAGTAAGGGTGGTACAATGAGACTTGGCGTTCTAACAATTGACGATAGAAAAAATCAGCAGAGCTCCTGTGGGTGATTATAAGCTAATAAAACGATGCCTCTGATGCGTGTGGAACAACCACAAGTTCCTTGCAAATGTCCCCAGGGAAGTCATGATCACCATTTAGGTTAGCTGATGCCCAGTGATTATTACATAATGCTGACTTACATTAAAATATGGTTGTACATGGAGCTGAGCTCTGTATTCTGTTCTCCCTTTTTACTGTGTTGCTGCAAAGGTTTTCTTCACAGTTGAGTCTTTTCTCAACTAAGATTTCAAAGAGATTTTGTTCTGTTAAGTAAATCAGAGCAAGGCTTACGGAACACAATGATTGGTAGGAAACCTTTCACTATTTCTGTACTTATTTTAGGGACTCTGGTCATGGTTCGCCTTTAGGACAGCAGAAAAGGGCATGCTGAGCTGGCTTAAAAGTTTGTCTCAGAAAGCATGGATTTCAACTCTCAATACCGACCATCTTGCTGGCAAACGTCCAGTCTCTGCTAAGTAAAATCAAAGATCTCAGAGCTGGATTGCTGCACCAGAGAGACATCAGGACTGGTTGTGTTTTTTGTATTACGGAATCTTGGTTAAACCTCTTCCATTCCAGACGCAACAATTCAGACTCATGGGTTCATAACACACCGCCAGCACAGGACTGTTGAGTCTCTCGAAGGCAGAGGAGGTGAAGTGTGTTTCATGATCAACTCTTTGTTGTGTGCAAATGTGGTGGTTCTGTCCCACTCTCGTTCACCCAACCTGAAAAGGCTCGTGATCAACTGTCGTCCATTTTATCTGCCGCAGGAGATTTCAGCCATCTTCTTGGCTGCGGTATGCATCCCACCTCAGGCCAATGTCAAACAGGCTCTAGTTGAATTGAGTGATGTAATCATCAGGCATGAAGCAACACATCCCGATGCCTTTCCCTCATTCTGGGGGTTTTAACCAGACCAGCTTGAAAAGTTGCCATCTGATTACTGAATGGTCATTGAACCCATGAGAACTACCTCACTATGTTTTTATTTCTATTTTTGCACTACTTACTTGATTTAACTATTTAATATGTATATACTGTAATGCACCGTTTTTTCCTTCTATTGTTACGTATTGTGTTGTACTGCTGCGGCAATGTCAACAAATATCATAACATATGCCGGTGATATTAAATCTGATTCTGATTCTGGTCAGCCAGATTAAGGCAGTATAGTCAAAGCAGGTTAATCATCTGTTGTGTGGACTAATATGTTTCATGTTGGGGTTTGTCATTAACAAATTTGACTATGCCGGAAGCCCAGTGCACTCACTTAGATACATCTTACTTACAAATTACAACATAGAGAGTCAGTCCACTCTCTTCATGCCAGAACAAACCCATCAATCTCTATCCCACTCTTTATTTCCCTGTACTCCTGTAACTATTATCTCTCACTCATGCCCTTCAATTCCCTCTCTTTATTCTTTTGCCATTCACTCATGCTAGAAGGGAATGAGGAGTGGTCAATTCATCCACCTGCTCACCTTTGGGAGGAAACTGGAGCATGGAGTGGAGACCATGTGATCACATGGAGAGCGTGGAGACTCCACACAGACAGTACCTGAGGTTACCATCCAAACCAGGTTTCCAAAGCTATGAGGAGAGTGCACTTAATGCTGCGCCGGTGTGCTGCCCAGACATGTTAGTCAGCAATGCTCCAAAAGTTTAGCAAGATTTGTACACACGAACTTACAGTATCTTCTCTTATGTTGGAATAGAAGGAGCAAGTAAAGGGAAGTTGCTGGATTGTGGATTGAGTCATAAGCATCTATTGGCAGTCAGTTCTTGGTGACCATGTAAACTGGCTAAAACTGTTCAAAAAAGTCCCTTTTATGTTTTGCTAAAGCAGCCTCAGATATGTATTGAGGGAGTGGTTCTGTATCATGTCAACCATCAACATTCTGGAAAACATGGCCCCCCCCACTTCCCCGGAGCCCCCACCATTGGTGAAGATAGACACCAATGCTGATGCCTTCATTGCACCAGCACTTCCTTTGGAGATCAAAACCTCAGGGCAGGCACAAGACTCGTGGCCTACTGGGCAATGGTGATCCCTGTTCTCATATGTGTGTCTGAGATTTGGACCACCGACAGAGGGCATGTCAAGGTCCTGGAACAACTTTGTCTCCACAATCTCTTCACATTCACTGGAAGAATGAGTGAACCAATGACACCGTCCCTTCTTCAGCACTGAAGCCCTTGTTACACTCAGTCAGCCCCAGTGGGTGGGCCACTTAGTTTCAGACTCCTGAAACACTTTATTCCAAGCTCTGACATGGGAAGGGATTACCAGGTGGACAGAAGGGAAAAAGGAGTGCTCAAAGGAAGACAATATCCACACTGACTCATGGGAACTTTAGCCCATGACTGCAAGACAGATGCATTTAGGTTGGTATTGGGAGCCTTGGGTGGATGCATTGGGAGTACACAGAGGGCTTATGTAAGCAGTGGAAGGAGTAAACTGCCTCAGGAGCTAACTTTGGCCAGTACCTGCTCCATTCTTAGGAGGCTCTTGAGGTTCCCTCATTGGCCCCGTCAGTCACCTGACGGTCCACAAAACTGGCCTGGAAGCAAGTCATCCTTGATATTAAGGGGCTGCCTCAAATGTTTGAGTAAACATTGTGGGAGTGGTGTGCACTGAGTATGGCTAAGCATCTCTATACATCAGCCCATCATGGCATGGAGCAGGCGAGAGAAAACTCCTGAATCACATGACTGGTGCATAAGTTTCAATGACAGTTCATTATGTTATGCATACGAGCATTCTACTCTGTGGAAACATTTCCATGTCAGCACGACTTGCACTGAAATCAAGGATTAATAAGAAATGAGTACATGATTTTATTTGGCAATCAATATTCAAACAGCACAAGATAAGATTGTAACACACATAAAATGAAGGACCTTGGCCCAAAACGTCGTCTATTTATTCCTCTTCATAGATGCTGCCTGACCTGTTGAGTTCACCAGTGTTTCGTGTGTGTTACTCTAGATTTCCAACATCTTGAGAAAGTCTTGTGTTTAAGATAAGATTGCATTCAGCATAACAGTAAGTTTTTTTTTGTCTTCAGTTATTCAATGAATATGAATCCATGGGTGCAAAAGTGTCTAGGATTTAATACCAACTGGAAAATCTATCAAAGATATCTATTAAGGGTACTAACATCTGGATGGTGCTCAACAGCTACTCCTTCGAGCTCATCTGTGGAAACGGCTTAATTTCTATCTTTAATGTCTCTCCTCTTCCTTTTCAAGGTGGATGGGGTTTTGTCAAAGACCCTGCCCTGGGGATACACTCAAAATTCGGTTCTTTGTGGAAATGGGAGCCACTTCCTGGGGCTCAAGACTGGCCATTTTTCGATATCCCAAGGGTGAAGCAGAGAAAACAAGTGTGCCTTAGTCTTTGCGGCTCTGTGGATGAGTCAATTCTTTGCCGGTGCCACCATCTGAAGCGTTGCAAGAGAAAACAGATCATCAGGAACAGCTGTCGTGGGTTCTGTACTCAGATCGTGCTCTCGCTCTCTCTCTCGTTGGTGGGGGAGAGTTTGTTGCTGATTCTTGAGTTGGAGAACTCAGGGAGAAAAAACGACATGGCAGACCTTAGCACTGTAATCGGTGAGTTGCTTGTCTCTGTTGGTCTCCTCTCTCGCTGTGAAAGGGGGGCACCTCTCTATCCGTTTATCAGCCTGATTGTCAGGTGAACGATTAGTTTTTGTTGCACTGCAGATCATCGTCTCTCAGGGGTTTTGATATTGCTTGCTTGGTGAGTGGAAGGTGCTGATTTAAGTGGGGGAGGGGGAGGGTCATTGCTTTGCTGCTGCTTGTACGTGGGAGGGGCAGAAGGGGGGCTTGTGCGTGGGAGGGGGAGAAGGGGGCTTGTGTGTGGGAAGGGCAGAAGGGGGGCTTGTGTGTGAGAGGGGGAGTGGGGGGCACGTGCGTGGGAGGGGGAGAAGGGGGTTTGTACATGGGAGAGGGAGAAGGGGGCTTTGGGGTTCTAACGTTTTTATTGTCAATCATTCCTTGGGGTCCTCTTCTGTTTTCATGGATGTCTGCGAAGAACAAGAATTTCAGGTTGTATATTGTATACTTTCTCTGATGTTAAATGGAACTATTGAACTTATGGAAACCCCTAGTACAGGCAAGGTCCAATAAAATTATTAAATACAAAAGTCCGACATACTTGTGCACATTTATTCCTATGAATAGTTGAACTAGATTCCACTCTCTCTCCACTTTTACTTGTTGTTCTTTCTTATCATTCTCCTGTGCTTTTGATGCTAATCATTACAATATGGTGGCAGTGTGATTACCATATTGAGTGATTTTTGTTTATTTTCTGACCGATGGACAAAATTAAGGTATGGACATCTATAAAAGTCAAACCCATTTGTTACCCAGAGATGGTTTGCATATTTATACGCTTAGCACGAAATTAATACCCAAGCAAGTAAAACAAATTGGACAGACTTCCTTATTGAGTATCCTTTTCCTCTGCAAGACAATACTACCTAATGACAAATATAAAATTAACCAATAGTTTATTTTACAAAGTAATAGGGGGCACAGGCTAACTTTCTGTCTTTGGAGGCCTAATGCTTGGTGTGGGAAGGAAAATAAGAATAAAGGACAGCTCTTGTACAGCAACCTCAGAGAACCACTGCAGGAAGTTTGGGGGACAGAGTGGTCAGTGTGAATTATTTTTGAATTTTACTTTTCCCATGTATTAGCAGATCAACGTCATTTGACATGGTTTAAAGATTGTACCGCAATGGTAGAGTTTTAGTAGGAAATCTTCCCAAAAGATTTGATTTACAAATAATCAGATAATAAAAGAAACATGGAAATAAAGCAGATATTAGTGGGATGAAATAAAAGTAGTTAAAGGTACTAATGAAGATAGTTTGTTTAAAAAGAAGGTCTTAAGTGAGTAGAGAGGTAAAAGGAAGAAGGGGCAAAATATTTTAGGGATGGAAGTCCAGGAGTATGGAAAAAAGCCACTGAAAGCAGTGGGTGGAAGAACAAAGGGAAGCTGTCCAGCTCAGGAAACTAATATCCAGAACTAATACAAACCCAACCAGTCGAGCTTGCATTTGAGCACAATTAAGGGCTAAGCTCCAGGGTACCTTTGACTTTTTCACTAGAGTACATGAAAAATTGGGCTTTAGACTCACATCTGCAAGAGCAAGGTCCTCTACCAAACTGTTCCTGTTGAACCATGCTTTCCTCTAACAATGAATGTTCATGAAGAGAGTCTTCCTATATCTCAGGAGCCCCTCTCCTCAAAAACTGACATTGATTATGAAATTACTCACTGCCTTCAATGTGCCAGCACTGCTTTTGGTCAATTAAGCAAAAGGGTGCTTGATGATAGAGACATTAGACTTTTCTTTCAGGCAGTGATGCTCCTTGTCCTTCTTATGCTCCTGAGATCTGGACTACCTACAGCAGCCCCCCACCCACCAAGCACTAGAAAAATACCACTAAAACTGAAAAATACTGCAAATTCACCGGAAGGGCAAGCAAACCAACATCAGTATCTTTTTCCAGGCTAATATTCCTAGTACTGAGGCCTGAGGTACTCTCAGCTGGCTCTTTTGCATAGGCCACTCCATTCATGTTCCCAACACTGGACTCCTGAAGCAGACACTCTGTTCTGAGCTCTGTTATGGAAAAAGATTCCCAGGTGGAAAAAGGAAAAGATTCAGGGACGTGTTCAAAGCCTCCTTGAAAAAAACACAACATTCCCAACTGGTTCTTGGAAATCCCTATCCCAAGACTGTTGAAAGTGGAGAGTGAGTATCCCAGATAGTATTTGGAACATCAGCACTATGCATTGAGATTACACAGAGACCCTATGGTAGCTTTGGAAGAAGTGTTGTGCCTCATAAGTCACTCCATCTACATGATCTATGAGACAGTTCAGACCTCAAAGTTCAAACCTCAAAATAAATTAACTATCAAAGAACATGTATGTGACCATATACTAGCCTGAGATTCATTTTCTTGCAGGCATTCACAGTAAATACAGAGAAGTACAATAGAATAAACAAAAATACTGCCCACAAAGTTGGACAAAAGACTAATGTGCAAAAGACAACATATTGTGTAAACAAACAAACAAAAAATAGAGATAAGTAGATGATAAATAGATAAATAAATAGATAGATAGATAGATAAATAGATAGATATTCAGAATATGAATTGCAAAGTCATTGAAATTGAGTCCATAGGGTTTGAATCAGTTCAGTCTTGGGGTGAGTGAAGTTATGCACTCTGGTTCAGGAACCTGATGGCTGAGGGGTAATAACTGTTCTTGAACCTGGTGATGTGGGACCCAAGGCTTCTGTATCTCCTTTCTGATGGCAATGGTGAGAAAAGAGGGTGGCCTGGATGGTGGGGGTCCTTGATAATGGATGCTGCTTTCCTGTGCCGGCATTCCTTGTAGATGTGCTCGCTGGTGGATAGGAACTGTGATGGACTGAGCTCTATCAATGTCTTTTTGTAGGCTTTTCTGTTCAAGGGCATTCACGTTTCCATACCAGACTGTGATGTAACCAGTATACTCTCCAGCATACACTTACAGAAGTTTGTCAAAGTTTTAGATAATGTGCCCAATCTTCGTAAACTTCTAAGAAAGTGGAGGCACTGCCGTGTCTTCTTTGCAATGGGACTTACATGGGGGAGTTCCCAAGGGGCTTCATTTACTATCTCAGAACTCTCAAAATGAGAGTAAGAGCAAGTCATCTTCAATCTCAAGGCATTGCCCAAGAAGTAAAACAAAAGATTCTGTGATCTCTCAGATGTCTGACTAAGAGCAATGCAGTTTCTGAAAGTTATAAGTTGAGGATAAACATTTAGGGAGCAACCAGTAATTTGAATTATTAAAATACGTGGATTGGCCAATAATGAGATCCAGTTGACCCCCTTTTCCATTAGCAGACATGAAGTAATGCATAGGTCAATCCACCACCTAGTTGAGTGAATGCCTCCACTCATCCAAATCTCCCATTTTCAATTTCACATCAACTCTTGTTTGCTTATAATTCTTGTCCCTACTAGACCCTAAGATATAGGAGTAGAGTGAGGTTATTTGGCCCAAAGAGTCTGCTCCGCTATTTCATCGTGGCTGATCATTTTCCCTCTCAACCCCAATTTCCTTCTTTCTCCCCGTATCCTTTCATACCATGACTAATCAAGAATCTATCAACCTCTGCCTTAAATATACCCAATGACTTGGCCTCCACAGCCACCTGTGGCAACAAATTCCACAGATTCACCACTCTACGGTGTAAGAAATTCCTTCTCATTTCCATTCTAAAAGGACGTCCATCTATTCTGAGGCTGCGTCCTCTGGACTTAGACTCCCCCACCATAGCAAATATCTGCTCCACATCAACTCCATTGACCTTTCAACATTCGATAGATTTTAAAGAGGTCACCCCTCACCCTGCCTTACATCAGTTCAGAACTAACCAGTGCCTCAAATGGAAACATATAGTCATAGTGAAATCACAACATGATTTGGTTCTCCTTAATTCTGCAACTCCTTCCTGTTCTCTAATTCCATTCTTTATCCTTTTCAACTCTCACACCAGTACTCTTGGATATATTTTAGGCTGACAATGTCCTCTTACCTGGAAAAATCAGGTGAAATAACGTTTGGTGTAGATCTTCTGAATATATTTTGTACTTTATTGTCACCAAACAATTGATACTAGAATATACAATCATCACAGCAATATTTGATTCTGCGTTTCCCACTCCCTGGATTACAAATCGATAGTAAATATTAAAAATTTAAATTATAATTCATAAATAGAAAATAGAAAAATGGAAAGTAAGGTAGTGCAAAAAAACCGAGAGGCAGGTCTGGATCCGGGTCAGGATCCTTTCAGCAGTCTTATCACAGTTGGAAAGAAGCTGTTCCCAAATCTGTCTGTACGAGTCTTCAGGCTCCTGAGCCTTCTCCCGGAGGGAAGAGGGATGAAAAGTTTGTTGGCTGGGTGGGTCGTGTCCTTGATTATCCTGGCAGCACTGCTCCGACAGCATGCGGTGTAAAGTGAGTCCAAGGATCGAAGATTGGTTTGTGTGATGTGCTACGTCGTGTTCACGATCTTCTGCAGCTTCTTCCAGTCTTGGACAGGACAACTTCCATACCAGGTTGTGATACACCCTAGAAGAATTCTTTCTACGGTGCATCTATAAAAATTAGTGAGGGTTTTAGGGGACAGGCCAAATTTCCTT
This sequence comes from Mobula birostris, assembly GCF_030028105.1. NCBI lineage: Eukaryota > Metazoa > Chordata > Chondrichthyes > Myliobatiformes > Myliobatidae > Mobula > Mobula birostris. The sequence continues at coordinate 115,596,393 of NC_092376.1, forward strand.
AGTTTTCTCAGGAAGTAAAGGCGCTGGTGGGCCTTCTTGGCAGTGGACTCTGCTTGGTTGGACCAACTCAGGTCATTTGTGATATTGAGCCCGAGGAACTTAAAGCTTTTGACCTGTTCCACTTACGCACCACCGATGTAAATTGGGTCGTGTGGTCCGCTACTCCTTCTGAAGTCAACAACCAATTCGGCAGCTAACCTCGATGAGTATGCCTCAGCTGTCACGGACTTTATTTGGAAATGCACGGAGGACTGTGTGTCTCGCAAGACGATCCGGGTATTCCCTAACCGGAAACCTTGGATGAATTATGGATGAGGTCAAGTCCCTTTTAAAGGCTACAGCTGCGGCTTTTAGGTCCGGGGATACCAGTCGCTACACGGAATCCAGGCGTGAACTCCGGAAAGCCATTAAGGGCGCCAAGAGACAATATTGAACCAAGCTGGTAGCCCAGGCTAACCAGAAGGATACCAGTAGACTGTGGCAGGGTCTAAATGAGATCACTGAGCGCAAAGAAAAGGCTGGGAATATCAGTAACTGTGGCGCTTCTCTTCCTGACGAACTTAACGTGTTCTATGCAAGATTCGAACAGAAGAGGAGCGTCCCGCTCCCTCCGGATGAACCGGACCTGGTGGCATCAAGATTCATCATCACCGAGGAGGATGTTAGAAGGGCCTTCCTGAAGATAAATCCAAGGAAGGTGACGGGCCCAGAATATTAATTCTGCTACCTCACAGCGTCAGTGACCCAGGTTCTAAGGGTCCTAACTCATTGCAATTTCACTGTGGTTTTAAGTTGCAGCAAGGATTGGACGGGTGTGTAGAAGATCCAGGGAATATCTATGATGGGATGAGTTCAGGGCTTCCAACTTGATTCTAAGGTGACTCCCTTCCACCCTTTCTTCTTAAAAGGGCCATAGGTAGAACAGACAGAGTCTTTTTCCCCTGGGCAGGGGAGCCCAGGACAAGAGGATACAGGTTTAAGGTGAAAGGGCAAATATATAAACAAAACCTGAGGGGCAAGTGTTCACGTGGAGGGTGGTAGCTATATAGAATGAGTTGCTAGAAGAAGTGATAGAGGCTGATACAAGCACAATGTGGTAAACCATGTATATATGTTGTAACTCGGTTACCTGTCTGGACACGCCCCTCTGCTGACTGCCCCTGTGGCTCCTCCCACAGACTCCTGTATAAAGGTGTTCACCTTGCCCCTCCCCCTCAGTCCGGGGGCAGACACTCACTGTGGAGGTCGTATTGTACAGCGAATAAAAGCCTTTCAGTATTTTACCAAACCTCAGTCTTTTGGAGTAATTGAAGGTGCTTCAATTTTATTCGCTGTACGTTTTAAAACATGGAACAGTCCCTGAGACCAGAAAAATTAGACCTCAATCCGCAAACACCTGAAGCTGGAAACGCTTTCGAACTCTGGCTGGCCTGCTTCAAAGCGTATCTAGAGGAGATTAAAGCGACCGACCCTGTAGCGAAGTGTAGAGTTCTACTCTCCAGGGTCAGTCCACGGGTCTATTCGCTGATCAGAGACCAGCCGAACTATGACGGCGCACTGAACGCACTCAAAAGACAATACCTGCGGCCGATAAACAGCGTCTATGCTTGGCATCGCTTAGCGACATGGCAACAATGGTCTGGGGAATCGAGTGCTGAGTTTGTCCAGGCCCTACAGACACTCGTGCGAGACTGCAATTGCCAGGAGCTGACGGCGGCGCAGCATGCAGAACTCCTAGTGAGAGACGCCTTCGTCACGGGGACCAGGTCAGTGTATGTGCACCAGCGGCTGCTGGAAAAAGCCAATCTTACCCTAAGTTCGGCGATCGAGCTGGCGATTGAGCTGGCTCTGCATAACTCCGAGGCTCTCCAGGCACGCGATCCCCCGATGGCCTCGTGGGTGCCGCAGACCCCGCAACCTGCCGGCGAATCGACCTCGGCTGCCGCCAGTCGTGAGTCCGCGAAGTGCTACTTCTGTGGACTGGAGAAGCACCCCCGGAAACGCTGCACAGCCCGACAAGCTACCTGCTCCAGCTGCGGAAAGAAGGGCCACTTCGCCAAGGTCTGTAAGTCAAAACTGCGAGTGGGATTGAGCAGCGCCGCGTGTGAGATGTGGGTGTCGCCATCTTCCCTGCACACTGCCACCACGTGCGAGACATGGGGGCCGCCATCTTCCCTGCACACTGCCACCACGTGCGAGACGTGGGGGTTGCCATCTTGCCTGCCGCCATCTTCCCTGCACGCCACCACCACGTGCGAGACATGGGGGCGGCCATCTTCCCTGCACGCCACCACCACGTGCGAGACATGGGGGCGGCCATCTTGGTCGGCGCCACCTCCCACCACCTACGACCAACGGGTGCTCACGGGGCACCCCACCACGCCGGACCAAGACAGCGACCCCACCCTGACTTCCGTGACCCTCGACCAAAGCGCTCCCCACCAGCTCGCAAGGTCAATGATGGACATCCTGGTGGAAGGGCACAGGACAAGCTGCCTGTTTGACACAGGCAGCACGGAGAGTTTTATCCACCCGGACACGGTGCAGCATTGTGGACTCATGATACGGCCGGTAAGTCAGAGGGTCACCATGGCCTCCAGGTCGCATACAACAGACATCCGGAGGGGGTTGTGTAGCGACGCTAGTGGTGCAGGGCACAGAATATCGAGACTTTACGTTACTGGTCTTGCCTCAACTGTGTGCCCCTGTGCTGTTGGGGTTGGACTTCCAGAGCCACCTGAAAAGCGTGACAATGAAGTATGATGGGCCCCTCCTGCCAATTACTGTCATAAATCCCCTGTTTTGTAGAGATATGTCACGTACCCGGCTACTGACCACACACACACACACCGACCTGCGCATCCCACCCAACATCATGCCAACTGCCACACTACCGACACCACTTGCGGCCTCTCCACCCTCAGGATCCCTCCCCCACCGCTGTTCGCCAACCTGACCCCCGACTGTAAACCCGTGGCAACTAAAAGCAGGAGGTACAGCGCGGGGGACAGAGCTTTCATTAAGTCGGAGGTGCAGCGGCTGCTCAGGGAGGGGGTCATTGAGGCAAGCACAAATCCTTGGAGGGCGCAGATGGTGGTTGTTCGGAACAGGGAGAAGAATAGGATGGTCGTGGGCTGTAACCAGACCGTCAATAGGTTCACGCAGCTTGACGCGTACCCTCTACCCCGCATCGCGGATATTGTCAATCAAATAGCACAGTACAAGGTGTACTTGACCATAGACCTAAAATCCGCTTACCATCAGCTCCCCATCCTTTGGGAGGACTGCCCTTACACTGCCTTCGAGGCGGACGGCAGGCTTTATCAATTCCTGCGCGTCTCCTTTGGTGTCACGAATGGTGTATATGTCTTCCAGAGGGCAATGGACTGGATGGTGGACCAGTGCCAACTGAAGGCCACGTTCCCATATCTGGATAACATCACCATCTGCAGTCACGACCAGCAGGATCACGACAACAACCTCCAAAAATTTCTCCACGCGGCCAAATCTTTCAACCTCACCTATAACAAGGACAAGTGGGTATTTGGGACCACCCGACTTGCTATCCTTGGGTGTGTCATGGAAAATGGAGTTATTGGCTCTGACCCCGAACGTATGCGTCCCTTGTTGGAACTCCCTCTTCCCAATACCCTTAGAGCCCTCAAAAGGTGCTGGGCTTCTTTTCATATTACGCCCAATGGGTCTCTAACTATGCAGACAAGGCCCGCCCCGTGGTCAAGTCCACCACATTCCCCCTCTCTGCCGAGGCCCACGCGGCCTTCAACCGCATAAAAGGGGACATTGCCAAAGCAGCAATGCATGCGGTGGATGAGGCCATTCCCTTCCAAGTAGAGAGTGACGCCTCCGACTTTGCGCTGGCTGCTACCCTCAACCAGGCAGGAAGACCAGTGGCGTTCTTCTCCCGTACCCTTCAAGGCCCTGAAATTCGGCACTCTGCTGTAGAGAAAGAGGCCCAGGCCATAGTGGAAGCTATAAGGCACTGGAGGCACTATCTTGCCGGCAAAAAGTTCACCCTGCTAACTGACCAACGCTCAGTCGCATTCATGTTTAATAATCAGCAGCGGAGCAAAATCAAAAATGATAAAATTCTGAGGTGGAGAATTGAACTCTCCACCTACAACTATGACATCATTTACAGGCCTGGGAAGCTCAACGAGCCCTCCGATGCCCTATCCCGGGGAACATGTGCCAGCGCGCAGATCGACCGGCTATACGTCCTACATGTAGACCTTTGCCACCCGGGAGTCACCCGGCTTTTCCACTTCGTGAAAGCCCGGAACCTGCCTTACTCCCTTGAGGAGATCAGGATGATGACCAGGGACTGCCAAGTCTGCGCAGAGTGCAAACCGCACTTCTACCAACCCGAAAAGGCACCACTCATCAAGGCTACCCGCCCCTTTGAGCGACTGAGTGTTGACTTTAAGGACCCCCTTCCCTCCATTGACCGCAATGGGTACTTTCTTAACGTAATTGATGAGTACTCGCGGTTCCCCTTCGCCATCCCCTGCCCCGACACCCCCACCACGTCAGTTATAAAAGCCCTGCGCAAGCTCTTCACTCTGTTCAGATACCCATGCTATATCCACAGTGACAGAGGGTCCTCGTTTATGAGTGACGAGCTGCGCCAATACCTACTGGCTAGGGGAATTGCAAACAGTAGGACCACGAGCTATAATCCCCGGGGGAATGGACAGGTAGAGAAGGAGAATGGCACAGTGTGGAAAGTCACACTCTTAGCCCTCAGGTCAAAGGGACTGCCGGTCTCTCGCTGGCAGGAGGTCCTTCCCGAGTCACTCCGCTCCATCCGCTCCCTGTTATGCACAGCCACCAATGTCACCCCCCATGAGCGGCTCTTTTCTTTTCCCAGAAAATCGACCACTGGAACCACCCTACCAACTTGGCTGATGTCCCCGGGGCCAGTGCTGCTCCGGAAACATGCGAGGAGCAATAAATACTCCCCGATGGTCGAGAGGGTTCACTTACTTCATGCAAACCCCCAGTATGCCTACGTGGTTTTACCTGATGGACGGGAGGACATGGTCTCCATTCGCGACCTGGCGCCCGCAGGAGCTCCAGGCCCCTACCCTGAACACTCCGTGGTGACTATTGACCCTGTACCCGCCAATGTATGTACCTATGAGACACCATGCACCCCAAACCCTATACAGACACCACACGACACTCCCATACAGGGCGTGACACACACGCACGAGGGATTACCAACGCCTAACGTGCTGGCACCTGAAGTCAGGCCGGAGCCAGCACAACCGCCATCGCCGGTGCTACATAGATCACAGCGACGGACTCGACCGCCTGATAGACTTGACCTGTAAATATACTTCTTGTAAGTATTGTCAGTCACTTCACCCCGTGAGACTCTTTTTAAAAAAAAGGAGGGATGAATGTGGTAAACCATGTATATATGTTGTAACTCGCTTACCTGTCTGGACACACCCCTCTGCTGACTGCCCCTGTGGCTCCTCCCACAGAGTCCTGTATAAAGGTGTTCACCTTGCCCCTCCCCCTCAGTCCGGGGCAGACACTCACTGTGGAGGTTGTATTGTACAGCGAATAAAAGCCTTTCAGTATTTTACCAAACGTCAGTCTTTTGGAGTAATTGAAGGTGCTTCACACAAGATGTAAAAAGGCATTTGGACAGGTACTTAGATGGGAAAGGAATAGCAGGATATAGGCTTACCTCAGGCAAATGCATTTATTGTAGATAGGCATTCAGGCCCATCTTTGAGCACATTTACAAGGAGCTCTGTCAGAAGAAAGCAACATTCATCATCAAGGACACCCATCATCCAGGTCATGCTCTCTTCCTGTTACTACCATGGGGCAGGAGGTACAGGAACCTTAGGCCCAACATCACCAGAGTCAGGAACAGTTATTACCCTACAACCATCAGGCCATTGAACTGGTGTGGATAACTTTATTCACCACATTTATGAACTGATTGCGCAAGTTACAGACTCACTTTCAAGGACTCTACAACTCATGTTCAGTGAGCGTTGTTTATTTATTTATTTGCTTTCTTATTTTTGCACTATTTGTCTTCTTTTGCACATTGTGTGTTTGTCAGTCTTTGTTTATGTACTGTATAGTTTATCATAAATTCCACTGTATTTTTCCCCTTTAAATGCCTGTAAGAAAACTAAACTCAAGGTAGCACATAGTATTTAATTTGATAATACATTTCACTTTGACGCTGAGGTTAGCATGGATGAGGTGGGCCAAGGGAGCCCATTTCTGTGTTGTACTGTTCTATGATTCTTCTGCCTCAATTAACCAGTAACATCAGCCCTAAGGCCCTCAACACACTCCCCCTCACTCAGCAATCCTTTTCCCAGCTGTCTATATACATCTTCTCCATGAGTCCCACCGATTGCTTCTGTGATCCCCTAACCATTCAGCTCCTGCAGATTAACTATCTGCTGTTGATCTCCACCTGCTAAAAGGCCGGCTGGTGGCACAATGGCATCAGTGCCGGGCTCCGGAGCGAAGGCTCCCAAGTTCAAATCCAAGTCCGGCCATCCCCCGAGCACGCTTTCCATCCGTGCCGGGTTGAGCATCGAGCTAGCCACGCAGCCTCGTAAAAAAAAAGGGTCGAGTCAGGAACGTTCATATCGTGACCCGGTTAATCCGAAAGGAGACCAATCCTGACACCACGCGCCAGATAAGAATGGCTGACTGTCTGGTGCACCACGCAAAAAAAAAATGCTAAAAAATTCCTGATGCACGGTGTTGGCCAAAATGTTGATTCCTTACTCTTTGCCATAGATGTTGCCTGGCCTGCTGAGTTCCTCCAGCATTTTGTGAGTGTTCCTATAAAGTTTTATCTTCCAGCTGAAGTAAATTGCAGACAAGAAGGTAAAAATTATCCAAACGTCAACATGGAGTGGGGGGAATTTCAATCAGTTAGGCTGATTCTTTTTGTAAACTTTGAGTTTCTTGTTGGATACTCATGCAAACCAGGTGCCTTCCAGGAATCTCAACTAACTGGCATTATAACTTCATTGTGAACAAGATATTTAAATGTACAACATGCTAGTCACTATCTAACTAATTTTTATCAGTAATATACTGAATATTTACAAGGTCTCGGAGACTGAGGTTTGACACAAAATATATTAGAATTACCAAGTAAATTAATGCTCTGCTTGTATTTAAGTGCTGGCATGGGAGAACATTGTTAAATAAAATACATGGTTAAAATATTAAGAATTTCTGTTTTATAAGATAAACAATCAGTGCTGGGTTCAAGCATATATAGTTGAAGTGAATGGTACTGAAAAAAGAAAGTTAGGTCCTTTGAAATTCTTCATTAAAAATGAATGGGAAGACTATTGGGGATAGATTAGGGATGTTTCTAATAAAGATTTATTCAACGTTCAAAGTAAATTTTATTACCAAAGTACATATATGTCACCATATACAACCCTGAGATCCATTTTCTTGTGGGCATACTCAACAAATCTATAGAATGGTAACTATAACAGAATCAATGAAAGAGCACCCAGCTAGAGTGTTCAGCCAGAGTGCAGAAGACAACAAACTGCAAATGCACAAGAAGAAACAATAATGATAAATAAATAAATACCAAGAACATGAGATGAAGAGTCTTTGAAAGTGAGTCGACTGGTTGTGGAAACACTTCAATGATGGGGCAAGTGAAGTTGAGTGCAGTTATGCCTTTTTACAACATGCTTTAAAATGTTTTTCGGAGGATCGTCAGAACTACATGTGTAATCATGTATTTTATCCCCACGAGTGGATCTCGCATTGCTTACACGGTGGTGGTTGCTGGCAATCCAAACATAAGACAAACAGAGGCCTTGATGACACAAAGCTGCCCTTCAAGTCCTATAAGTGTGAGGTGGAGTCTGTATTTTAGTTAAAAATATACTTGCAAGCATATAGCTGATTTCAAGAATTTAAACTAAAAGAGATTCATTAGAAAAATTTGCTGGAGAAGTGCATAACACTGCGAAATTTAACAATTGTACATCCGAAAGCATCTCCTTTCTGCTCCAGTAATAAGAACCCTACAATACTTAATTGAACTCTTTCTTTCAATTTTTACCCTTCCATCCCTAATTCCCATAGCTCTTGCTGGATATTGCTCCTCTGATGCTCCTGTAATATCGTGCCTAAGTGGCCATTCTTAATCTGGAAGCTTTTTCTGTATATATCCCTAAGATCATAAGACCTAGGAGTAGAATTAGGACATTCAGCCCATTAAGTCTGCTCCACCATTCCATCATGGCTGATTTATTATCCCTCCCAACCCCATTCTCCTGCCTTCTCCCCGTTACTATTACGACACGCACCCAGCCGAGCCAGCTCCCAGGATTTAGTCCCTCTAACTTGTCAGAATAGGGATAGCTGGCACAGCCCCTTTAACAATTCAGGATCGTCCTGCTAATTGACAACCATGCTTTGGGCATCAAGAATTGAGTATTTAAAGAGCACCTGAAAGGAGCCTCAATGCTCATTCATAAGCCCAACCAAAATTATTGCCTAGCGTTTTGTTTTGTGCTCGGTTCTCGGTCCAGTTTTATTCCATGTCTCGATCCTAGCCTTGGATACTCCAGCATTTGGGTCAAACCACCCTTGTCAAGGGCTCTCTTCACTGTATAATTGAGTCAGCATGGACCCAGCGGGGCTATCAGATTCTTTTGTCTGCTGTGACCAGCCACAGCGAGACAGAGCCTGGAGATACAAGACCTCTGAATAGCTGTTTGTCAACATTCGCAAGGAGGAAGCCAGAGTCGCCTAGGAGAGCCGGCTGGTCACTCTGTGGAGCCAGTACATCTTCCAACCCTGGAGAGATTTGACGGTGACCAGGTTCTTGCCATGGCTTCCTCATTCAATACATATTAGTGTTTGACTCCAGCCTTCCTGGTTCCCTTCGGAGTGTGGAAAGGTGGCCTTCATTATCTCTCTCCTAATTGGAAGAGCTATGGCCTGGCCACCATGCATTGGGAACAAAGGTTGGAAATTTGCTTGGATTCAGAGGAATTCATGGTCACCATGAGTAAGGTGTTCCATAACTCTTCCGGAGCCAGCCAAGCCTTAGACCAGCTGATGAAGATTTGACAGGACAGACGATCAGTGGCTAATTTCACTATCAAGCTTCATACCTTGGCCAAGAGAGTGGCTGGAACAAGGAGGCCTTGGCCGCACAATACCACCATGGACTCTGAGACAAACTGAAGGATGGCCTCACTTTGGGAGAGCCTGCAGAGGACTTAGAGGTTCTCATTGACCAATCCATTTGTCTTGATAATCGTCTGGCACAGCGTAAGTGGGACTACATCTAGGGGTCAAAGAGGCCTAGCCCGAGCCTGACCTCAACACATCGTAGTTCCACCCATCTGATCCCAGACTATGACCAGCCTGTCTCCTGCTCAGGATCCTGTCAAGTCCATTCAAATCAGCCACACAAGAACCTCGGCTGATGAGGGGTTCCAGCATCAGAGTCGAAGTTGCTGCTATTACTGCAGGTAAGCAGGTGACCTGCGAGCCAAATGTCCAAAGTTGCAGACATCAGGAGAACTGTTAAGACCGTCCAGTGTCGGGAGGACTGTGGTGGTAGCAGCCACTACCCCCAATCTCATGGATTTTGGTGTCACGCTGAGGGCAGCTCTTGGGGTATGAACCAATGAGAGATGAATGCTTTTTTGGACTCTGGGGCAGCTGGAAAAATCTTGGACATGGGGACTACCCATCAGTTCTGCAGGAGTTGAGCCAGTCCATGTCCACAAGTGTCTTGGATGCCTGATCCAGCAGCAGACATTGGTCTTGCAGATGAGGATAGAGCATCATGCAGAGGACATTGGTTCCTATATCAATGAGTCTCCTCACGTGCCCCTGATTCTCCGGCACCTTTGGCTGTCCCAGCATAAGCCTTCCATGAACTGGAAGGAAGGGAGAATCATTGCTCGGTCCAGTCGCTGCAAGAAGGTATGTTTTTAGCTTGGTGCTCCAACCCCCAGGTTCTCCCAAGACCAGCAGCTGACGAGGGGGGTGTCATCTGTTCGGGGTGACCTGGAGCCTTCAGGAAACCCAGGCCTGCCTTCAAGGGCAGACAAGCAGGCTCCAGCCAACAGGCCAGTACGAGTCCCGATCCTATCCACAGGGCTGATAAGGAGGTGCCCATGCGGTCTGAAATTCAAGCAACTAAGAACCTCAGTTTCCAGGTCCTGTCTAGGGGAAATGTTCTTCAATAGGGACCCTTGGAGCCTAGATTCAGGAGCACAAGGACCATTTGTCATGCCTGGCTGCCAATATCTGAGAATACGGACAGGATTTGGATTGTGATTTGGCCTGTGTTTTCACTAAAGACTCTTGTGAACTTATTGAGGAGACTCTGGAGTCAGCCAACAACCTCACCCCCACCCCCGCTAGAAACTTAAGGATCCTCAGGAGTTGTTCTCAGAGGAAGGTTCAGGAGTAATTGCAGCACCCAAGCCAGTAGAAATCCCTTCTGCCTTCAGCAAGGGAAAGGCCTCAACTCTTCCACTGCAAAGACCTTAGACTGTGCTATATATCTACTGCCTGGTACTTGTCGCCCAGGGTCAATTATACCTGCTCTCAGGCCGGGAGAGAAACGCTGTGGAGGAGTATATAAAGGAGGCTCTTGCCCTGGGATTGTTTGGCCCTTCACGTCTTCAGCTGGTGCTGGCTTCTCCTTCATACAGAAGAAGGAAGGGATTGCAACCTTGTATTGATTATAGAGGGCTGAATCGCATAATGTCAAGAATCGTTACGCACTTTCTCTCAGGAACACTGCCTTCGAGATTCTCCAAGGGGCAAGAGTATTCTTGAAGCCAGACTTGCGAAGTACATAAAATCTGGTTCATATAAAGGAGGGTGAAGAGTGGAAGCCAGCATTCAACACACTGACAGGGCACTATGAGAACCTGATCACACCCTTCAGTCTTGCGAACATGCCAGCGGTTTTCCAGGCATTTATAGACAACATGAACCGGGATGCTCTTCATGAGTATGCCTTCGTCTACTTGAACAACATTCTAATTTTCTCGAAGTCCATGGAGGACCATGTCACTCATGTCAGAGGTATCCTAAAGATGCTTCTTGACCATGGACTTTACATCAAGCTGGAGAAGCCCAAATTTAACATAACCACCATTTCATTTGCGTTGCATCAACTCTAATGGCAATCTGAAGATGGATCCTAGTAAGACAAAGGCAGTTGGAGAACGGCCCCATCTATCCAGTGTAAAACAAGTCCATAGATTCCTGGGATTTGCCAACTTTTATCAAAAGTTCATCAGAAACGTCAGCTCAGTGCCGGCTCTGCTGACAGCACTAAGCAGGAGATCCTCGGGGTTAGACTACCCAAGGCGGAGGCTGCTTTTGCAGAGCTCAAGCAGCAGTTCACGACAGCTCCCATTTTGTCGCAGCCAACCCGGAACTTCCCTTCATCGTGGAGATGGACGCCTCTGATGTCAGAGTGGCTGCACTGTTGTCTCAACGGACACCTTGCAGCTCCCCAGGACCGTCAAGATCAATCCCACTTTCCACATTTCCAAATTAAAACCTGTGGCCACCAGCCCTTTTAGCCCCATTACCATCAGTCCTGCCATTGCCCACGTTTCTCGATAGGGAAAAGGTCTTCACTGTGAGAAGAAACACCAAAGATAATTCCCTTCTAATCCTGAGCAATTCAAAATTTCATTAGTGACTCTGACATCACCTAAAATTGGCTCTTGCGACAAAGAATATCTATGCCACTGACGAAGTGATGAGTCATAATGAGTTATGAATATTAGGATGAATCACCCTGGAATTGCTACCAAGTCTGGAAACTGAATTTGTTTCTAAGAGTTTTTACTGGACTCACTAACTATTATATTCTGGACAGGCACGTAGGCCTCTGGGTTTCATTAATATAATATACATGATGTTGAGAAAGGGTTATGTGTGCTGGACAGCTGGAGGGAGTTACTCGCTCAAGTCAACGTGGGTTAGAGTGAGCAAGTTCGGTTATAGAGTTATTGATCCATTCAGGGTGACGACTACTGATTCCACTGCACGTCCTCCAAAGTAATTACAGAATGGTTTCTGGTATGGAAAGATCTGAAGCTCATATACAAACCACAACTGTACATCAAGGTTGAAAAGTTGTTCAGCGTATGCAGCTCAAGTTTTATTGGTTTGGTTAAAAAATTAATTTCATTTAAATTGTCCACAAGGGACGTCCAGCTTTGTTTCTTTTGAATTCGGAACAAAAACTGGTCCGATTAGGAAGGGTCACAAATCCCCCCTTTCACGGAGAATTAAAATTCCAATGAAATTGATCCAAATTAAGCTGCTCTGGTTCACTTTCTTCTTGACCACACAACAGTGCTTCGTCATCTGAAGTGACAGCAACAAGGCAGCTGGGTTTAAAGAGATATGCATGGAATTTCCATGGGGCACCTCCTGATCAATTGTCATACTTTAATTTCCCCAGGGGCTCTGTTGATTTACATCGAATTAATTGCAGGAGATCTGTAGAAAATTCCTGAAATTTTTCTCCTTTTCCAAAACGTTTGGAACTTATGTTGTCCTCTAGAGTTAAAGAAACCACAATAAATTGACATACGAGATAAATTATTTTCTTCTTTTTGAAGATAAGTTAAAAACATGACATTAGGAGCAGACGTAGCCCATTTGAATTTGCTTTTCCATCGAATGAGGCTGTGGCTGATTTGATCATGGCCTCTGCACCATTCTCCAGCCTGTTGCCTACCTGTATTTCTTCCCATCTCCATTTCTCAGCATCTGGTGTTAATGCATACTGTAAGTAGTTCGACATCCTGACACTGATCCCAGTGGAATACGGATGGCTTGCATCTTGCCAGTCTGATCGATTCATCCCATCTGTTTTCTTTTAATTAGCTGATTACTCTCACCTTGTGAAATAATGTTTTTAATGTATTGGTGAAGCCGAATTTAGAGTATTGTATGCAGTTCTGGTCACAGAATGATAGGAAACATATCAATAAGCTTGAAAGAGAGCAGAGAATATTTACAGTGATATCGGAGACAGAATCAGAATCAGGTTTAATATCACAGGCAGTCATGAAATTTGTTGTCTTGCAGCAGCAGTACATTGCAATATATGATAATAAAAACTATAAATTATAATAGGTATATACAGTGGCATGCAAAAGGTTTGGGCAACCCTGGTCAAAATTTCTGTTACTGTGAATAGCTAAGCAAGTAAAGGGTGTCCTGATTTCCAAAAGGCATAAAGTTAAAGATGACACATTTCTTTAATATCTTAAGCAAGATTACTTTTTTATTTCCATCTTTTACAGCTTCAAAATAACAAAAAAGGAAAAGGGCCCGAAGCAAAAGTTTGGGCACCCTGCATGGTCAGTACTTAGTAACACCCGCTTTGGCAAGTATCACAGCTTGTAAACGCTTTCTGTAGCCAGCTAAGAGTCCTTCAATTCTTGTTCGGGGAATTTTCGCCCATTCTTCCTTGCAAAAGGCTTCTAGTTCTATGAGATTCTTGGGCCACCTTGCATGCACTGCTCTTTTGAGGTCTATCCACAGTTTTTCAATGATGTTTAGGTCGGGGGACTATGAGGCCCATTGTAAAACCTTCAGCTTGTGCCTCTTGAGGTAGTCCATTGTGGATTTTGAGGTGTGTTTAGGATCTGTTGTAGAAACCATCCTCTTTTCATCTTCAGCTTTTTCACAGACAGTGTGATATTTTCTTCCAGAATTTGCTGGTATTTAATTGAATTCATTCTTCCCTCTACCAGTGAAATGTTCCCTGTGCCACTGGCTTCAACACAAGCCCAAAGCATGATCGATCCACCCCCGTGCTTAACAGTTGGAGAGGCGTTCTTTTCATGAAATTCTGCACCCTTTTTTCTCCAAACATACCTTTGCTCATTGTGGCCAAAAAAATCTTATTTTAACTTCATCAGTCCACAAGACTTGTTTTCAAAATGCATTAGGCTTGTTTAAGTGTTCCTTTGCAAACTTCTGATGCTGAATTTTGTGGTGAGGATGCAGGAAAGGTTTTCTTCTGATGACTATTCCATGAAGGTCATATTTGTGCAGTGTCACTGCGCAGTAGAACAGTGCACCACCACTCCAGAGTCTGCTAAGTCTTCCTGAAAGTCTTTTGCAGTCAAACAGGGGTGTTGATTTGCCTTTCTAGCAATCCTATGAGCAGTTCTCTCAGAAACTTTTCTTGGTCTTCCAGACCTCAGCTTGGCCTCCACTCTTCCTGTTAACTGCCATTTCTTAATTACATTACGAACTGAGGAAACAGCTACCTGAAAACGCTTTGCTATCTTCTTATAGCCTTCTCCTGCTTTGAGGGCATCATTTATTTTAATTTTCAGAGTGCTAGGCAGCTGCTTAGAGGAGCCCATGGCTGCTGATTGTTGGGACAAGGTTTGAGGAGTCAGGGTATTTATAAAGCTTTGAAATTTGCATCACCTGGCCTTTCCTAACGATGACTGTGAACAAGCCATAGCCCTAACAAGCTAATTAAGGTCTGAGACCTTGGTAAAAGTTATCTGAGAGCTCAAATCTCTTGGGGTGCCCAAACTCTTGCATTGTGCTCCTTTACTTTTTTTCACTCTAAAATTGTACAAAATAAAAATAATACACTAATCTTGCTTAAAATGTTGAAAAGAATGTTTCATGTTTAACTTTATGACTTTTGGAGATCAGTTCATCTTATCTATTCACAGTAACAGAAATTTTGACCGGGGTGCCCAAACTTTTGCATGCCACTGTATGTACAAATTAAATTATATAAGTAGTGCAGAAAGAGGAGAAGAAAATACTGATGCAGTGGTGCTCACGGATTCATTGTTCATTCAGAAACATGATGGTGGAGGAGAAGGATCTGTTCCTGAATCATTGAGTGTGTGTCTTTAGGCTTCTGTGCCTCTTTCCTGATGGTTGAGAAGAGGGCATTTTCTGAGTGGGGGGGTCCTTAATGATGGATGCCGTCTTTCTGAGGCATTGCCTTTTGAAGATGTCCTGGATGCTGGGGAAGCTCGTGCCCATGATGGAGTTGGCTGAGTTTACAACTTTCTGCTTCTTTGTCTAATCCTGTGCAGTGGTCCCCTCCATACCAGATGTTAACGCAACCAGTAAGAATGCTCTCCCTTGTAAATCTTTAGAAATTTGCACGTGTCTTTGGTGACATATCAATTCTTCTCAAACTCCTAATGAAATGTAGCTGGTGTGTGCCTTCTTTGTAATTGCATCTACATATTAAGCCCAGGATAGATCCTCAGAGATGTTGACACCCAGGTACTTGAATCTGATCACCCTTTCCACTTCTGATCCCTCAGTGAGGACTGGTGTGTGTTCCCTTCATTTCTCCTACCTGAAGTCCACAATTATTTCCTTGGTCATTGAGTGAAGATTGTTGCTGTGATACCACTCAACAAGCTGACCTTTCTCATTCCTGTACACCTCCTTGTCATCATCTGAAATGATCTGAAATTCTGACAACAATAGTTGTGTCATCAGCAAATTTAAAGATGGCATTAGAGCTGTGGCTAGCCACACAGTCACAAGTGTAGAGAGAGTAGAGTAGTGGGCTAAACACACATCCTTGAGGTGCACCAGTGTTGATTGTCAGCGCAAGGAGGGAGGAGATGTTACTTCTGATCTGCATCTACTGTGGTGTCCTGATGAAGAAGTCAATGGCATAGTTGCAGAGGGAGGTACAGGTGCGCAGGTTTTGGAGTTTTTTAATTATAACTGTGGGTATGATTATGTCAAACGCTGAGATGTAATCAGTAAACAGGAGCCTGATTTACATATCGCTATTGTCCAGGTCATCCAAGGATGAGTGGAGAGCCAGTGAGACTGCATCCGTTATAGACCTATTTTGGTGATCGCAGTGGTCCTTGCTTAGGTAGGAGTTGATTCTAGCCATGACCAACCTCTCAAAGTACTTCTCCAGAGTAAAAGTGAGTGCCACTGGGTGATAGCCATTGAGGCAGCTCACCCCGCTCTTCTTGGGCACAGATATGACTGTTGCCCTTTTGAAGCACGTGGGAACCTCCAACTGCTACAGTGAGAGAATGAAGATGTCCTTGAACACTCCTGCCAGTTGGTTGACCCAGAGTTTCAGAGCTCTTCTAGGTACACCATTACAGCCTGATGCCTTGCAAAGTTTCACCTTCTTGAAAGATATTCTGATGTTGGCTTCCAGACAGAGATCACAGGGTCAACAGGTGCTGAAGGGATCCTCTCTCACAGCTGTAGTTTTATCCTCCCTTTCAAAGTGAGTGTAAAAGGTGTTAAATTTATTTAGGAGAGAAGATCACACCATCACACTGATTGACGATGTTAGATTTCACTTTACAGAAACTAATGGCCTGCACCCTGCCAGAGCTGATCGGAGTTGTTTTTTCACCTTTAAAATTGCTTTCTGTAGGTCCTATACTGTAGGCATTGCCCTTGAATGCCACAGATCTAGCCCTCAGCAGACTACGAATCTCCAAGTTCATCCATGGCTTTTGGTTCAGGTATGTCTGGTGTGTTCTCAAAGGCACACTCTCATCCACACAGGTCTTGATAATGTTGGTGACAACTAACTCTGACTCAAACATGAATCCCTGAATGTTGTCCAGTCCACCAACTCAAAACTGTCCTGTAAGTGCTCCTCCATCTCCCTTGACCATACCTTCTTGGTCCACACCACTGGTGCTGTGGTCTTTAGTCTCTTCCTATAGGCTAGGAGTAGAGGTACAGCCAGGTGATCGGACATTCAAAGTGTGGGTGTGGGATGATACAGTTTGCATCCTGGATTTATAGTATAACAGTGGTGAAGTGTGTTGGCTCCTCTAGTTCCACAGATGATGTGTTGGTGGTAGTTGTTCAGAGACTTCTTCAAGCTGGCCTGGTTGAAATCCCCTGCAATGATTGGGAGGACATCAGGGTGTGTGGTTTTGTGTCCCCTGACTATACCTCTTGTCTCCTCTAGTGCTTTTTGACGTTGACCTGAGCTGGGATTTACACTAGTATAGGATGATGGCGGAAAATACCTTCGCATATAAAATGAACGACATTTGACTGATAGATGTTCCAGTTCAGGTGAGGAGGACTGACATAGAACCATCAGGTTTGTGCAGCACAATGAATTAACCATAAAGTATACTCCACCTCTTCTGCCTTTAAAAGACTGAGATGTCCTGTCTTTACAAAGAATGGTAAAGCTATTAGATTGCAGCGCTGTGTCCAAATTTGCTGGTGTGAGCCATGTCTCCATAAAGCAGAATGTATAGCAATGTCCCTCTAGTACAGCAATCTTGCTCTGAGGTCTTCAGTTTTATTTTCCAGAGACGGTACATTCACCAGCAGGGTACTCAGCAGTGGACGTCTCAGGCCTCTGCACTTCAATTGTTCCTGAAGGCCGGCACAGTGTCCCTGCTCCTATCTTCTTAAAGGGGAACTGCATTTGTGACCCAAGCCTGCCATCTGAGGTTCATTCATTTTGAGTATCAACAGAGTTTTTAAATGTCTTAAAATGATGCAGCTTACTGAAGTGCCCATGGCGGCAACTGTGGATTTCAGCTGTAATAGTCATAAATGGTTTGATGATTTCCCTTGGAGCTGCATGCAAAGAGTCATTATTTAATGGTGCCATCTTACCAGAACGTTGCCGGGACTGAGGTATAGGGAAAGGTTGCATAAATTAGGACTATATTGCCCGAAGAGCTTGAGAATGAGAGGAGATCTTATAGAGGCATACATAATTATGAGGAGTGTAGATAGGGAGGAACGTGCAAGATTTTTCCTCTCAAGCTGTGTGAATCTAGAACTAGAGGTCAAAAGTTTAGGGTAAAAATTGAAATATTTAAGAGGAATTTGAGGGAAAATATCTTCATTCAGAGGGTGGTGAAAGTGTGGAATGAATAATAGATATGGTAATATATAAGTGAAGTTTGGATAGATACATGATTGGAAGGGGAATGGAGTTATATCATCTGGCTGCAAGTAGATGGGACTGGCAAGAAATCAGGTCAACATAGATCAGATGGACTGAAGGGCCTGTTTCTAAGCTATCATACTCTACAACTTTATCCTACATCTTTGGACATTCTTTGGAGATTCAAGTACATTATGTTAACTGATTCCCTCTTATCTAGCCAGCCAGATATATCTCAAAGAACTTTAATATTTTATGCTTAAGTACTATCAGCTGAAATAATATCAAGTTTTCTCTCTCCACTAAGGCTGCTTCTTCAATTTTATCTCTTTCATGAAAACCACATTGAATTTGCCTCCTTAGAAATTGACATTTTAAATATTTTAACAATGGTTTGCAGCTTTTTCACAGTGACAGATGTTAGGTTAACTGGCCTCGAGCTTTCCTTAAGAGGGGGAGATTTCCAATCTGCTGAGGAGTTTCCAAAATCCCAGGAGTCTGGGGATCTATGGAAGGTTGCAGTTACCACTCCCTCTGCAGCCATATCTTTTATGATGAATGCATCACATCTTCGGAAGTGTCAGTCTTAATTCCCTTTGGTTTTCTGAGTGCTGTTCTCCTAGTGAGAATGATTAAGCTTTTCCCTCTTTTGCCACTTGATCTTCAGAACCAGAAACAGAATCTACTCTCGTAGATGCAGTATGTCATGAATTTTCTTGTTTTACAGCTGCATAATAACAAAAACTATAAATTACAGCAAGCATATAGGAAAAAAGAAAAATAAATAGGTAGTGCAGAACGAGAAGGAAATAAATACTGAGGTAACGTTTATGGGTTCACCGGCCATTCAGAAACCTGATGGCAGAAGGGAAGAATCTGTTCCTAAAACATTGAGTGTGTGTTTTCAGGCTTCTGTACCTCCTCCTTGATGGTAGCAATGAGAAGAGGGCATGTCCTGGGTGATGAGGGCCCTTAATGTCTTTGTGAGGCATTGGCTTTTGAGGGTGTCCTCGATGCTGCGGAGGCTAGTGTCCATGAAGCAGCTGGCAGAGTTTGCAACCTGTGGAGTGGTCCCTCCATACCAGATAGTGATTCAACCAGTTAGAATGCTCTCCATGGTACATCTGGAGGAATCTGTGGCTGTCTTTGGTGACGTACTAATTCTCAAACTTCTCCTCCTGCCTTCTTTGTAACTGCATCAATACGTTGGGCCCAGGAAAGATCAACAGAGATGTTGACTCCTAGGAACTTGATTCTACCCATCCTTCCCACTTGTGATCCCTCAATCAGGACTGATGTGTGTTATCTTGACTCCCCTTCCTGAATCAATTCCTTGGTCTTACTGATGTTGAGTGCAAGGTTGCTGTTGGACGGCACTCAACCAGCTGATCTATCTCGCTCCCGTACGCCTCCTCATCACCATCTGAAATTCTGCCAACTATAGTTGCATTGTCGGCAAATTTGATAGATGATATTTGAGCTGTATGTAGCCACACAGTTGTGGGTGTAGAGAGAGTAGGACAGTGGGCTAAGCATGCATCCTTGAGATGTGCCAGGATCGATTGTCGGCGAGGAGGAGATACTCTTTCCAATCTGCACAGACGACGATCCTCCTTTGAGAAAGTCAAGGATCTATTTGCAGAGGAAGGTACGAATGTCCAGGTTTTAGAGCTTGTTGATTAGAACTGAGGGTATGATTGTGTTGAACACCAAGCTGTAGTCAGTAAATAGCAGCCTGACATAGGTATTACTGTTGTCCAGTCGTTCCAAGGCTGAGAGGAGAGTCAGTGAGATTACAACCACTGGAGACCAATTGTGCTGGTAAGCAGACTGCAGCAGGCACAGGTCCTCGCTTAGGCAGGAGTTGATTCTATCCATGACCAACCTCTCAGAGTATTTCATCATCATCACAGTAGATGTGAGTGCCACTGGGTGATAGTCGTTGAGGCAGCTCACCTTCCTGGTCTTAGGTACTGGTGTGATTGAGCAGTTAGAGCTATGTTTTTGATGTCTTCTGCATTGAAGATGGATACATAATATTTGTTCAAAGTCTTTGCCACTGGGGGGGGGCGTCACGTGATGACGTGGGATTGAGACGTGTAAATCCATCTCTCCCGTAAAAAATTAGCAAAGTACTGTTTAAACAAAACAAAGTTAATAAATACTTTCCAAAAACTATTTATAACTTTGCAAGACTACTTTACGATATGCCTCCTAAACCGCAACAGAAGAAGTCTGTTGTTGCGAAGCGGCCGCGAGATGGGAAGAAAAAAGGGCCTACTGCAGTGCTGGAGCCTTGGACTCAGGTTAGATCTCTTTTGGAGGAGATGCGTTCTATTCCGCCGTAGAACAGGGAGCAATGTTGGTG
Organism: Mobula birostris; assembly: GCF_030028105.1. NCBI lineage: Eukaryota > Metazoa > Chordata > Chondrichthyes > Myliobatiformes > Myliobatidae > Mobula > Mobula birostris. The sequence goes on from NC_092376.1 coordinate 115,616,717, forward strand.
GTAGCGGTCTCTCGGAAGAAGGTGCCGGAAATGTGCATGTGCAAAGAAGAACGCATGCACAAATCGATACAACTCAAACTTCAAGAACCGACAGCCACTGCAACTGAAAGTGACTCAGAGTCAGAATCGGATACCACAGAGAATACAGATGAAGAAGAGGAGGAAGAACTGGAAGAGATTGGAACTAAAGGAGATGATGGAGACATAAGAGAGGCTTTATTGCAATTAACGGCTGAACTAAGGAAAGTAAGAGCAGAGCTTAGAGACATGAAGGTGTGCTATAATAAAGCTATGAAAAGACAGGATAAAATGGATAAGAAGCTTCAGGAGATGGAAAGAAAAATGGAGCATATTAATGATAGAGTGGAAAAAACAGAAAATGATCTGCTTGTCTGGAACACGGAAAGAAATCGACTCTTGGAGAAAGTGGACATGTTGGAAAATTTTAGTAGACGTAATAATATTAAAATTGTTGGTCTTAAAGAAGGTATGGAGGGAGGAAATCCAATAAAATTTTTTCAAAGATGGATCCCGGAAGTTTTGCAAATGAAAGAGGAGGACCGATTAATTGAAATTGAGTGGGCACGTAGAGCTCTAAGACCAAAACCACAAGATCCACCAATATCCACGAACAATTTTAATAAAATTCTTAAGATTTCAAGACAAGGAAAGGATTCTACAGGCAGCTGCCCAAGCTGCCAAGAATAGAAAAGGGCCACTGGTGATTCAAGGGAACAAAATTTTTTTCTACCCTGACATAAGTTATGAACTTTTGAAGAGAAGGAAGAAATTTAATCCAGTGAAAAAAATACTACGGGATCACGGTTATCATTTTATATTGCATTACCCTGCAACATTGAAGATTTTTTTGTCTGGTGGAGAAAAAAGATTTTTTGATGATTACCGGAAAGCAGAGCAGTTTGTGCAAGGCTCTCTGAATATTCACCAGGTACAAGAACAAAACCAGGGGAGCGAGATGGATTGAAGAAGGAGACTGGGTCAAAGAATGGACTTGTTGGATTTTTGAAGGCAGATGAATATATAAATATATTACTAATTATATGAGGGAGGGGAAGTAAGGTTAAAATTTGAGGAATACTAGTTGGGAATAGTAACATTAATTTTTTTTATATATATATGATTTTTTTTGTTGCGGGGGAGCTGGAAGAAGCACTGATCAATTGCTACGCTAATCATGTGTGCAAGCGTGGCTTTAGCCACAACCCGCAAAATGGAGGGGGGTAGTGTTGTGTATCCTTTCATTCACAACATTAGTGGGGGGGTATTTCGTTTTTTCTTTTTTTTATATCTCATCTATCTTTTTTTTTCTTTTTGCCTGGATGATTGGGGGGGGGGAATGCATAGCAACATGGTGAAGTTCAAAGAGATTCCCCAAGGAACTATGACAGTTGAGAAGCTAAGTAATGTTTTAGATTGGAGTAACTTTGTTAAAAATAATGACTAATTTATTGAATTTTTTGAGTTTTAATGTTAATGGGCTTAATGGACCAGTGAAAAGAAAAAGAATCTTAACACATATTAAGAAAATGAAGATAGATTCAGCCTTTTTACAGGAAACGCATTTAACAGAAACAGAACATCAGAAATTAAAGAGAGATTGGGTGGGTGGTGTTGTTGTAGCGGGGAGTAGCAATTTTTAAGTCAAAACAAGAATGGGAAACAGATCTGAATATTAATATTGATGAAACAAATTGGTCAAGACTGTGCCTTGACAGTATGACAAATACAATAAATATTCGACTTAGATTAGTATAATATAACTTTTTACACCAATTATATATTACACCACAAAAAATAAATAGATTAAATTCAAACCTATCTGATAAATGTTTTCGGTGTAATCAAGAAATTGGTACTTTTTTACATTCTACTTGATCTTGTTTTATAATTCAACCCTTTTGGATAAATTTAAGAGTCTTATTGGGACAAATTACTGGAACTCAACTTCCACATAACCCTGTATTATTTCTACTAGGTGATATTGAAGGGATAAAGCCAAAACTTAAATGGAATAAGTATCAGAAAGAATTTATAAAAATTGTATTGGCAGTAGCTAAGAAGACTATAGTTGTTACTTGGAAATCTGATTCGTATTTAAGTATGAATCGTTGGAACAATGAAATGGCTAGCTCTATTCCACTCGAAAAAATTACTTATAATTTAAGAGATAAATATGGAACATTTTTGAATATCTGGCGCCCTTATTTACAAAAGATAGGATGGCATATTTAATTGCTCCGATAAAGATCTTGGTCCCTTGGGGAAACTAACAAATATGTATATTAAATTTATTTTGAATCCCATGGAGCATGTGGAAACCTTCCAATATCCAGACGGTTCCTTTTTTTTCTTTCTTTTCTTTTTAGGTAGGACTATATACGGGGGGGGGGAGGGTTAAGGGGAGGGGGGAGGGTAGATTTTATTTTCTATGTATTCATTTTGAAAATTTAATAAAAATTATATTTAAAAAAAAGTCTTTGCCACTTACTGACTTCTCAGTCTCAATTTTTAAGGAGTCAGGTACCTGAGTTACTTTCTTCCTTTTCATGTAAATATAGAAAATCTTACTGATTATCGTTATCCCTATTAGTAGCTTGTTCATAATTTGATTCCTCATTCATTATCTTTTTAATCACCCATTATAGAGTCATAGAAAAGTACAGCACAGAAACAAGCCCTTCAGCCCATCTAGTACCTTCTAAACCATTTAAACTGCCTACTCCCATCGACCTGCACCTGGACCATAAGACCTCCATACCCCTACCATCCATGTACAGTACGTATCTAAACTTCTCTTAAAATGCAAAATCGACCTCGCATGCACCACTTGCACTGGCAGATCATTCTGCACTCTCATGACCCTCTGAGTGAAGATGTTTCCCCTTAAACCCCAGTTTTCACCCTTACCTCTCCATGGGCTAAATTATATTAAACTTCTGTTGGCTTTGCTTAAGTATCATACTTGCATGTCGCCTTCACAATAATTTTCGGGCTGGCTACCATCACAGACATCTCAAATCATTTTTCTTTACTGAACTTGGCGTCTGCAGTGTATTAAGTATACAGAATATTTCCTTTATGATCATTTCTGTTGCTTTGATCACATCTGTCATTCTCTGATTCCCTCTGTTCCTCCCTACCGTCTGTTCTGCTCCAGCTGCTTCTCGCAGTTATTTTTCCATTTGCAGTTGACCTTATCAGCACTGGGCCCGGGGAAGAGGAGGGACTGTTAAGGTTCACTCCTGATCACTTTACGGTGATCTCTTCTGCAAAATGCATATCGGAAAGAATTTGCAATATGGTTATTCAAGGCCAATTACCCTGCCTACAATTATGTCTCTCAGGCATTAAGAAGAGCTACTTGAGTTAGGATCTGTACACTAGCAAGAGCCACTGCCATGAAGTGAGAAAAGCTGAGGCAAAAACAAAACCTCGTGATCCACTTGAAATACATTTGAACAATCTAGTTCACTTCTGCTCATATCTCATACCCCATTCACTTTTCCCTTTTATACACAACTGCTTCACCTATCTCCTTGACTTACTTGAGGAAGTGAAACCTCCGTGTACTGTGCAAAGCCGGTCGACTTGGTTTACCTAGACTTCCAAAAGGCATTTGACAAGCTCCGCACAAAAACCTATTAATTAAGCTGAAAGCTGTGGGAAATCTGGGGATAGATACAAAATTGGCTGAGGAGTTGAAAACAACAGGTACTTATCAGAAGAATTACTGCAGGGTAGGAGGTGGATTAGTGAATGAGGTATCCCAGGGCTTGTTGCTGTGACTGCAATTGTTTCTAACTGACATCAATGACTTGTCCAAACAATACATAAACAGCAATCAACAGAGACAACAAATAGAATACAGATCTACATAGCCTGCAGAGTTGGATGTGAGTCAGAAGAAATCATAATCAAATCGCAGTCGTTTCATTAGACAGTATTTCAAGCACAATGGTTGCCAAGATACAAAGGGAGGCATTCAAACATTTGAAGCAGCACAGATAATAATCTATCACCTCTGATTTAACCCTTAATAATCCTGAAATCCTCTTTTATGGAGGAGGGAATTGGCATGGAAACAAGATAGTTAGATATAGGGTTACTTTCCGTTGGCTGTAATAATATTAATGAAAATCTCAGTGTTTGAAAAGAATAGATTTGTCGTATCTGCACAAACCTCTTCACCATCTGGTGACCAAGGAACGTACAGCCAATTGAAATCCTCTGTTGTTGATTCTGACCCAGAATTATTAGCATGCTCCACAGAATGGCTTGTGATTTGCAAGGTTTTTGATAAAACTATTCTTGGAATAAAAGTGACAAAGTTATCTAGCAAGTGCTAAGGCCAAAAATGGGTTCGTCATGGTTAAAAAATTGAATTAACGGATCACTCGAATGGAGTAACTTTGAAGTACAAGGAACAGACTAATCAAAGTGCAATATTTTCTTTTCTTCAGGAGAGGCACTATTGTCAAATTGATTAATGTTCAATCTGCTCCCAGAATGGAGAATACTCAGTAAAAGTTTAATTGTCATAATTCTGCTAAGTTAGTCAGATCACCAGTAAGCAAATATTTCTCAGTGTTTTTCAGATTAAGGAATGATCCTTTTGCTCTGACATCCAAGTCCAATAGAAAAACACTAAAGCACTGATGTGTGAAAAGCCTTCATACCTGTTTTGCTTTCCCATGAGAAAGTTAATTTTTAATGGGGTGTATAAACTGACAGGTCCGGTGCCCTGCAGCTTTAGGAGCCACTCAGCCTTATTCTTTCAGCTACACTTCAAGGAGCATAAATCTTACTCTCAAACAAACCCATCTGACACCAAAATTGAGACCTCTCTTGTATTCCACCAATTAAAATGATGTGCCTTTCCATGAATAGGCCTTACAGTCTATTCTTAATTAACAGATGATTAAATTCTCTGACGCTCTTTTAACTACAACTCATACTTTTCTGATATTAACTTAAAGGCAATAATTCAATTTTCTGTGCAAATTCTGGATATCATTAAGAATGAATACAATTTCATTACTTATAAAAAATAAAAGTCTTTATTTACCATTAATACGTTTGAAAATTCCATTTTGTGTCTCTGTGACTGCTTGATCCTGATTGGAAAGTTCCACTATGCTGTGGTATTTTGATTATATTGTAGGATTGTTAATAATAGTTACTAATAATTGTCAGGGCTTTGCTTAGTAATTTAAATGATACGCCGAAAGCAGCAGGTGAGGCATTCAAGTCCAATTGATGTACAAGGATGAACTAGACTGACATGCTCAGTACAGAAGGAACATGGCAGTTGCAAAAGCAAACTTTCCAAACGAGGCCGTAAGCTAAAGCAATAACTGGAAGCAAGACCAAATTGCATGATGCTATTTGAAGCAATACTGCTTGGTTAGAATCATAGAGTAATATAGCACAGAACAATAAAGCGCAGTCCAACTCATCCTTGGCAATCAAGAATCCCATCTGGGCTAGTTTCATTTGCCTGCATTTGTCCCATATTACTCTATACCTTTCTGTTACATTTTGTAACTCCAAAACATAAAATTAATTGGAAGGAACACAAACAGCCTGAAATGCATGTCTAACTTCATGTTTACTTTAAGCAAGGTATGAATGTATCATGTGGTAATGCTACGACGTAGGCAATTCGCTTATTTTTACATATAACCTGTAATGAATCATTTAAATGAACAAAAGTGCTTAATTAAACAACCTATTTATAATATTACACAAATATAGAACATAGAACATAGAATAGTACAGTACAGTACAGGTCCTTCGGCCCACAATGTTGTTCCGACCCTCAAACCCTGCCTCCTATATAAGCCCCCGCCTTAAGTTCCTCCATATACCTGTCTAGTAGTCTCTTAAACTTCACTAGTGTATCTGCCTCCACCACTGACTCAGGCAGTGCATTCCATGCACCAACCACTCCCTGAGTAAAAACCTTCCTCTAATATCCCCCTTGAACTTCCCACCCCTTACCTTAAAGCCATGTCCTCTTGTATTAAGCAATGGTGCCCTGCGGAAGAGGTGCTGGCTATCCACTCTATCTATTCGTCTTAATATCTTGTATACCTCTAGCATGTCTCCTCTCATCCTCCTTCTCTCCAAAGAGTAAAGCCCTAGCTCCCTTAATCTCTGATCATAATGCATACTCTCTAAACCAGGCAGCATCCTGGTAAATCTCCTCTGTACCCTTTCCAATGCTTCCACATCCTTCCTATAGTGAGGTGACCAGAATTGGACACAGTATTCCAAGTGTGGCCTAACCAGAGTTTTATAGAGCTGCATCATTACATCGCGACTCTTAAACTCTATCCCCCAACTTATGAAAGCTAACACCCCATAAGCTTTCTTAACTACCCTATCCACCTGTGAGGCAACTTTCAGGAATCTGTGGACATGTACCCCCAGATCCCTCTGCTCCTCCACACTACCAAGTATCCTGCCATTTACTTTGTACTCTGCCTTGGAGTTTGTCCTTCCAAAGTGTACCACCTCACACTTCTCCGGGTTGAACTCCATCTGCCACTTCTCAGCCCACTCCTGCATCCTATCAATGTCCCTCTGCAATCTTTGACAATCCTCTACACTATCTACAACACCATCAACCTTTGTGTCGTCTGCAAACTTGCCAACCCACCCTTCTACCCCAACATCCAAGTCGTTAATAAAAATCACGAAAAGTAGAGGTCCCAGAACAGATCCTTGTGGGACACCACTAGTCACAATCCTCCAAACTGAATGTACTCCCTCCACCATGACCCTCTGCCTTCTGCAGGCAAGCAAATTCTGAATCCACCTGGCCAGACAACCCTGGATCCCATGCCTTCTGACTTTCTGAATAAGCCTACCGTGTGGAACCTTGCCAAATGCCATACTAAAATCCATATAGATCGCATCCATTGCACTACTCTCATCTATATGCCTGGTCACCTCCTCAAAGAACTCTATCAGGCTTGTTAGACACAATCTGCCCTTCACAAAGCCATGCTGACTGTCCCTGATCAGACCATGATTCTCTAAATTCCGAGAGATCCTATCTCTAAGAATCTTTTCCAACAGCTTTCCTACCACAGACGTAAGGCTCACTGGTCTATACTTACCCAGACTATCCTTACTACCTTTTTTGAACAAGGGGACAACATTCACCTCCCTCCAATCCTCCGGTACCATTCCCATGGACAACGAGGACATGAAGATCCTAGCCAGAGTCTCAGCAATCTCTTCCCTCGCCTCATGGAGCAGCCTGGGGAATATTCCGTCAGGCCCTGGGGACTTCTCCGTCCTAATGTATTTTACTACTGAAACATTAAATACACAACACCTTCCTATCCATGTATATGTTTTTTGTTGGCTTTGTGGAAAAATCTATGTTCCAAACCTATTCTGGTATCTGTCCCCCACTTTTCCTTCACTACATCGACAACTGCATTGGCGCTGCTTCCTGCACGCATGTTGAGCTCATTGACTTCATTAACTTTGCCTCCAACTTTCACCCTGCCCTCAAGTTTACCTGGTCCATTTCCGACACCTCCCTCCCCTTTCTTGATCTTTCTGTCTCTGTCTCTGGAGACAACTTATCTACTGATGTCTACTATAAGCCTACGGACTCTCACAGCTATCTGGACTATTCCTCTTCTCACCTTGTCTCTTGCAAAGGTGCCATCCCCTTCTCACAATTCCTCCGTCTCCGCCGCATCTGCTCTCAGGATGAAGCTTTTCATTCCAGACGAGAGAGATGCCCTCCTTTTTGAAAGAAAGGGGCTTCCCTTCCTCCACCATCAACTCTGCTCTCAAATGCATCTCCCCTATTTCACTCACATCTGCTCTCACTCCATCCTCCCGCCACCCCACTAGGAATCGGGATCCCCCCCCCTTGTCCTCACCTACCACCCCACCAGACTCCGGGTCCAACATATAATTCTCCGTAATTTCCACCACCTCCAATGGGATCCCACCACTAAGCACATCTTTCTCTCCCCCTCCCCTCTGCTTTCCGCAGGGATCGCTCCCTACTCAACTCCCTTGTCCATTAGTCCTTCCAGGTGAGGCGACACTTCACCTGTGATTCAGCTGGGGTGATATACTGCGTCCGGTGCACCCGATGTGGCCTTCTATATATTGGCAAGACCCGACGCAGACTGGGAGATCATTTCGCTGAACACCTACGCTCTGTCCGCCAGAGAAAGCGGGATCTCCCAGTGGCCACTCATTTTGATTCCACATCCCATTCCCATGCTGATATGTCTATCCATGGCCTCCTCTACTGTAAAGATGAAGCCACACTCAGGTTGGAGGAACAACACCTTATATTCCGTCTGGGTAGCCTCCAACCTGATGGCATGAACATCGACTTCTCAAACTTCCGCTAAGGCCCAACCTCCCCCTCGTACCCCATCCGTTATTTATTTATATGCACGCATTCTTTTTCTCTCTCCTTTTTCTCCCTCTGTCCCTCTCACTATACCCCTTGCCCATCCTCTGGGCTTTTCTCCCCCTCCTTTTCTTTCTCCCTAGGCCTCCTGTCCCATGATCCTCTCATATCCCTTTTGCCAATCACCTGTTCAGCTCTTGGTTCCATCCCTCCCCCTCCTGTCTTCTCCTATCATTTTGGATCTCCCCCTCCCCGTCCCACTTTCAAATCTCTTACTAACTCTTCTTTCAGTTAGTCCTGACAAAGGGTTTCGGCCTGAAACGTCAACTGTACCTCTTCCTAGAGATGCTGCCTGGTCTGGTGCGTTCACCAGCAACTTTTTTGTGTGTTGCTTGAAATTCCAGCATCTGCAGATTTCCTTGTGTTTACATGTTTATTATGTTGTGTAACTCCAAAACATAAAACTAATCAAAAGAGCTGTGACAGAGCAGGAGGGGTGATTTTACTGGTCAGGGAAAATGTCAGGACAGACTGGAGAACTCGCCTAGTGAAGCTTTATGGGTGGAACTAAGGAATAAGAAATGTATGACCACATTAATGGGGCTATATTATTGTCCACCCAACAGTCCTAGGGATTTAGAGGAACAAACTTGTAGAGAGATCGCAGACTGTTGCAAGAAACATAAGGTTGTTTAACATTTTAACATTCCACATATGACTGGGACTCCCATACTGTCAAGTGACTAGATGGGATAGAGTTTGTCAGACGTGTTCAGGAAAGTTTCCTTCATCAGTACATAGAAGTCCCGATAAGAGTGTGTTATTGTCTGGGTGCAGGAGGATGGAACGAGGCAGTTTAAATGGTTCGGCGCAGACTAGATGGACCAAAGTCTGTTTCTGTGCTGTACTTTTCTATGACTCTATAACTTTAATAAGTGTATGTTTAGTTTTTACTTTAGCAAGGTGCACACATATGACATGGTGGCATGATATCAAATGCAATTCAGGTACTTTTACATATAACATATGATGAATTATGTAAACAATGAATGCTTAATCTAGCTATATGTTTACAACATTGTTCAAATATTACTGAAATATCCTCTCTGCTTAGCTATAAACTCCAACTCAATGTACTGTAGAATGCATCTTGACTTCTATACATACATACAGTGTATATATATACTTACTAACAGCTCTCAATCCCCAAAGAAGGCAACATCCGTCAAGGGCAACTTCATCCCAGCACTGGTAAAAATGGATTACCTGAGGTTTCTGCTGCACCTTCCAGCCATTTTATGTTGCAATGTAGATCAGAGACAGTGTGGGGTGTTTTCTGGTTTCCTTTCGGTACAGGAACCATGGTATACAAATGCTGTTGTAAATCTAGTCAAGAAGAAAAGAAGAGCTTATGAAAGGTTCAAAAAGCTAGGTGATGATAGAGAGCTGCAAGATTATAAGGCTAGCAGGAAGAAGCTAAAGAAATAAATTAGGAGTGCCAGAAGGGGCCATGAGAAGGCCTTGGCAGACAGGATTAAGGAAAACCCCAAGGCATTCTACAAGTATGTGAGGAGCAAGAGGATAAGACGTGAGAGAATAGGACTAATCAAGTGTGACAGTGGAAAAGTGTGTATGGAACTAGAGGAGATAGCAGAGGTACTAAATGAATACTTTGCTTCAGTTTTCACTATGGAAAAGGATCTTGGCGATAGTAGGGATGACTTGCAGCGGACTGAAAAGCTTGAGCATGTAGATATTAAGAAAGAGAATGTGCAGGATCTTTTGGAAAGCATCAAGTTGTCTAAGTCATCGGGACCGGATGAGAAGTACCCCAGGCTACTGTCGGAGGCGAGGGAGGGAGGAGGCTTCTGGCGATGATCTTTGCATCATCAATGGGGATGGAAGACGTCCTGGAGGATTGGAGGGTTGCGGATGCTGTTCCATTATTCAAGAAAGGGAGCAGAGATAGCCCAGGAAATTATAGGCCAGTGAGTCTTACTTCAGTGGTTGGTAAGTTGATGGAGAAGATCCTGAGAGACAGGATTTATGAACATTTGGAGAGGCATAATATGATTAGGAATAGTCAACATAGTTTTGTGAAAGGCAGGTCATGCCTTACAAGCCTGACTGAATTTTTTGAGGATGTGACTAAACACATTGATGAAGGTAGAGCCATAGATGTAGTGTATATGGACTTCAGCAAGGCATTTGATAAGGTACCCCATGCCAGGCTTATTGAGAAGGTCAGGAGGCATGGGATCCAAGGGGAAATTGCCTTGTGGATCCAGAACTGGCTTGCCCACAGAAGGCAAAGAGTGGTTGTAGATGGGTCATATTCTGCATGGAGGTCAGTGACCAGTGATGTACCTCAGGGATCTGTTCTGGGACCCCTACTCTTTATGATATTTATAAATGACTTGGATGAGGAAGTGAAGGGATGGGTTAGTAAGTTTGCTGATGACACAAAGGTTGGGGGTATTGTGGGTAGTGTGGAGGGCTGTCAGAGGTTACAGTGGGACATTGATAGGATGCAAAACTGGGCTGAGAAGTGGCAGATAGCATTCAACCTGAATAAGTGTTAGATGGTTCATTTTGGTAGGTCAAATATGATGACATAATATAGTATTAATGGTAAGACTCTTGGCAATGTGAAGGATCAGAGGGATCTTGGGGTCCGAATCCATAGGACAGTCAAGGCCGCTGTGCAGGTTGACTCTGTGGTTAAGAAAGCATATGGTGCTTTGGCCTTCATAAATAGTGGGATTGAGTTTAGGAGCCGAGAGGTAATGTTGCAGGTCTGGTCAGACCCCACTTGGAGTTCTGTGCTCAGTTCTGGTCGCCTCACTACAGGAAGGATGTGGAAACTACAGAAAGGGTGCAGAGGAGATTTACAAAGATGTTGCCTTGATTGGGGAGCATGCCTTATGAGAATAGGTTGAGTGAACTCAGCCTTTTTTCCTTGGAGTGACAGAGGATGAGAGATGACCTGCTAGAGGTGTTTAAGATGATGAGAGGCATTGATCGTATGGATAGTCAGAGGCTTTTTCCCAAGACTGAAGTGGCTAGCATGAGAGGGCACAGTTTTAAGGTGCTTGGAAGTAGGTACAGAGGCGATATCAGGGGTAAGTTTTTTATGCAGACAGTGGTGAGTGCGTGGAATGAGCTGCCAGCAACAGTGGTGTAGGCGGATACGATAGGATCTTTAAAGAGACTCCTGGACAGGTATATTGAGCTCAGAAAAATTGAGGGCCATGGGTAACTCTAGGTAATCTCTCAGGTAAGGTGATGTTCGGCACAGCTTTGTGGGCTGAAGGGCCTGTGTTGTGCTGTATGTTTTCTATGTTTCTATGTTTCTACTTTCACAGGATCAGCAAAGCTCATTTTGGCTGGTTTGTTTAGAGCAGTGAAACTCCTAGGCAAACTGTCTGCCTTTAAACCCAATGCACTCAGCAAAACTGGCACTTGCTTCTTATTGGCTATTTGATTTGCTTCAAAATACAATTCAATTCACTCAGTGTACATCAGCCATTTATCTTTTGTGCAATCGAATTTGTCTATATTTCTGATGTAGCCAGCTATTTTGATTATTATCATCTAGTACTCACTGTTTATGAACCTGTGCAATCATTGTTTTCTATCTTTTTTTTAACTTGAACACCATTTCACCAAAGAAGAAAAACGTGCTGCTTTTTTTTATATCTTGAACATCTCGCTGCACTTCAACAGGTAGGTAATTGTCTCGGGCTTGTTTAAAACTTCCTCATTGCTACCGATATGTTTTTAAATTCCAAAACATAAAACTAATCAAAAAAAAACAGAGCCAGATATAACTGTATATGCAAGGCGTGCACATATGATGTAATGTACGCCATTCACATTGTTTTACATTTAACCTATAATGAATAATGAAACAACAAAGAAGGCTTTATCAAACCATACATTTACAATATTACTCAGATATTACTGAATATTAAATACACAACAATGTGTTATTGTATCAGTCCCAACCACTTTCTCTGGCAGCTTTTTCCATGTATGTACCACCCTTTTCAAGAAGAAGATACCTTTCCAGTTCCTTATTAGTTTTGCCCCTGTCTCCTTAAATTGTGCCATGTACTTTTTGATTTTCTCTAGGAAAAAAAAACATTAAATGCTTTCACATTATCAATTCCCCTCAGCACTTTTTACAGTTCTGTAAGGTCACTTCTTTGTTCCACAAATGCAGTTCTAGCCTGCCCAAATTTTCCCGGCAACTTAGGCCCCCAAGTCCTGGCAACGTTCTCGGAAATGTTCTTTCTAAAGTAACCAAAACTGTACACTGTCTCACCTAACGTCCCAGTGCATTGAGTAACGAACACCAGCATGCCAAATACTTTCTTCTCCTCTTGTCTCCCTGTGACACCACTTTCAGGCAACTAGGCATTGTACTCCCAGGTACCTTTCTTCTATAACACTCCCCAGATCTCTACCATTCCTGGCAAAGCTCCTACCATGGTTTAACCTTTGATACTGCAGTAAGACCATAGACCATAAGATATAGGAGCAGAAGTAGACCATTCGGCCCATCAAGTCTACTCCGCCATTCAATCATGGGCTGATCCACTTCATCCAGTCATCCCCACTCTCCTGCTTTCACCCATACCTTTTGATGCCCTGGCTAATCCAGAACCTATCTATCTCTGCCTTAAATACACCCAATGACTTGGCCTTCGCAGCTGCTCGTGGAAACAGATTCCACAGATATACCACCCTCTGACTAAAGGAATTTCTCCACTTCTCAGTTCTAAGAGGGCATCCTTCAATCCTGAGGTCGTGCCCTCTTGACCTAGAATCCCTAACCATGGGAAATATCTTTGCCATATCTAACCTGTTCAGGCCTTATACCTTGCACTTTTCTGGATTCAACCGCATTTGCCATTCCTCAACTCACTTACCTAACTGATCAAGATCCCCTTGTAATTTCTTAATAATCGTCTTCACGTTCAGCAACATAATCTATTTTAATGACATTTATTATTAACCATGCCTTGTACATCCTCATCTAAGTAATGTATATAAATGACAACAACAGATCCAGTACTGATTCCTAGACTACATTATTAGTCACAGACCAGGCCATAATTCATCTTTCACCCAAACACATTGGCCTGGAAATTCATTTGCATAATACTATTTTATTTTAGTTGTTGAAAGCTGACTTTATACAGGCTAAAATGTGATGAATGCCATAACCAGGCTGTTTTGCTCTATCCTGTTTAATTAACTGGGCATTTTTTTGCCAAGTATTTGGCTCTATTTGTTTCATGGGTTTCCATGTCAATCACACACGAGATGATGTTATTTCCTGTTCATTCTCCTTTTGGAGTATTGTTGGGATGTTTAACTAAATTATCCCAGAAGATGCCATCATTCATTACTCCCAAGGCATGTGGATTTTAATAAGGCAATGTTGGATTAGGACCCCAAACGTGTGAGCCCTATTCTGATCTTCAGTCTCCCCATCCATGGAGTAAATAAAAGTTTGGAGAAAAACAGATGCTGGAAACATACATAAACACGAGGAATTCTGCAGATGCTGGAAATATACAGCAATTTTTTTTTAAATGTTTGAAACTCTCAGCAGCATAGAAGTAGGAGGGTGGATAAGCTGATATCTATAATAAATTCAGATCCTGACAGTGTGATGTAAGTAAGACCTGGGTATGACTTTTATCTACGCAGCTCAGAAAACAAATCACAGGCAAACTCATCATGTTAGCTCTTATGGAATTGGCTTCAAAGATTAAATGATTGGTTTCATTGGCCACCTTATCTCCTTGCCCTCCCATCGCCTCCCTCTGGCACTCCCGCCCACCCCCGATTTCTTTCTTCCATGGCCTTCTGTCTCTTTCACCAATCGACTTCCCAGCTCTTTACTTCATCCCTCCCCCTCAAGGTTTCGCCTATCATCCAGTGGTTCTCTATCCCCTCCCCCCCACCTTTTAAATCTACTCCTCAGCATTTTTCCTCCAGTCCTGCTGAAGGGTTTCAGCCCGAAACGCCGACTGTACTTTTTTTCTGTAGATGCTGCCTGGCCTGCTGAGCTCCTCCAGCATTTTGTGTGTGTTGCTCTGATTTCCAGCAACTGCAGATTTTCCCTTGTTTGGGATTTCATTGGATGTTGTCTTTTAAAGGTGCTCACAACTGTAACGCTCAGATCATTAAAGATAATATGCTGTTCTGCCTCATGCATCCATGTTGAGCTCATCAATTTCATCAACTTTGCCTCCAGCTTCCTGCCCTTAAATTGACTTGTTCATTTCTGACACCTCCTTCCCCTTTCTCAATATCTCTGCCTCAACCTCTGGAGACAAACCATCAGCCAACATTTATAAACCTACCGATTCCCACAGCTATTTAGACTATACCATGCCTTCACACAGTGTCTCCTTTAAAAATGCTGTTCCCTTTTCTCAGTTCCTTTGTCTCTGCCAGATCTGTTCCCAGGATGAGACTTTCATTTCCAAGACATCAAAGATGGGGTTTCCCTTCCTCCACCATGGCTGCTGCTCTCGCCCACACCTTCTCCATTTCCTGGGCATCCACGCCCACCCCATCTTTCTGCCACCTTAACAGGGATAGAGTTCCTCCTGTCTTAACCTAGCACACCATGATCCTCCGCATCCAACACAGCATTCTGCGTAACTTCCACCATCTCCAAAGGGATCGTACAACCAAACAAATCCTTACCTCCCCCGCAACCCCCCCCCCCGTCCATCCTTCACTTTCTGCAGGGATCTCTCTCTCTCTATGATTCCCTTGTCCACTAATATCCCTTCCGGCTCTTATCCCTGCAAACAGCCAAAGTGCTACACCTGCCCATTCACCTCCATTCAGGGTCCCAAACACCTCTCCAGTTGAGACAACACTTCACCTATGAGTCTGTTGGGGATGTCTATTGTATGCAGTGCTCCCGAGATGGCCACCTTTACATTAGTGAGTCCCATTGTAAATTGGGGGACTGATTTGTCAAGTAATTCCGCTTCATCCGGAATTTCCCAGTGGCCAACTATTTTTTTATTCCTATTCCCATTCCTGTTCCCCCGTGTCAGTCCATGGCTCCCTCTTGGGCCTCAATGAGGCCATACTCATGGTGGAAGAGCATCACCTCATATTCTATCTGGGAAGCCTCCAACCAGTTATGAACATTGATTTCTCCTTCCAGTAAAACAAAATTTCCCTCACCCTTCCCTCTACTTTTATTCCCTACTCTGACCTCTTACCTCTTCTCACCTGCCTATCATCTTCTCCTGGTTCCCCTCCTTCTTCTCTTTCTCCTATGGTCCACTCTCCTCTTCCATCAGATTTCTTCCTCTCCAGCACTTTACCTTTCTCACCCACCTGGCTTCACCTATCACCTTTTAGCTATTTCCTCCTTCTCCTCCCCCCCTCCTTTTTATTCCAGCATCAACCCCCTTCCTTTCCAGTCCTGAAGAAGGGTCTCAGCCCAAAACATAGAAACATAGAAAATAGGTGCAGGAGTAGGCCATTTGGCCCTTCGAGCCTGCACCGCCATTCAGTATGATCATGGCTGATCATCCAACTCAGAACCCTGTACCTGCCTTCTCTCCATACCCCCGATCCCTTTAGCCACAAGGGCCATATCTAACTCCCTCTTAAATATAGCCAATGAATTGGCCTCAACTGTTTCCTGTGGCAGAGAATTCCACAGATTCACCACTCTCTATGTGAAGAAGTTTTTCCTCATTGTGAAGTTTTTCCTCATCAACTGGTTATTCATTTTCATAGATGCTGTCTGACCTGCTGAGTTCCTCTAGCATTTTCTGTGTGTTGCTGGTGTGGTTTATACCTTTTTTAAGTAGTTCTGAGCTTGGAATAATCCTTTCCATCTGACAGGAAAGGAGAAGGCATACCAACAAAGAAAGATTAGCAAGCACTGTAATATTTACAGAGTACTGTAGGATCTTGAGGGAATGGCACGAACAAAGCACCATCGCATAATTCCATTGGTTTATTAATGCAAAAGATAGTACAAAATTCACAGTGGACAGTATCAAATGGTGATATTGTTGCTGTAGCTGTCCTCTTCCAGTCATTATTGAGAATAGATGGGGATAGCTTCTGTGCTTGTACCCCTGTGCATTTACAGGTACTGAACCACTGTGGCTGGTGATCCAAATCCAATCACAATATCTGCATTATCTCCCCCTCCCTTCAGTCGTCCGCTCACCTACCATGACTGCTGCCCCCACCCCAGGCCAAGAAAATTTAATCTGTGATTTCTGCCCCGGGTCCACCAATCACTGTCAGCACAGATTTATTTTCTGAGAAATCATAGGTCAGTGTATTTAGGGGAATACCATCCCCATTGCAACAGTAAAAGTAGTGCAGGAATTGCTTTTTGAAGTCTAGCAAATTTCCATACAAGTTGTGTCTGGTATTGCATGCAAAATGGATTTAGGGAGTGCTGTATCCAATGCAGCTTTCTCAAAGGTAATGTTAATATTAGACATCCCTTAAATCTGTTAATATTAACCTTCTTTAAAGAGAAAATGAAAGTGTTCCACTAAAATAGTCCCTTTTCAAGGTTGCACCAGGCCCTGTAATTTCTAAGAAATTATTGCAGGACTTGTGTTTTCTTAATGTACTCAGGCAGATACAAGTATTAGATGGCCTTCAACTCTGGACCAATGCCTATTTCAGATATGATGCCCTTTAATACTTTGACCTGCACCCTGATATGAATCCTTCTAGCTGACCTGTTTTATTCTGACTGGAATGTCAGTCAAAGGTTGTGGGGAATCACACAACCCAGAGCTGGCCTGTTGACATTGAGGCAGGTTGCAGTGTTTGCTACAGTGACAGAGATCCCAAGGTAACCATGTCCTCAAGGAAAAGGGTGCAAGTCCAGTAAGGGAGAGACCTAAGCTTTCAAAAATCAAGATACTGTGAACGGTGCAAATTTGAGCTAAAAAGCAGAAAGGCTCAACATGCCAGGCAGTGTCTAGAGAGAGAGAGAGAAACAGAGGCAACATTTCAGGTCAAAGACCTTTCATTAGGTGACTTTCAGGCCTTTTATTTCAGAAATAAGCTTCCCCACCTCGGCATATTCCAGAGAAATACTCTTGCATTCCACACGTTCATCAACATTCTTTTCCACAGGGAAATTTACTGAATTTTACTTTGCAGGTTCGAAATTCAAATTATAGTCAGATCATTTCATCAGGAAGAGGTCTTGAACTGAAACAGCAATTCCATATTCTCTCCACAGATGCTACCTAACCTATTCCAGGTCTACATTAACTTTGCCAGAGCAGTGGCTCATCATGTTACAATCATTCTTGATACCAGCTGAGGGAGGACAGGGAAAACCAGTCAACCCGAAACATGAGAAAATCTGCAGATGCTGGAAATCCAAGCAAAACATACAAAATGCTGGAGGAACTCAGCAGGCCAGGCAGCATCGATGGAAAAGAGTACAGTCGATGTTTCGGGCCAAGACCCTTCAGTAAGACTGGAGAAAAAAAGATGAGAATTCAGAGTTAGAAGGTGGGGGGAGGGGTGAAGTAAAGAGCTAGGAAGTTGATTAGTGAAAGAGATACAGGGCTGGAGAAGGGAGAATCTAATAGGAGAGGACAGAAGGCCATAGAAGGTAGAAAAGGGTGAGCAGCACCAGGGGGAGGTGATGGACAGGCAGGTGAGAGAGGGATAAGAGGATTCGGAATAGAGAAGGGGAGGGGCATTACCGGAAGTTTGAGAAATCAATGTTCATGCCATTAGGTTGGAGAGGACCCAGGCGGAATATACGACGTTGTTCCTCCAACCTGAGTGTGGCCTCTTCGTGACAGAACGGGAATGGGAGGTGGAATGAAAATGGCTGGACACTGGGAGATCCTGCTTTTTTTGTTTGTTATGTGCCATGTCATGTGACATGGGCGACATTGGACTTTCCATGGCCATAATTGTTCTTGGCAGATTTTCCTACAGAATTGGTCTGCCATTGCCTTATTCTGGGCATAGTCTTTACAAGACAGGCGACCCTAATTATCATCAATACTCTTCAGAGATTGTCTGCCTGGAGTCAGTGGTCACATAACCAGGACTTGTGATATGCACCAGCCGCTCATACGACCATCTACCCACTGCTCCCATGGCCTCACGTGATCTTGATTTCAGGGGGCGGTGCTAAGCGGGTGCTACACCTTGCCCAAGGGTGACCTGCAGCCTAGCAGAGGGAAGGAGCACCTTACACCTCCTTTGGTAGAGACATATCTCCACCCTTCTACCCTTTCTACATACACCATGTAAAATCTCCACATGGGAACTCAGAGTGCCTTCATCTTTGACTGAAGGTAATCAGGCCCTCAGGTCAACTCCACTAAAGTCAAACTCTTTCAAGATACCCAATGCAGTAAATGCTCTTTATAAGGGTCCTTAAAGATGCAAATACTGAATGAACACTGGTAGGAAAAGAGTTAGTGAAGGCTTCCAAAGATAAGGCAAGTTTGAGGGAGTTTTTTTTCAAGAGGAGTGAGTTTTCAGAGTAGGAAGATTAAGCAAAATCATTCCAAAGTAATTTAAACTACCAGATAAACAACAGGAATTCTGCAGATGCTGGAAATTCAAGCAACACACATCAAAGTTGCTGGTGAACGCAGCAGGCCAGGCAGCATCTCTAGGAAGAGGTACAGTCGACGTTTCAGGCGGAGACCCTTCGTCAGGACTGACTGAAGGGTCTCGGCCTGAAATGTCGACTGTACCTCTTCCTAGAGATGCTGCCTGGCCTGCTGTGTTCACCAGCAACTTTGATGTGTGTTGCTTAAACTACCAGGTCATCTTTTGAGATATTCATATGGTTTCAATTTGCTGAACTGGGTATAAAGAGTCACTCCTTCCCTCTCAGGTTATTTCCCTCACTGGGTTCTACACCTGTCTGATTTGGGGATTAAGTAGGAATATCTAAGAGCATATGTACCACAGGTGATCTATTTTTGCATGCATTCTGTTTAAATATTCAAAGTTCAAAGTACATTTTTTATCAAAGTGTGTATATTTTATGCAAACTTGAGAATCATCTGCTTACAGGCAGCCAATAAACAAAAAAAACCAATAAAACCCATTAAAACAATGGAAGAGCGTCAAACACCCGAAGAGCAGAGAGAGAGAAAAAAAACAAGTTGTACAGACAACAAAAGTAAGCATACAGCATTCAGAACTGAAGTTCACAGAATTGAGTCCACAGCTGACTCAGAAGCCCATTATTGGAGGGCCTGAACCTCAGTTCAGTGCACAGACAAGTAAACTTCACGGAGCAGTGATCTGAACCTGCCCGTTCCTCGCCTCCAGTCCCGACACCTGGCCTTTCCAATGTGGCCAGCACTAAATCATCCAAGTGTTTGGGCTAAATGCCAATAGCTCTTCAAATATGTTTAATTACACTATCTTTTGTAGCTTGCAAATGTCTGCATGGCAGAATCCTTTAAAAAAATTCTGTATCATTGTCAAGGTGATTTTACTGAGGCGGCAGACTGACCATTAGAAACAGCAGGAGCAGAGTTTGCTGCTTGGGCCTCCTGCAAGTGGATGACAGAGCTCACAGTGTCCAGGTGCCTAGGATAGGGTGTGCTAGGCTGCTTGACTTTGTATAGAATACATTACCTTTGTCTTGCTTCAGTGTCCCTGCTTGGGCTGAATGGCAGCGTTAGCCATTGTCTGCACACAGTGTTTTCACTGTTGTCAGTGTATGCTCTTGTGTTCTCGGGCCGGCACGGGTATTGAAATGGAGATGGCGGGTGGGACCGGTTATTGTGTCCACCGTGGAGAACAAAGGGTGTTATTTGAAGGGAGTTGGCTTGCTTTCTGATGTCTCCATTAGACTCCAGCACTGGCCTCGAAAATAGAGACAAAAGGGATTGAGAATCCAAAGGAACAAAGACAGTCTTTGAATGCCTGGAGTGAGATGTCCAGCTAGCATCATTCTTACCGCATTCCTAGAGAGATTAATGATTATGTTAAATTCTTTATTTTGAATCTTAGTCGAGAAATGTGGGGCAGAGACTGAAATGGGTGGATGTATGGTTTGATAGTCCTCACCAATGACAGACAGATAAAGTTACTCCAGTATTCGAAAGCAAATGAAATCTTCACCTTCAGCAGTGCCTGGAATTTGATTTTTCCTGGATTATGAGAGTTGAGGTCATGGGCATGGAAAACCAGTTTCTCTAACAATCTCTACTCAAGATGGCACCGAGCTGTCCAGGCTCAGACTTGATTGATTGTTTAGGTTTGTAGGGATGGATCTGGGAACAGCGTGGGGAACTAGGGGTCAGGTTAGGGTTTAGTAACAGGGACGAGGGGGTGTTAGAGGTCGGGGGGGTGGGGGGCAGTCTGGCCAAGACCTCAAAGTTCTCCATAATTAAACGTCAGCAATCTTGGAGGTCAGGTCGGCAGGTGCTGAGGAGACCAGCAATCGCCAGGTCAGCGAGTCCCAGTCCTGAGTTAGAGAACTGTAGGGGTGGTGAATCCCGGGTATGGGCTGGAGTCATGAGGACTGGCCACCCCCCACCCCCCCACCTCCCCCCACATGTCACCAGATTCAGAGGTCCCTGTCAGTCTGAATATTAATTCCAGAAGATCAGACCCATGATTGGCAAGTCCTGCGGTGAAATCCAAAGTTGGAGGCCCAAGTCTACAAATCTGAGAGATGGGACCATTGACTGGAGGCCCGGATCTGGCCTGTCCTGGAGTTGATTTTTGTTTACTTCTTTTTTACTATTTGCGCAATTTGATTGGGGCACTTCAACACCGTTAACTCAGCAGTCATCGGCACAGCACTGAGGACTCACTCCTGGGTCCTCTGGTTAATGTAATTTGTTTACTATTTATTGTTTGCATGATTTGTTGTTCTTTGTTTCTTTCCTTTGTGGCTGCCTGCAAGAAGGTGAATCTCAAGATTATATACTGTATACGTGCGTACTTCAATAATAAATGTACTTTGAACTTTGCTGTTGTTGTCTTGTTTTGTTATTGTTGGCGTTGCTGCTGCTTGTGTTGTTCTGCTGAATGTCATGGGCATGCTGTGTCGGAGCCAAAATGTGTGGAGACGCTCGTAGGCTTCCCAGCACATCCTCGGGTGCGTATGTTGTTAATGCAAATGATGCATTTCACTGTATGTTTCAATGTACATGTGATAAATAAATGAATATGCATCTGGATCTGGTTTAATCGACGCAGGTTATAGATTTGGACTCTAATTCAGGTTTATGATGTGTTCTAGTTTCTCGTTCTAGTTCTAGTCACTCTTTTTTATTACTACTTTTGGGCAATTTTTTGAATTCGGACAGCTTGCAGATAATGAACACTGAGCTGAACTGCACTGATTTTGTGTTTTATATTCTGCGTTGCGCTCGTTTGCGCAATGTTTTTGCATGGGGGAGGGAGGTTGATTCTTAATGTTTTGCTTTGAGCGGGTTGTTTCCACGGATCTTTTTTGTTTCATGACTGCCTGTGGGGAAGATCAGAGTCAGAATCAGGTTTACTATCACCGGCGTGTGTCGTGAAATGCGTTAACTTAAAGCAGCAGTTCAAAGCAATGCATAATTTGGAAGAAGAAGAAAAAAAGATAAATAAATAAATAAATCTGTATACTGCATAGATTAAAAATCATGCAAAAACAGAAATAGTATATATTAAAAAAGTGAGGTAGTGATCATGGGTTCAATGTCCATTTAGAAATCGGATGGCAGAGGAGAAGAAGCTGTTCCTGAATCACTGAGTGTGTGCCTTCAGGCTTCTGTACTGTCTGAATCCCACATTGTATACTGCACACATACATTGATAACAAATGTACTTTGAATTTTTGAATCTTCCATCGGGGCCAGGAGTACAAAATGTAAAGAGCACAATGTCACAGGTTTCCATTTGAATGCTGTCTCTTAGAGCCTTAACAATATTATTTAACGTATATGTTTCTGAAATTGAACAAATCAGATCACATATCCAATGACATGATTGATTTGCCACATATAATATTACTGGCACAAACTCTGTACCATAAATATTATCTAAGACCTAATGCATTTTGCAGGGAATGCTCAGTTATACTGACTGCAGCATATGTGTTCTTTTTATTGACTCCAGCTTTCCTGCAGTAGACAGTCTGACAATTCACATACATCTTCAGCTGACCATTGTGCTGCTCTTGATGTCACAGGTCTGTTATAATTAGAATATGGTACAGCAGCCGTGGAGGTAAATCAGAAGCAATACAAGTGGTGGACAATAATTATCCAAAGTTAAAACTGTCGAGTGTCAACTTATTTTTCCTGCAAAGCAGTAAATTAATGTGATTTTGAGAGGTTGCGTGGGCTGTTATTTATTTCCAGAGGTAGCGTGGGCAGTTATTTATTTCCTACAAGCTTTTGCATCTGGAAATCGTGTTCATCAGCAGGAGAGCTGCTTATAAACTATGTGGAAAGACCTGAAGAAATGTTCTGCCAACCAGGTTACAGTTGAAAGCCCTGTGAATACTAACAAGATTATCACATAGGGGGGCTTGACCCTGAATTCTACCAATTGTCACTTATTTTTCCAATAGCATACCTTATTTATAAAATATACAATTATTCAGTGCAAGACTTTACATTGACTTCGTATCATCACATTAAATGTAATATTTGCTTTGTTTCAATATTGCATCAATTTTTCATTCACAGATGTTCCATCAGATGGCAGCTAATTTTGCACTTCTTGGGCATGAGTGTGATTGATAGCCCTTTGAAGCAGGTGGGAACTTCAGACTGCAGCACTGAGAAGTTGAAAATGTCCTTGAACACTCCAGCCAGTTTGTTAGCACAGGTTTTCAGTTCCCTATTGGTGTGCACGTGTGTGCAATGGACATATATGTACAAGCAAGGCTGGAATGATCTTCAATATTCACATCATCTGCACCAGGACAGATGCTGATGACTGATGTACTTGCAGGGCTGAATCCACTCTTATTTTCATTAGCCATGCCCCAACAGCACTGTTGCTGTAAGAAAGGCAGCTTTGAAGTTTCTAAGGATGCCCAAAGGTAGCTTTTCTTGGAGTGTTTCTCGGAAGGGGTCACAAGCTTCATCTGGACGTTGTCCCCTGAAGCTCGGTCAGTGTCTATCCAAACCAGAAACCCTGGATCAGCAGTTCTGTGCGGGCAGCACTCTTTGTGTGAGACAGAGATTTTGCCGCTGGCAACCACCAGAATCTCAAGAAATGCAGCTACGATCTACACAAAGTCATGAAGGCAGCGAAACGACAATACAGTTATTCCCCGAGTTATGAACGTCCGACTTACGAACAACTCGTACTTACGAACGGCCTGCCATAAAGCCTGTTATATTAAAAATTCATTGGCTCGAGGAAGGAGAACATCGTCCGCCATTTTAAGTTGGATCACGTTGCCATTAACACTGTGTTGAGTGTGTAATTTTGTATTTGGCTTAAATTTTTATTAGCAGGATTCACCCTTGAAGCACCTTCAATTACTCCAAAAGACTGAGGTTTGGTAAAATACTGAAAGGCTTTTATTCGCTGTACAATACAACCTCCACAGTGAGTGTCTGCCCCCGGACTGAGGGGGAGGGGCAAGGCGAACACCTTTATACAGGACACTGTGGGAGGAGCCACTTTTTTTTTACAAAATTATTTATTACAAATGTCGGTGCTGTACAATATTTACAAACCCAGTGACTAACACATTTACTACACTACAAACAGACAATACATGTTAAACCAATATATTGCCATCCTCATCAATGATGGCATTTACACCCCGCGGAGCCCAACGGTCCCGGAACATCTCTACGGTCGCCGTGGACTGTGCGTATTCCTTTTCAATATTCACCCGGGCACGAACATACCCCCTAAACATAGCCAGGCAGTCCGCCCGGGGATAACCTCCTGCCACCCTTTTCCAGGAGCCACGGATGGCAATTTTCGCCAGTCCCAGGAGCAAGTTGACAAGGACATCCTCATCCCTCTGTGCCCCCCTCCTTACTGGATGACCATATATGAATAGGGTGGGACTGAAATGCAACCAGAAGGCGAGAAGCAGCCCACGCAAATACGCGAAAAGGGGCTGCAGCCTCACACACTCCACGTACATATGGTACACGGTCTCCTCCAGCCCACAGAAGTGACACGCGGCTGGGAGATCCGTGTACAAACTAAAGAACTTATTGCAGGGCACCGCTTTATGCAGCACCCTCCAGCCGAGATCCCCAAGGTGCATGGGAAGGACTCCCTTGTAGAGGGACTTCCATTGGGGACCCCCCTCACCTCCAGGTGGAAAGACCGACCGCCATGGCATGTCGGGACGGTGGACAAACGCTAGGAAGTGGAGGGTGTGGAGCAGCAGCCCATAAAGGTACCTCCTGCCTGCATCCCTGAATGAGATTGTGGGTGTTGATGAAAGACGGCTCAAGTTGTGTGGATTCGTCTCTCGGGCAAGGCTGCGGGGCCTGGGCCCGACGAGCAGCTCAGCCCGAGTCGTTCCACACACCTGAGCCGCACTGACATCCGTTGAGACAGGGCAAGGGTCGGCCAGGACCCCGCCCTCTGCCAGAGGAGGGGATTCCCGGCCTGAGGCAACCATGTTCCAGACTCTCAGTAGGTCCTGATAGAAGCCGGGCAGCCTCTGCAAAGCAGCACGGCTGACGCCCGCCGGTGGTAGCTGCATATCTTCGGCAAGACAGCAGCCCCTCCGGAGGAAGAAAGTCGCCAACACGTGCCACCTGGGAGGGTGCTCGGCGTACAGGAATCTCTGCAGAGTCCTGAGGCGGAGAGCCGCCAGTCGTGTGCGTACACACACCAGCGACTGTCCGCCCTCTCCTTCTGGGAGACTCAGAACCGCTGCAGAGACCCAGTGCTTCCTGTTTCCCCAGAAGAAGTCCACTAGCTTCCTCTGCATTCTGTGGGAGGAGCCACAGGGGCAGTCAGCAGAGGGTGTGTCCAGACAGGTAACCGAGTTACAACATATATACATGGTTTACCATATTCACCTCTCCTTTTTTTAAAAAGAGTCCCGCGGGGTGAAGTGACTGACAATATTTACAAGAAGTATATTTACAGGTCAAGTCTATCAGGCAGTCGAGTCCGTCGCTGTGATCTACGTAGCACCGGCGATGGCGGTTGTGCTGGCTCCGGCCTGACTTCAGGTGCCAGCACGTTAGGCGTCGGTAATCCCTCGTGCGTGTGCGTCGCGCCCGGTATGGGAGTGTCGTGTGGTGTCTGTATAGGGTTTGGGGTGCACGGTGTCTCGTAGGTACATACATTGGTGGGTACGGGGTTAATAGTCACCATGGAGTGTTCAGGGTAGGGGCCTGGAGCTCCTGCGGGCGCCAGGTCGCGGATGGAGACTGTGTCCTCCCGCCCATCAGGTAAAAACACGTAGGCGTATTGGGGGTTCGCATGAAGTAAGTGAACCCTCTCGACTATCGGGGAGTATTTATTGCTCCTGGCATGTTTCCGGAGCAGCACTGGCCCCGGGGACGTCAGCCAAGATGGTAGGGTGGTTCCAGTGGTCGATTTTCTGGGAAAAGAAAAGAGCCGCTCATGAGGGGTGACATTGATGGCCGTGCATAACAGGGAGCGGATGGAGTGGAGTGCCTCGGGAAGGACCTCCTGCCAGCGAGAGACCGGCAGTCCCTTTGACCTGAGGGCTAAGAGTGTGGCTTTCAACACTGTGCCATTCTCCTTCTCTACCTGTCCATTCCCCCGGGGATTATAGCTCGTGGTCCTACTGGTTGCAATTCCCCTAGCCAGTAGGTATTGGCGCAGCTCATCACTCATAAACGAGGACCCTCTGTCACTGTGGATATAGCATGGGTATCCGAACAGAGTGAAGAGCTTGCACAGGGCTTTTATAACTGACGTGGTAGTGGTGTCGGGGCAGGGAATGGCGAAGGGGAACCGCGAGTACTCGTCAATTACGTTAAGAAAGTACACATTGCTGTCGGTGGAGGGAAGGGGGCCCTTAAAGTCAACACTCAGTCGCTCAAAGGGGCGGGTAGCCTTGATGAGTTGTGCCTTTTCGGGTCGGTAGAAGTGCGGTTTGCACTCTGCGCAGACTTGGCAGTCCCTGGTCATTATCCTGATCTCCTCAAGGGAGTAAGGCAGGTTCCGGGCTTTCACGAAGTGGTAAAACCGGGTGGCTCCCGGGTGGCAAAGGTCTACATGTAGGACGTATAGCCGGTCGATCTGCGCGCTGGCACATGTTCCCCAGTATAGGGCATCGGAGGGCTCGTTGAGCTTCCCAGGCCTGTACATGATGTCATAGTTGTAGGTGGAGAGTTCGATTCTCCACCTCAGAATTTTATCATTTTTGATTTTGCCCCGCTGGTGGTTACTAAACATGAATGCGACTGAGCGCTGGTCAGTTAGCAGGGTGAACCTTTTGCCGGCAAGCTAGTGCCCCCAGTGCCTTATAGCTTCCACTATGGCCTGGGCCTCTTTCTCTACCGCAGAGCGCCGAATTTCAGGGTCTTGAAGCGTACGGGAGAAGAACGCCACTGGTCTTCCTGCCTGGTTGAGGGCAGCAGCCAGCGCAAAGTCGGAGGCGTCACTCTCTACTTGGAAGGGAATGGCCTCATCCACCCCATTCATTGCTGCTTTGGCAATGTCCCCTTTTATGCGGTTGAAGGCCGCGTGGGCCTCAGCAGAGAGGGGGAATGTGGTGGACTTGACCAGGGGGCGGGCCTTGTCTGCATAGTTAGAGACCCATTGGGCGTAATATGAAAAGAAGCCCAGGCACCTTTTGAGGGCTCTAAGGGTATTGGGAAGAGGGAGTTCCAACAAGGGGCGCATACGGTCGGGGTCAGGGCCAATGACTCCATTCTCCACGACACACCCAAGGATAGCAAGTCGGGTGGTCTCAAATACACACTTGTCCTTGTTATAGGTGAGGTTGAAAGATTTGGCCGCTTGGAGAAATTTTTGGAGGTTGTTGTCGTGATCCTGCTGGTCGTGACTGCAGATGGTGATGTTATCCAGTTGGCACTGGTCCACCATCCGGTCCATTGCCCTCTGGAAGACAGATACACCATTCGTGACACCAAAGGGGACGCGCAAGAATTGATAAAGCCTGCCGTCCACCTCGAAGGCAGTGTAAGGGCGGTCCTCCCGGCAGATGGGGAGCTGATGGTAAGCGGATTTTAGGTCTATGGTCGAGTACACCTTGTACTGTGCTATCTGATTGACCATATCCGCGATGCGGGGTAGAGGGTACGCGTCGAGCTGCGTGAACCTATTGATGGTCTGGTTACAGCCCACGACCATCCTATTCTTCTCCCCGTTCCGAACAACCACCACCTGCGCCCTCCAAGGACTTGTGCTTGCCTCAATGACCCCCTCCCCGAGCAGCCGCTGCACTTCGACTTAATGAAAGCTCTGTCCCCCGCGCTGTACCTCCTGCTTTTAGTTGCCACAGGTTTACAGTCGGGGGTCAGGTTGGCGAACAGCGGTGGGGGAGGGATCCTGAGGGTGGAGAGGCCGCAAGTGGTGTCGGTAGTGTGGCAGTTGGCATGATGTTGGGTGGGATGCACGGGTCGGTGTGTGTGTGTGGTCAGTAGCCGGGTACGTGACATATCTCTACAAAACATGGGATTTATGACAGTAATTGGTGGGAGGGGCCCATCATACTTCATTGTCACGCTTTTCAGGTGGCTCTGGAAGTCCAACCCCAACAGCTCAGGGGCATACAGTTGAGGCAAGACCAGTAACATAAAGTCCCGGTATTCTGTGCCCTGCACCACTAGCGTCACTGTACAACCCCCCCCGGATGTCTGTTGTATGCGACCCGGACGCTATGGTGACCCCCTGACTTATTGGCCGTGTCATGAGTCCACAATGCTGCACCGTGGCCGGGTGGATAAAACTCTCCGTGCTGCCTGCGTCAAACAGGCAGCTTGTCCTGTGCCCCTCCACCAGGATGTCCATCATTGACCTTGCGAGCTGGTGGGGAGCGCATTGGTCGAGGGTCACGGAAGCCAGGGTGGGGTCGCTGTCTTGGTCCGGCGTGGTGGGGTGCCCCGTGAGCACCCGTTGGTCGTAGGCGGTGGGAGGTGGCGCCGACCAAGATGGCCGCCCCCATGTCTCGCACGTGGTGGCAGTGTGCAGGGAAGATGGCGGCCCCCATGTCTCGCACGTGGTGACAGTGTGCAGGCAAGATGGCGACCCCCACGTCTCGCACACGGCGCTGCTCGATCCCGCTCACGGTTTTGACTTACAGACCTTGGCGAAGTGGCCCTTCTTTCTGCAGCTGGAGCAGGTAGCTTGTCGGGCCGGGCAGCGTTTCCGGGGGTGCTTCTCCAGTCCGCAGAAGTAGCACTTCGCGGACTCACGACTGGCGGCAGCCGAGGTCGATTCGCCGGCAGGTTGCGGGGTCTGCGGCACCCACGAGGCCATCGGGGGATCGCGTGCCTGGAGAGCCTTGGAGTTATGCAGAGCGGCCTCCAATGTATCAGCCAGCTCCATCGCCGAACTTAGGGTAAGATTGGCTTTTTCCAGCAGCCGCTGGTGCACGTACACTGACCTGGTCCCCGTAACGAAGGCGTCCCTCACTAGGAGTTCTGCATGCTGTGCCGCCGTCAGCTCCTGGCAATTGCAGGCTCGCACGAGCGTCCGTAGGGCCTGGACAAACTCAGCACTCGATTCCCCAGACCATTGTTGCCATGTCGCTAAGCGATGCCAAGCATATACGCTGTTTATCGGCCGCAGGTATTGTCTTTTGAGTGCGTTCAGTGCGCCGTCATAGTTCGGCTGGTCTCTGATCAGCGAATAGACCCGTGGACTGACCCTGGAGAGTAGAACTCTACACTTCGCTACGGGGTCGGTCGCTTTAATCTCCTCTAGATACGCTTTGAAGCAGGCCAGCCAGAGTTCGAAAGCGTTTCCAGCTTCAGGTGTTTGCGGATTGAGGTCTAACTTTTCTGGTCTCATGGGCTGTTCCATGTTTTAAAACGTACAGCCAATAAAATTGAAGCACCTTCAATTACTCCAAAAGACTGAGGTTTGGTAAAATACTGAAAGGCTTTTATTCGCTGTACAATACGACCTCCACAGTGAGTGTCTGCCCCCGGACTGAGGGGGAGGGGCAAGGTGAACACCTTTATACAGGACTCTGTGGGAGGAGCCACAGGGGCAGTCAGCAGAGAGGTGTGTCCAGACAGGTAACCAAGTTACAACATATATACATGGTTTACCACAACCCTGACCCCCTCTTCTCCAGTCAGCATCCCGCTTCCACTTGTCCCATTTAACCTACCTCAGTACAGGTTGACTTTAGAACCCTGGGGATCTTGGGACCCACCGCCCCGCGGCTGCTGCTGAATCCGCAGTGTTTCTGTTCCGTTGACAGAAAACGATCACGATTGAAAATAAAGTGGAAATAATAAAAAGATCAGAAAGAGGTGAAACGCCATCGGTCATTGGAAAAGCATTAGGCTACAGTCGGTCAACAATCGGAACGGATCCGCAATCGGTTTGCGGATGACATGAAGCTGGGCGGCAGTGTTAGCTGTGAGGAGGATGCTAAGAGGATGCAGGGTGACTTGGATAGGTTGGGTGAGTGGGCAAGTTCATGGCAGATGCAATTTAATGTGGATAAATGTGAAGTTATCCACTTTGGTGGCAAAAACAGGAAAACAGATTATTATCTGAATGGTGGCCGATTAGGAAAAGGGGAGGTGCAACGAGACCTAGGTGTCATTATACACCAGTCATTGAAAGTGGGCATGCAGGTACAGCAGGCGGTGAAAAAGGCGAATGGTATGCTGGCATTCATAGCAAGAGGATTTGAGTACAGGAGCAGGGAGGTACTACTGCAGTTGTACAAGGCCTTGGTGAGACCACAGCTGGAGTATTGTGTGCAGTTTTGGTCCCCTAATCTGAGGAAAGACATCCTTGCCATAGAGGGAGTACAAAGAAGGTTCACCAGATTGATTCCTGGGATGGCAGAACTTTCATATGATGAAAGACTGGATGAACTAGGCTTATACTCGTTGGAATTTAGAAGATTGAGGGGGGGATCTGAATGAAACGTATAAAATCCTAAAGGGATTGGACAGGCTAGATGCAGGAAGATTGTTCCCGATGTTGGGGAAGTCCAGAACGAGGGGTCACAGTTTGAGGATAAAGGGGAAGCCTTTTAGGACCGAGATTAGGAAAAACTTCTTCACACAGAGAGTGGTGAATCTGTGGAATTCTCTGCCACAGGAAACAGTTGAGGCCAGTTCATTGGCTATATTTAAGAGGGAGTTAGATATGGCCCTTGTGGCTAAAGGGATCAGGGGGTATGGAGGGAAGGCTGGTGCAGGGTTCTGAGTTGGATGATCAGCCATGATCATAATAAATGGCGGTGCAGGTTCAAAGGGCCTCATGGCCTACTCCTGCACCTATTTTCTATGTTTCTATGTTTCTATGGAACAATTTTAAAGGATAAAGTGAGAATAATGGAGCATGCGAAAGGCCCTGTCCCGATGAAAGCTACAATTATTACGAAGCAATGCAGTGGTTTAAATATTGAAATACATACGTTTCTTAAGTGTTTTATATGCATAGAAAGGTAAAGTAAATAGAACATAGAACATAGAATAGTACAGCACGTTACAGGCCCTTCGGCCCACAATGTTGTGCCGACCCTCAAACCCTGCCTCCGATATAACCCCCACCTTAGATTCCTCCATATACCTGTCTAGTAGTCTCTTAAACTTCACTAGTGTATCTGCCTCCACCACTGACTCAAGCAGTGCATTCCTCGCACCAACCACTCTCTGAGTTAAAAACCTTCCTCTAATATCCCCCTTGAACTTCCCACCCCTTACCTTAAAGCCATGTCCTCTTGTATTGAGCAGAGGTGCCCTGGGGAAGAGGCGCTGGCTGTCCACTCTATCTATTCCTCTTATTATCTTGTACACCTCTATCATGTCTCCTCTCATCCTCCTTCTCTCTAAAGAGTAAAGCCCTAGATCCCTTAATCTCTGATCATAATGCATGCTTTCTAAACCAGGCAGCATCCTGGTAAATCTCCTCTGTACCAAGAGTTCTCTAATATTAAAAGAAGGAAGTCTGAGAGTCGGAGCGGGAGTGCGGAGGAAGCCATTTTTGAATTTTTCGGTTTTTTTTCCATCGGCGTTCAGAGACGCGGGACTGCGCAGGCATGTGACATCGGGCAGTGAAGCGCGGGAGATTTAAAGGGAACAGAGCCTCATACAGCAGGCAGCGGAGTGAGCCAGGAGCAGAGTGAAGGCTTAAGGGCTTCGGCTCAATGGGCTTAGGCGGAAGCGGGCGAGGCAAGGAAGGTTTGGTATTCATTTTTTGTCTGTTATTTGAGTAGAGGGGCAGTATGAGTGTGAGGGCAGATTGTTGTTCTCGGTACCGGATGTGGGAGGCCCTGGAGAGTTCAAGCCTCCCAGACGTCCGCACCTGCACCAGGTGCACCGAGATGCAGCTCCTAAGGGACCGCGTTACGGAACTGGAGCTGCAGCTCGAGGACCTTCATCTGGTCAGGGAGAGTGAGGAGTTGATAGAGAGGAGTTACAGGCAGGTGGTCACACCGGGGCCACGGGAGGCAGACAAGTGGGTCACGGTTAGGAGGGGGAAGGGGAAGAGTCAGGTAATAGAGAGTACCCCGGTGGCTGTGCCCCTTGACAATTGGTACTCCTGTTTGAGTACTGTTGGGGGGGACAGCTTACCTGGGGGAAGCGACAGTGGCCGTGCCTCCGGCACAGAGTCCGACCCTGTAGCTCAGAAGGGTAGGGAAAGGAAGAAGAGGGCAGTAGTAATAGGGGACTCGATAGTAAGGGGGTCAGATAGGCAATTCTGTGGACGCAGTCCAGAAACCCGGATGGTAGTTTGCCTCCCTGGTGCCAGGGTCCGAGATATTTCTGATTGTGTCCAAGATATCGTGAAGTGGGTGGGTGAGGAGCCAGAGGTCGTGGTACATATAGGTACCAATGACATAGGTAGGAAAAGGGAAGAGGTCCTGAAAGGAGAATATAGGGAGTTAGGAAGGGAGTTGAGAAAAAGGACCACAAAGGTAGTAATCTCGGGACAGTGTGAGTAGGAATGCAATGAGATGGAGGATAAATGCATGGATGAGGGATTGGAGCAGGGGGCAGGGATTCAAGTTTTTGGATCCTTGGGACCTCTTTTGGCGCAGGTGTAACCTGTACAAAAAGGCGGGTTACACTTGAATCCTGGCGGGGAGATTTGCGAAGGCTACTGAGGTGACTTTAAACTAGAATGGTTGGGGGGTGGGAATCAAATTAAATAGACTAGGAGAGAGGAGGTTAGTTCCCAACAGGGAGATGGGAACCAGTGCAGAGAGACAGAGGGGTGTAAAATGAGGATAGAAGCAAAAAGTAGTAAGGTGAAAAGTAAAAGTGGCAGGCCGGTAAATCCAGGGCAAAAATCAAAAAGGGCCACTTTTCAGCATAATTGTATAAAGGCTAAGAGTGTTGTAAAAGCGAGCCTGAAGGCTTTGTGTGTCAATGCAAGGAGCATTCGTAACAAGGTGGATGAATTAAAAGTGCAGATTGTTATTAATGAATATGATATAGTTGGGATCACAGAGTCATGGCTCCAGGGTGACCAAGGATGAGAGCTCAACATTCAGGGATATTCAATATTCAGGAGGGATAGACATGAAAGAAAAGGAGGTGGGGTAGCATTGCTGGTTAGAGAGGAGATTAACACAATAGAAAAGAAGGACATTAGCCGGGAGGATGTGGAATCGATATGGGTAGAGCTGCATAACATTAAGGGGAAGAAAACACTGGTGGGAATTCTGTACAGGCCACCTAACAGTACTAGTGAGGTTGGGGATGGTATTAAACAGGAAATTAGAAATGTGTGCAATAAAGGAACAGCAGTTATAATGGGTGACTTCAATCTACATATAGATTGGGTGAACCAAATTGGTAAGGGTGCTGAGGAAGAGGATTTCTTGGAATGTATGCGGGATGGATTTTTGAACTAACATGTTGAGGAACCAACTAGAGAGCAGGCTATTCTAGACTGGGTGTTGAGCAATGAGGAAGGGTTAATTAGCAATCTTGTCGTGAGAGGCCCCTTGGGTAAGAGTGACCATAATATGGTGGAATTCTTCATTAAGATGGAGAGTGACATAGTTAATTCAGAAACAAAGGTTCTGAACTTAAAGAAGGGTAACTTTGAAGGTATGAGACGTGAATTAGTTAAGATAGACTGGCAAATGACACTTAAAGGGTTGACGGTGGATATGCAATGGCAAGCATTTAAAGATCTCATGGTTGAACTACAACAATTGTTCATCCCAGTTTGGCAAAAGAATAAATCAAGGAAGGTAGTGCACCCGTGGCTAACAAGGGAAATTAGGGATAGTATCAATTCCAAAGAAGAAGCATACAAATTAGCCAGAAAAAGTGGCTCACCTGAGGACTGGGAGAAATTCAGAGTCCAGCAGAGGAGGACAAAGGGCTTAATTAGGAAGGGGAAAAAAGATTATGAGAAAAAACTGGCAGGGAACATAAAAAACTGACTGTAAAAGCTTTTATAGATATGTGAAAAGAAAAAGATTGGTTAAGACAAATGTAGGTCCCCTACAGACAGAGACAGGTGAATTGATTATGGGGAGCAAGGACATGGCAGATGAATTGAATAACTACTTAGGTTCTTCTTCACTAAGGAGGACATAAATAATCTTCCGGAAATAGTAGGGGACAGAGGGTCCAGTGAGATGGAGGAACTGAGGGAAATACATGTTAGTAGGGAAGTGGTGTTAGGTAAATTGAAGGGATTAAAGGCAGATAGTTCCCCAGGGCCAGATGGTCTGCATCCCAGAGTGCTTAAGGAAGTAGCCTAAGAAATAGTGGATGCATTAGTGATAATTTTTCAAAACTCTTTAGATTCTGGACTAGTTCCTGAGAATTGGAGGCTGGCTAATGTAACTCCACTTTTTAAAAAAGGAGGGAGAGAGAAACCGGGGAATTATAGACCGGTTAGCCTGACATCGGTGGTGGGGAAAATGCTAGAGTTTATCAAGGATGTGATAGCAGCACATTTGGAAAGCGGTGAAATGATCGGACAAAGTCAGCATGGATTTGTGAAAGGAAAATCATGTCTGACGAATCTCAGAATTTTTTGAGGATGTAACTAGTAGAGTGGATAGAGGAGAACCAGTGGATGTGGTATAGTTGGATTTTCAAGAGGCTTTTGACAAGATCCCACACAGGAGATTAGTGTGCAAACTTAAAGCACACGGTATTGGGGGTAAGGTATTGATGTGGATAGGTAATTGGTTGGCAGACAGGAAGCAAAGAGTGGGAATAAATGGCAGGCAGTGACTAGTGGGGTACCGCAA
This sequence comes from Mobula birostris, assembly GCF_030028105.1. NCBI lineage: Eukaryota > Metazoa > Chordata > Chondrichthyes > Myliobatiformes > Myliobatidae > Mobula > Mobula birostris. The sequence goes on from NC_092376.1 coordinate 115,651,507, forward strand.
GGCTCAGTGCTGGGACCACAGTTGTTCACAATATATATTAATGACTTAGATGAGGGAAATAAATGCAGCATCTCCAAGTTTGCGGATGACATGAAGCTGGGCGGCAGTGTTAGCTGTGAGGAGGATGCTAAGAGGATGCAGGGTGACTTGGATAGGTTAGGTGAGTGGGCAAGTTCATGGCAGATGCAATTTAATGTGGATAAATGTGAAGTTATCCACTTTGGTGGCAAAAACAGGAAAACAGGTTATTATCTGAATGGTGGCCGATTAGGAAAAGGGGAGGTGCAACGAGACCTGGGTGCCATTATACACCAGTCATTGAAAGTGGGCATGCAGGTACAGCAGGCGGTGAAAAAGGCGAATGGTATGCTGGCATTCATAGCAAGAGGATTCGAGTACAAGAGCAGGGAGATACTACTGCGATGTACAAGGCCTTGGTGAGACCACGTCTGGAGTATTGTGTGCAGATTTAGTCCCCTAATCTGAGGAAAGACATCCTTGCCATAGAGGGAGTACAAAGAAGGTTCACCAGATTGGTTCCTGGGATGGCAAGACTTTCATATGATGAAAGACTGGATCGACTCAGCTTATACCCGTTGGAATTTAGAAGATTGAGGGGGGATCTTATTGAAATGTATAAAATCCTAAAGGGATTGGACAGGCTAGATGCAGGAAGATTGTTCCCGATGTTGGGGAAGTCTAGAACAAGGAGTCACAGTTTGAGGATAGAGGGGAAGCCTTTTAGGACCGAGATTAGGAAAAACTTCTTCACACAGAGAGTGGTGAATCTGTGGAATTCTCTGCTACAGGAAACAGTGAGGCCAGTTCATTGGCTATATTTAAGAGGGAGGTAGATATGGCCCATGTGGCTAAAGGGATCGGGGGTATGGAGGGAAGGCTGGTACAGGGTTCTGAGTTGGATGATCAGCCATGATCATACTGAATGGCAGTGTAGGCTCAAAGGGCCGAATGGCCTACTCCTGCACCTATTTTCTAAGTTTCTATGTTTACCCTTTCTAATGCTTTCACATCCTTCCTATAGTGAGGCGACACAGTACCCCGTGTGGCCTAACCAGAGTTTTATAGAGCTGCATCATTACATCGCGACTCTTAAACTCTATCCCTCGACTTATGAAAGCTAACACCCCATAAGCTTTCTTAACTACCCTATCTACCTGTGAGGCAACTTTCAGGGATCTGTGGACATGTACCCCCAGATCCCTTTGCTCCTCCACTCTACCAAGTATCCTGCCATTTACTTTGTACTCTGCCTTGGAGTTTGTCCTTCCAAAATGTACCACCTCACACTTCTCCAAGTTGAACTCCATCTGCCACTTCTCAGCCCACTTCTGCATCCTATCAATGTCTCTCTGCAATCTTCAACAATCCTCTACACTGTCTACAACACCACCAACCTTTGTGTCGCCTGCAATCTTGCCAACCCACCCTTCTACCCCAACATCCAGGTCGCTAATAAAAATCACGAAAAGTAGAGGTCCCAGAACAGATCCTTGTGGGACACCACTAGTCACAACCCTCCAATCTAAATGTACTCCCTCCACCATGACCATCTGCCTTCTGCAGGCAAGCCAATTCTGAATCCACCTGGCCAGACGTCCCTGGATCCCATGCCTTCTGACTTTCTGAATAAGCCTACCGTGTGGAACCTTGCCAAATGCCTTACTAAAATCCATATAGATCACATCCACTGCACTACCCTCATCTATATGCCTGGTCACCTCCTCAAAGAAATCTGTCGGGCTTGTTAGACACGATCTGCCCTTCACAAAGCCATGCTGACTGTCCCTGATCAGACCATGATTCTCTAAATGCCCAGAGATCCTATCTCTGAGAATCTTTTCCAACAGCTTTCCCACCACAGAAGTAAGGCTCACTGGTCTATAATTACCTGGACTATCCCTACTACCTTTTTTGAACAAGGGGACAACATTCGCCTCCCTCTAATCCTCCGGTACCATTCCCGTGGACAACGAGGACATAAAGATCCTAGCCAGAGGCTCAGCAACCTCTTCCCTCGCCTCGTGGAGCAGCCTGGGGAATATTCCATCAGGCCCCGGGGACTTATCTGTCCTAATGTATTTTAACAACTCCAATACCTCCTCTCCCTTAATATCAACATGCTCCAGAACATCAACCTCACTCATATTGTCCTCACCATCATCAATTTCCCTCTCATTGGTGAATACCAAAGAGAAGTATTCATTGAGGACCTCGTTCACTTCCACAGCCTCCAGGCACAACTTCCCACCTTTATCTCTAATCGGTCCTACCTTCACTCCTATCATCCTTTTTTTCTTCACATAATTGAAGAATGACTTGCGGTTTTCCTTTACCCTACTTGCCAAGGCCTTCTCGTGCCCCCTTCTTGCTCTTCTCAGCCCCTTCTTAAGCTCCTTTCGTGCTTCCCTATATTGCTCAATATGTCCACCTGATCCTTGCTTCTTAAACCTCATGTATGCTACCTTCTTCCACCTGACTAGATTTTCCACCTCACTCGTCACCCATGGTTCCTTCACCCTACCATTCTTTATCTTCCTCACCGGGACAAATTTATCCCTAACATCCTGCAAGAGATCTCTAAACATCGACCACATGTCCATAGTACATTTCCCTGCAAAAACATCATCCCAATTCACTCCCGCAAGTTCTAGCCTTATAACCTCATAATTTGCCCTTCCCCAATTAAAAATTTTCCTGTCCTCTCTGATTCTATCCTTTTCCATGATAATGCTAAAGGCCAGGGAGCAGTGGTCACTGTCCCCCAGATGCTCATCCACTGCGAGATCTGAAACCTGACCCGGTTGATTACCTAGTACTAGATATAGTATGGCATTCCCCCTGGTCGGCCTGTCCACATACTGTGACAGGAATCCATCCTGGACACACTTAACAAACTCTGCTCCATCTAAACCCTTGGAACTAATCAGGTGCCAATGAATATTAGGGAAGTTAAAGTCACCCATGCTAACAACCCTGTTATTTTTGCACCTTTCTAAAATCTGCCTCCTAATCTGCTCCTCTGTATCTCTGCTGCTACCAGGGGGCCTATAGAATACTCCCAATAGAGTAAATGCTCCCTTCCTGTTCCTGACTTCTACCCATACTGACTCAAAAGAGGATCCTGCTACATTACCCACCCTTTCTGTAGCTGTAATAGTATCCCCGACCAGTAATGCCACCCTCTCTATCCCTTTTAAAGCACTGAAATCCAGGAATATTGAGAATCCATTCCTGCCCTGGTGCCAGCCAAGTCTCTGTAATGGCCACCACACCATAATTCCATGCATGTATCCAAGCTCTCAGTTCACCACCTTTGTTCCTGATGCTTCTTGCATTGAGGTACACACACTTCAGCCCTTCTGCGTGACTACCTTTACACCATTTATTTTGCTTCTCTTTCCTCAAAGCCTCTCTATATGTTAGATCTGGCTTTACTCCATGCATTTCTTTCACTGCTCTATCGCTCCGGGTCCCATCCCCCTTGCAAATTAGTTTAAACCCTCCCGAACCATGCTAGCAAACCCACCTGCAAGGATATTGCTCCCCCTCGGGTTCAAGTGCAACCCATCCAATCTGTATAGGTCCCACCTTCTCCAGAAGAGATCCCAATGATCCAAAAATCTAAAACCCTGCTCCCTGCACCAACTCCTCAGCCACGCATTCAACTGCCATCTCCTCCAATTCTTACCATCACTGTCACGTAGCACTGGCAGCAATCCTGAGAATACCACCCTTGAGGTCCTGTTCTTCAGCCTTCTGCCTAGTTCCCGAAACTCACACTTCAGGACCTCATCCCTCTTCCTGCCTATGTTATTGGTCCCTACATGTATCATGACTTCTGGTTGCTTTCCCTCTCGTACCAGGATGTTGTGCACCCGGTCAGAGACATCCCGGACCCTGGCACCCGGGAGGCAACAAACCATGCGGGTGTCCTTCTCACGTCCACAAAATCTCCTGTCTGCTCCCCTGACTGTAGAGTCTCCAATGACGACAGCTCTCCTCTTCTCCGTCCCACCCTTCTGCACCACCGCATCAGGCTAAGTGCCGGAGGCCCTGCCACTGTGGCTCACACCTGGTCAGTCATCCCCACCAACAGTATCCAGGACGGTAAAGCTATTATTCAGGGGAATGGCTACGGGGTGCTCTGCACTACCTGTCTGCTCAGCTTCGCTTTCCCCCCTCTGACTGTCACCCAACAACCTGCTTCCGACAGCCTAGGTGTGACTACTTCCCTGTAACTATACTATATACTAAGACAAAAGTTTGACTAACTGACACTAAGTAAGACCGGATGTACCTGTTCCAACTTCTGTACAAATCCAACTTAAAGACAGACTTTGGAATGGATCTCGTTCGTAACCCAGGGACTGCCTGTACAGGGACAAGATCCAGACAGAACTCTCCACCAACAACACATGCAGCTTATGGCAAGGTCTGCACACCATCGCAGACTTCAAAACTAAGCACAGTGGTACTGCTAAAATCCCTGCCTCTCTCCCAGATGAGCTAAATCCTTTTTACACTCGGTTTAATGTCGCCAACACTGAGCCCCTGAGGAGAGCCACCAAAACAACCTGCACCTTGGTCATCTCTGAGGCTGAAGTATGGAGGTGTTTCCAATGAGTGGACAGTCGCAAGGCTGCAGGACCGGACAGCATCCCAGGGTGAGTACTCAGGATGTGCACGGCACACTGGCAGGTGTGTTTACGGACATTTTTAATCTCTCCCTCTCCCAGTGTAGAGTGCCCTCCTGCTTCAAATTATCCACCATTGTCCCTGTACCTAAAAAGACCAAGGTAACATTCCTGAACGACTGGCATCCTGTCACACTCACCTCAATAGTAAGCAAATGCTTTGAGAGGCTGGTCAAGGATTACATCTGCTGCTTGCTACCACCCACACTGGACCCCTTACAATTTGCCTACTGACACAACGATCGACAGATGACGTAATAGCCACATCTCTAACACTGCCCTTACACACCTGGAGGTGATGGATGCTTATGTGAGAATGCTGTTCTTGGACTACATTTCAGCATTCAACACCATAATTCCCTCCAGGCTCGACAAGAAGCTCAGAGACCTCGGCCTTCACCCTGCTTTGTGCAATTGGATCCTGGACTTCCTGTCAGATCGCCAGCAGGTGATAAGAGTGGGCTCTCTCACCTTCTCCCCTCAGGCCCTCAACACAGGAGCCCCCCAGGGCTGTGTCCTAAGGCCCCTCCTTTACTCTCTGCATACCCATGACTGTGTCACCACTCACAGCTCCAACCTGCTAATTAAATTTGCAAATGATACTACATTGATTGGCCTAATCTCAAATAATAATGAGGCAGCCTACAGAGAAGAAGTCATCACCCTGAGACAGTGGTGCCAATAAAACAACCTCTCCCTTAATGGTGCAAAAACAAAGGAGCTGGTTGTGGACTACAGGAGGAACGGAAACAGGCTCACTCCTATTGACATCAATGGATCTGGGATTGAGAGGGTGAACAGCTTCAAGTTGCTTCATATACACATCACCAAGGACCTCACTTAGTCTGTACATACTGGCTGTATAGTGAAAAAAGCACAACAGCACCTCTTCCACCTCAGATGGTTGAAGAAGTTCGGCATGAGTCCCCAGATCCTAAGGACTTTCTACAGGGGCACAACTGAGAACATCCTGACTGGCTGTATGGGAACTGTACTTCGCTCAATCACAGGACTCTGCAGAGAGTGGTGCGGACAGCCCAGCGCATCTGTAGATGGGAACTTCCCACTATTCAGGACACTTACAGAGACAGGTGTGTAAAAAAAGGCCCAAAGGATCACTGAGGACCTGAGCCACCCCAACCACAAACTGTTCCAGCTGCTACCATCCGGGAAACAGTACCGCAGAATAAAAGCCAGGACCAACAACCTCCAGGACAGCTTCTTCCACCGGGCTATCAGACTGATTAATTCATGCTGACACAATTGTATTTCTAAGCGATATTGACTGTTCTGTTGTATATCTAGCTGTACATATTCTTTTTTACAAATTACTATAATTTGCACATTGCACATTCAGACTGTGACATAACGCAAATATTTTTACCCCTCACGTACGTGAAGGATGTAAGAAATAAAGAAAATTCAATTCCACTATGCCTCAAGAGAAAAGGATCATTCTACAAGCACTTGAATGCACAAAGCCAACAGGGAAACCACAATTAAAAAAACAGGTGGCAGTGGAAAATGCACTGGAGATCCAGCAGCTCATTGATAGCTGTGAAAATGCATGGATTCTTTCATTCTGTAACCCTCAGGGACACAAGCTGCTGAGAATAAAGAATGGTGGTGAACTCATCAAGGACAGAGAGGCTGTCCAGAGCTGGCAGAAAGAAAACTTTAATGTTCTCTTCAACTATGAATCTGTCCTTGATTTAAATGCCCTAGTCTGCATTTCACAACCAGCTATCAGCTTAGTCGCCTGATTATCAAGTTCGAAAGGTCACAATATGCCATACGAAAATCAACAAAGCCTCAGGATCAGATGATATCCATGCTGACGTTTGAAAACGTGATGGGGCGGGAGTGCAGCTACAAATTCAAAACCTCATCTCCACATCTGGAAGAGCAGAACATGCAGGATATCCCAGAGACGCTGTAATCATAAAAAATGAGACAAATCTGATTCTTTTAATCTAACTTCCGCTAATCCCCACCTCCGCCTCGTACCCCATCTGTTATCTATTTATATACACACATTCTTTCTCTCTCTCTCTCTCTCCTTTTTCTCCTTCTGTCCCTCTGACTATACCCCTTGCCCATCCTCTGGGTTCTCCCCTCTCCCCCTTTTCCTTCTCCCCGGACCTCCTGTCCCATGATCCTCTCATATCCCTTTTGCCAATCACCTGTCCAGCTCTTGGCTCCATCCCTCCCCCTCCTGTCTTCTCCTATCATTTTGGATCTCCCCCTCCCCGTCCCACTTTCACATCCCTTACTATCTCTTCCTTCAGTTAGTCCTGACGAAGGGTCTCGGCCTGAAACGTCGACTGCACCTCTTCCTAGAGATGCTGCCTGGCCTGCTGCGTTCACCAGCAACTTTGATGTGTGTCGCTTGAATTTCCAGCATCTGCAGAATTCCTCGTGTTTACGCCTTTTAATTACTGATGGGTCTCCCTGTTGTCTGCCAGGAATATTCATCACTAGGGTCATCCTCAAGTGCCTTCTCCCATTTGCTGAAGACCTTCTCCTTGAAAGGCAGCATGAACTCCACCTATCTAGAGATGCATTGGGCATGACTTCCACTGCAGAGCAGCTCCAAGAGAATAAGGGAACCACCTTGACTACTTTATTGACCTCACAAGAGTTTTCGATTGTGACACTGTGAAACATCCTTCTCAGGTCTAGCCAGCTACAGAAATTCATCCTCACCTTGTAAATGTATGTAGCAATGAGCCAACATGTGCATGCCAGCCCTATGTGAGTGCAGACTGATGTCAAACAGGAATGTGACTGCAATCCAGTGCAGCACACAAATCAACCCTTTTGTAAACAAAAAAAATCACTTTAGTATAATTGCCATCAAAACACTTCCAAACCAACAGCACTGCAAGAAATCAGAAAGGCTGTGAGCAGAGAACAAGCCAGGAACATTCGAGAAGTTCACAGTTTTTGCTGTAAACTGTTATGCTCAGTTTTCTTCATTTTTCACAACTGATGATAAGACCATAAGACCATAATGCATAGGAGCAGAACTAGGCCATCCAGCCCATCGAGTCTGTTTCGCCATTCCATCATGGCTGATTCCAGATCCCACTCAACCCCATACACCTGCCTTCTCGCCATATCCTTTGATGCCCTGACTGATCAGGAAACTATCAACTTCCACCTTAAATATATCCACAGACTTGGCCCCCACCACAGTCTGTGGCAGAGCATTCCACAGGCTTACTACTCTCTGGCTAAAGAAAAGTCCTCTTTACCTCCATTCTAAAAGGTCATCTCTCAATTCTGAGGCTTCGCCCTCTAGTTCTGGACACCCCCACCAGAGGAAACATCCTCTCCACATCCACTCTATCCAGTCCTTTCAACATACAGTAGATTTCAATGAGATCCACCAGCAACTCATATGTTAACCATTTAATTCCCAGGATCATCCTTGTGAACTTCCTCTGAACTTCCTCCAATGACAACATATTCTTTCTGAGATATGACGCCCAAAACTGTTGACAATACCCCAAGTGCAGCCTGACTAGCGTCTTATAAAGCCTCAGCGTTATCTCCTTGCTTTTATATTCTATTCCCCTTGAAATAAATGCCAACATTGCATTTTACTTCCCATCCCACAGACTCAGCCTGTAAATTAACCTTCTGGGAGTCTTGTATGAGGACTCCTAAGTCCCTCAGCATCTCTAATGTTTGAACCTTCTCCCCATTTAAATAATAGTCAGCACTATTGTTCCCTTTACCAAAATGCATTATCATACATTTCCCAACACTATATTCCATCTGCCACTTTTTTGTCCATTCTTCTAATTTGTCTAAGTCCTGCTGCAATCGCATTGCCTCCTCAGCACTACCTACCCCTCTACCTATCTTCGTAGCATCCACAAATTTTGCCACAGAGCCATCAATTCCATTATCTAAATCATTGACAAACAATGTGAAAAGTAGCAGTCCCAATATTGACTCTGAGGAGCACCACTAGCCAACCAGAAAAAGCCCCCTTTATTCCCACTCACTGCCTCCTAACTGTCAGCCATTCCTCTATCCATGCCAATATCTTTCCTGTAACACCATAGGATCTTATCTTGTTAAGCGGTCTCATATGTGGCACCTTATCAAATACTTCTGAAAATCCAAGTAAATGACATCCATTATCTCTCCTTTGTCCACCTGCTTGTTACTTCCTCAAAGAACTCTAATAGATTTGTCAGGCAAGATTTCCCTTTACAGAAACCATGCTGACTTTGACTTATTTTATGATTAGTCTCCTTTATAATAGCAAAAGTACTCACTCCTGCTCCCTAACATTCACGGACCTCTGGCACACTACTAGTGTCTTTCACAGTGAAGACCGATGCAAAGTACCCATTAACTTCATCTTCCATTTCTTTGTCCCCCATTACTACCTCACCAGCATCATTTTCCAGTGGTCCAATATCAACTCTCACCTCCCTTTTATTCTTTATATACCTGAAAAAACATTTGGTATCCTGCTTTATATTACTAGCAAGTTTGCCCTCACATTTCATCTTTTCCTTTCTTATAGCTTTTTTTAGTTGCTTCTTGCTGGATTTTAAAAGCTTCCCAATCGTCCAACTTCCCGCCCACTTTTGGTACCTTATATGCCCTTTCCTTGGCTTTTATGGAGTTAAGGACTAACTTTTCTTGTCAGCCATGGTTGCCTACCCCTGCCATTTGAGAACTACTTCTTCTGTGGGACATATTTATCCTGTGCTTTGTAAACTATTCTCAGAAACTTCAGCTGTCATCATCGCCAGTACCCTTCTCCAATCCAGCTGGGCAAGCTCCTCTCTCATGCCTCTGTAATGTCCGTTGTGATACTGATATATGTGTCTTATGCTTCTCCCTCTAAAATTGCAGTATGAATTCAACCATATTATGATCACTGCCTTCTAAGGGTTCCTTTACATTAAGTTCTCTAATAAGATCTGGGCTATTACGCAACACCCAATCTAAGATAGCCTTCCCCGAGTAGGCTCGCATACAAGCTGCTCTAATAAGCCATCTCATAGACATTTAACAAATTCCTCTCTTGTGATGCAGCACCAACTTGATTTTCCCAATCCCCTTGCAAACGGAAGTCTCCCATTACAATTGTGACATTGCTTTAATTACAAACATTTCCCGGCTCTATTTGCAATTTCAACCCCACATCATGGCTACTATTTGATAGCCTACTGCTGTGATTCAGTTCACTGTGGAGGGAATGAAAGATTGAAGTTTCTTCTGGTTGGAACAGAAAGAAGGATGGCCAAAAAGCCTAAATCCCGTTCTGTTCCTGATGCTGGTGAACATCGTTGGGATGTCTTTGACAGCTGACATCTGGTGCATTAGGAAAGTGGTCATTTCTCCTGGATAAATTTGAATCGATTTGGGATTGGAGGAAAAATTTCAGAAGGCTGTGCGTGGTGTTCGTTCCCAGTAGCCTCCCATGCTGGCATATTTTTCTTTATCACCCCTTGCCTTGCTTATACTGAAGCAGATCTTCACCCTAGCTGGGTCCCTGTTGTAAAGTACGTGGCACCCATTTTCTTCAGCTGGCTGCCTTCTTTAACCTTCAATTGTTATTAATGTCTCCCACCTCCATTCCCACTGCCCATGTCCTCACCTTCTTCACCACTTCTGCTTGCCCAGCCCTCCCTCCTCCCTCCTGAGCTCTCCAAACCCACCCTTCCATCATATACCTGAACACTCCTTCAGTCTGATTCTCAAAACTCTCAGTACAATCTCCATATCCACCCAGTCCCCAGATCCCCTGTCTCACCAAATCTCCCCATACAGTTTCATCCCCACCCTCCAAAACTGCACGCCGCTTAAACCTCTCCCCAGCTGATTTTTTTATGTTCTCCAAGATGTCATGAGACTATAAAGAATAGGCCCATACTAAATTGCTAAACAACTTAGAGCCAGAGCACTTTGAGATATCAGAGGAGTTTTCAGTGGATCAAACTAAGACCTCTCCTGGGTCATGGTTTGGTGTTCCTGAATTGGACCTTAAGAAGCAGTATGTGCTCAACTATAGGCGAAGGTGGCACAAGAGAGGGTAGGGGAACAGCCTTGTCCTCACCTGACAGACCTCCTATGCATATCTGCAGAGGGAATCATTGGATAATTATGAGGATAATATCAGTACTTGAGGTATAGGGAGACAATAAGTTGCTTTAGTTCTGGGGGGAAGATGGGCAGGCTGGTATTTTAAATGTAGGAGAGTGAAGAGTGATCTTATAGAAGTGTATAGACTCATGAAGGGCAGAGATAGGAAGAATGCACACTGTCCTTTTTCCCATGGAAAGCAAATCAAAGTTTGAGGGCACATGTTTAAGGTGAAGAAGGGAAAGATTTTCAGATCTTTCCCTATAGTCATCTTCTTTACATGGAGAGCATAGTTTTTTTTACTGAATGAGCTGTCAGAGAAAATAGTTGAAGCAGGAACAAAAAAAACATTAAAAAAACACAATGAACAGGGGACAAGACATATGGGCTAATTGCAGGCAAATGGGAGGAGCTTAGATGGGTTGGCATGAACAAGTTGGGCCAAAGGGCCTGTTTTAGTGCTGTATTATTCTATTACTCTATGACTATAATAAACTGAGGCAGGGACCTTGACCAGCACTTTCTTCTTTCCACATCACAGTAGACTGAGAAAAACAGCAATGTTGCAACATTTTCAGAACTACAGTGACTTTCAGGAATCAAACTGGAAAAACTACTTTTGCTGATCAATGCAGAAGCGTGAATTCACTTCCAGAGAATTTTTAATGACCTGCACTGACAAACTCAAAAAAAATATTTTGGGCTGGCTTCCAACTCCAAGTGTATGCATTCAAATCAAAACTGTTTAATTTACATAACAAAATGAAATCACCACAATAATTAGGTCTGGGTATAGTGAAATAAAGCACCTTAATCAAACAGATCACAGAAGCATAACTAATATCTAGAAAAGAAGATTGTGGTTAAGAAATACCCTTTACCCCAATCTCCAGCAGGTAATGTCCCATTTTCCCACCCATTCACAACTATTGTACTTTACCTGATACGTGGCGTAAGTTGCGTTTGCATGTCGGTACATTTGATGCCCTTCCCTGCTTTCTATACCCCACCTTTTTATTCTGGCGTCTTCCTCCTCCCTTCTCAGTCCTGAAGAAGAGTCCCAGCCTGAAACGTCGATTGTTTATTCATTTCCATAGATGCTGCCTGACATGCTGGGTTCCTCCAGCATTTTGTGTGTGTTTCTGTTGTGTTTATACAACTGGAATTCAACACTGGTTTATAAAATACTGGGGAACTGTATTCTTTAAACAGGAGGCGTTCTGTGTTTAATCTTGAGGTCTTAGTTGGTTTGCTCTTAGGCTCTGTGTTCTGCTGTTTATTGCTGTCTGATTTCTCTGAATCTGTGCCTACAGATTATGATGATGTTTGTAATTGATTATAAACCAGTACCAAGTCAACAGTGAAACAATAAGTACTTAAACCAAGTTATTAATTAACCAGCAGCACTGTAGCATGTTAGGAATGTATTGTTTCTCAAAGTTTATTTTTGGATGATAGTACATTCTGATCAATGCACTTGTTAGCCTTACAGAATACCTCTAGTTAATTAGGTCAGTGTTCAAATTGTTAATAAAATATTTAGACATTATGAGTGAAAAGTTTGCTCTGTACTGAATTGGATAGATGTAGGCATCAGCCTGAAATTTGATTTACTGCTCCAAGGGTCAATGCTGTGTGGCTTGCCTTATCTCACTCTTGCATTCAGGTGATATTTATAAAGTGTTTGTTCTCTGTTATCTATCGTGATTTATGATGTTATCTTAATAGATAACCGTTTTGTAATCATGCCGTCCATAATCCTCGACATAGTTGACTTCTGAACTAGGGCCTGCATGGGTCTCTGGTTGCTCTACACTGTGCATGGTGCCAGTACACAGTAGGAAAGTTCATGGCAACGAGCCGCCTCTCTTCAGTCTATTGATACAACATGGTTTCATGTTGCTGAGTGTCCGAGTACTGCAGAAGCCAGCACTGCTACCAGGTAGCTCTACGGACATGGGTTCAAGTGGAGTTTGCATGTTCTCCCAATGACCAAGTGCTGAAGTTTCCACCCACATCTCAAAGATGTTGGTAACTTAATGGGGGACTGAAAGTGGATAGCAGGAGAACTAGAGAGGAGTTAATGGCTGCGTGAGCAAGCAAAGCCCCCAATCTATTAAGGTCTCAGAATTGGAGGAGACAGGGCAATTTAAAGGAAACAGGACTAGAGGAGATCTCAGAGAAAGGGTGGGATGTGGCCTTGATGGAGTTAAAACATGCATAAATGCTATGACTTTGCTTTACCAGGATCCGGTCCTGCCTGTTGCTGAGCAGTCTACTGAGGAGGAGACAGTTACTTGAATCACTTCAGCCAGGAAGCAGAACTTCTAAACAGGGCTGGGGGCTGGATAGCAATGTGATATGACTGTAAATTTGTGGCAGAAGAGGGAACCCAAAGTGCTGCCTTTGACCTCGTTCAACATTATGTTTGCTGCCTGTATGGATAAGAGCAAAATTTCAAAGGAGAATGAGCAATCTGACCACAGCACTCTGGAACAAGAAGGCATTCAACTGAGTTGATTAAAAGGGAATGAGGTAACAGCAGAGGACAATAGAATTACGATGGAACACCCTGCCACCATGATCGTGCTCAGCTTCTCCTGGCTGGAGCAAGGGTTAAAGATATCTCCTCGGAGCTTAAGATAAATGGAGTGGGAGGAGGAACATATCATTACAAAGACCCAAGCAGGAGCTAAGAGTATATGATTAACTAAAGTGGAGGCATTGCTGAGAAATCTTGAGAACAGTTGTTGAAATTAAAATACTCAACTTTAAATGTAATATTTTGCTGATTGCTAACTGATCCACAAGCAAATTTCAGTAGGGTTGAAATCAGAGACCAGAGACCTCAGAGCTGAAGATTTAGCTAAAAGGCTTTATATTCAAGTGACATTTGCATCATTTCTGGGGTGGTGCTGTTCCCCTTGGGTAGGACTCCAATTATTCCGGATTAAGAGCAAAATTCTGGTTGATCAGTTAAGTAGGATTGTATGTAGGTTATTAAACATATTAAAAAGCTGCAAACTAGGGCAGTGTTCAAGTGTGGATAAAGTTACAGATTTAAAGAGAAAAGTCAAGTATATGGGAAAAAAGAGCTATTTAGATAATGACAAATAGGATTTACAGGGTGGTTTAGAAACTTCACAATTAAATCAAATCACTGAAAAAGTCAAATCAATGATAGGGATGTAGTTAAAGGCACTGTAATGGAGTGTATGAGTCATTTATGAAATGATAATCGAATTAGATCACGAAAGAAATGAGGGTTTGATGTAATAACCATGTCAGGGGTGTGGCTGCGTGGTGACCAAGGTCATTAGTTAAAACTTCCAGAATACTGGATATAGGTGGGACTTGACCCTATTAATGGAAAATGACATGGGACTGAGGCAAAGAATAATCTTGACTCAGATAAACAAGAAATGCAATCATTTTGGGTGGACTTCAGAGAAAAGAATTGTCCAAACTTGCTGCAGGATCAGTCAAGGGATAGAGAGCAGGGGTTAGGGATAAATACGTCATAAAAGGTTTGGTTCTGCTGTCTGGGGCAGGAAATTAAGCTGTGAAGGCGAAGTATAAGCGTAAATGAATATAGACCATTTAAGTGAGTGAAGAAGAAACTGGCAGAAAATGTGAGATTATTTCCTTTGATGACAAGAATCAATAGTAGTTTGGCCTAGAAGTTACAAACGTGAGAAAATCTGCAGAGCTTGGAAATCCAGGCAACACACACGAAATGCTAGAGGAACTCAGCAGGCCAGGCAGCATCTATGGAATAAAGTACAGTCAATGTTTCAGGCCGAGACCCTTCAGCAGGACTCTGCCGAAGGGTCTCAGACCGAAACGTCGACTGTACTTTTTTCCCTAGATGCTGCTTGGCCTGCTGAGCTGCTCCAGCATTTTGTGTGTGTTGCGTGGCCGAGAAGTTGTAGGATGGGCTAAGCAATAGCGCCAGTAACAGGGCACCAGCAGCGGCTTCGGTGGAGGGTCTGCTACTGGTTTATGGGCACAACCGAAAGTGTTGGTTAGAACTGAGGCTGCTGGGAGAAGGTGCTGATGGCCATTGTACAGATTAGAGCCTGAGGTCAGGAACAGCAATCAATTAAATGGGCAGAGCAGAGAGGTGTGTGGCTAGATGGGGGGCTACACTGAGCCCAGAGGGCTAGAGATCTCTGCTTCCCTCAGGAGGGGTAGAATTGGAGAGTCACAAAACTAAACAGAAAATCAAGAGCAAATGCAGAGGGCGGGGAATATTGGGGCCATTTCTAGGTTGTAGGATTAAGCAAACAGATCATTGATTGGCAGGAAGTTCATGACCTGGGCTGTTGGGAAGGTGAAGCAAAATTGAGCCCCAGTTCAGTGGATTGGGGTGGATCAGGATGGTATCTCGGAGAATCCGAGTGCTGGGGGCAGGATTCCATTGCTGGTCAGAGAATGAGGTTGAAGGATGAAAGGTAAGTATGAGTTTTGTGAGCTTTCAATCCAGCCTTGTGAAGCGCCCACTGAGGGTCACTAACAGGGCAATAGGGTCTAACTGCCATCTGTACTGCTCCCGACACTTGTGGCGTGGTGAGTGATATAATTTAATGTATGTCTTTCAAGGAAATCACACTGAAAATGCAAGTACATCGCACTTCAATAAGTGCTCAGTTGAATGTAAAAGTCTAACATATGTCATTGGAAGCAGCAGTAGCCCATTTGGCTCCTCACAGCAACTCCAGCGTTCAATAAGATCACGACTGATCTCCCTTCATTCCTTGGATTTTCAAACACCTATCAATACCTGTCCTGAAAATACTCAGCAGCGGAGTCTCCACAGCCCTCCTGGATAAAGATGTCCAAAGCTTCAACAACTATCCATGAAAAATACCTTCTCATTTGCAGTCCTGAATGGCTGACCCCTTATTTTGAAATTATGAGCTCTGATTCTATATACACTAGAAAGGTCAAATATTATCCAGAGTGTGGAGTATCAAAGGTCACAATTAATCCAGCCAATGTGAAGTGTTGTACTCTGAGTGATTGAACCTAAAGGCACTTAACAGTGTTGATGAACAGAGGGATTTTGGGGTCCAACTCTACAGCCCCCTGACAGTGGCTGCACAGTTTGATAGGACGGAAAAAGAAGGTGTATGCCTTTATTAGTCCAACCACCGAGTTCACAAATTGGGAAGTTATGCTGCATCTTGGTAAAACTCTAGTTAGGCAACATCTGGAGTACTGCATTCAGTTCGAGTTGACCCATTGTAGAAAGGATGTGGAGGCATTAGAAAGGGTGTAGAAATGGTTTGACAGGATGCTGCCTGGATTAGGGTGTCAGCCTGAAACATTGACTGAATATACCCCTCCATAGATGCTTCCTGTCTTGCAGAGTTCTTCCAGCATTTTGTGTGTTTTGGTCTTGCACCAATCTTGAATGTTCCTTCTCAATCTTCTAAGCTGTAGTGAGGCCCTGTTTGTGAAATTTCTTATCAGAGGGCAATCTTCCCACTCCACGATTCACTCTGGTGAACATTCACTACAAGTACGCATATCTTTCCTTAGGCAGGGTGCTAGGCAGTGCCTGTCAGTAATGTCAGGAAGATGCCTATACTCTTAGACACAAGAAGACAAGGAAGAAGGAGCAGGACTAGGCCAGAAGGCCCCTCAAGCCTGTTCTATACTGACATCAACTCCTCTTCTCTGCCAGTTTCCTCACTTCCTTGCTCTTTCAAATAATTATCCATCTCCATTATAAGAACCTGTATATTTAATGATCTGCCCTCTACCACAGTTGGGAACAGAGATGTGACCAACTTCTTAATTTGGAGCTAAATCACCTTATTCATGACTCCCCTCCAGAGAAAATACCTCAACATTGACCCTGGCAAACCCTTCAGGATCTTAGCAGAATCAGAATCAGAATCAACTTTAATATCACTGGCATACAGGCATGTCATGAAATTTATTGTTTTGCAGCAGCATTACATAATAGTAAACCTATAAATTACAATAAGAGCTATATATTAAATTAATTAAGTAGTGGAAAAAAAAGAGGGAAAATAGTAGTGAGGTAGTGTTCATGGATTCCTTGTCCATTCAGAAATCTGATGTTGGATGGACAGAAGCTGTCCCTGAAATATTGAGAGTGTGTCTTCCGGCTCCTGTACCTCCTCCTTGATGGGAGCAATGAGAAGAGGGCATGTCCTGGGTGATGGGGGTCCTTAGTAATGTATACACCTTTTTGAGGGAGCTAGTTCCATGATGGAGCTGGTTGAACTTACAACTAACTGTGGCTTTTTCCAATCCTGTGCAATGACTCTTCCATACCAGATGATGATTCAAACAGTTAGAATGCTCTCCACAGTACATCTGTTTTAATAAGGTTGCACTTCATTTTTCTAAACTTCAAGGAATAGAGACCAAAGCTATCTAACCTCTCTTCATAGGATAATCAGTCTAGCCTCTCTCGATAGGACAAGTTATCAGCTCCATCTGTACTCAAATCCTTTTGCAATGAATGCCAACTTACTGTTTGCCTTCCTAATCGATTGCTGGAGCTGAATGTTGTCTTTCGGTGACCCATGTACAAGGACATTCGAGTGTCTCTAAGCACCAATTCCTTTCAATCTTTCACCATTAGAAAATGAATTTTTATATCGCTTTTTAAAGTACTCTGCTATTCTAGATATTAACCAAAATGAATTCCCTGACATTTTTCCATTGTATTCCATCTGCCACATCCTAAACCATTCACTTAATGTTTCTATATCCTCCTGATGCCTTTCTTCAAAGTTCAAAGTTGAAGCAAATTTATTATCAAAGTACGTAAAGTATATGTTATGATGTAATACCTTGAGATTCAATTTCATGTAGACTTTCATAGGAAAAAAGAAATACAATAGAATGCTATGAAAAATTATATATGAAAAGACAAAACTATACATGAACAGACCAAATGTGCAACAGAAGACAAACTGTGCAATTTAGAACAATATTGGGAACTTGAGTTGTAAAGAGTCAGTTCAGGAGACTCAAACAACAGGAATTCTGCAGATGCTGGAAATTCAAGCAACACACATCAAAGTTGCTGGTGAACGCAGCAGGCCAGGCAGCATCTCTAGAAAGAGGTACAGTCGACGTTTTAGGCCAAGACCCTTCGTCAGGACTAACTGAAGGAAGAGTTAGTAAGAGTCTTACTAACTCTTCCTTCAGTTAGTCCTGATGAAGGTTCTCGGCCTGAAACGTTGACTGTACCTCTGAGTTCAGGAGACTGATGGTCGTAGGGTAATAACTGTTCCTGAACCTGGTGGTGTTGGAGTCCACCAGGTGGAGGTCGAGGTGGACGGTGGAGGTTTTTAATGATGGATACTGCTTTCTTGTGGCATGTAAACTTGAATCTGAATTTAAGTCTTATATCCATCCCACAATGTGAGAGAGTAAAAATCTTTGTGTTATGACTCTGTTGCAATGTACAGACATGTAAATTTAAGTCTAACGGCTTGTAGAAAGAAGCTGTCCCACAGCCTGTTGGTCCTGGCTTTCATGCTGCAGTACCGTTTGCCAGACGGAAGCAGCTGAAACAGTTTATGGTTGGGGTGACTGGTGTCCCCGATGATCTTCCAGGTCTTCTTTATGCACCTGCTGCTATAAATGTCCTCAATGGAGGGAAGTTCATAGCCACAGATCTGCGGGGCTGTCCATACCACTCTCTGCAGTGCCCAGCGATCAAGGTTGGTGCAGTTCCCGTACCAGGCGACGATACGGTCAGTCAGGGTGCTCTCAATGGTGCCCCTGTAGAAGGTCTTGAGGATTTGTGGCTCATGCCAAATTTCTTCAGTCACCTGAGTTGGAAGAGATTTTGTTGTGCTCTTTTTGCCACAATGTACTCAATGGCCTTTTCCTGTGATAGACTAAGCTATATCCACCACTAGCCTTTTCTTTTCCTGGGCATTGGAGTTTTGACACCAGATCATGATGCAACCAATTAGGACACTCTCCACTGTGCATCTATAGAAGTTTGTCAAAGTTTTTGGTGCCATGCCAGATTTACACAAACTTCTAAGTAGAGATGCTGTCCAGCTTTCTTTTTGATTACACTTATGTGCTGGTCCCAGGACGGATCTTCTGATAAGTTGACACCAAGGAACTTAAAGCTACTGACCTCCTCCACCTCCGATCCTCTAATGAGGCTCATGGACCTCTGGCTTCTTCCTCCTGTAGTCGATAAACTGCTCTTTGGTTCTGCTGATGTTTAGGGAAGAGGCTGTTGTTCTGTACCACTCAGTCAGATTTTCAATCACCCTCTTACGGTATCTGCCAAGTTGTCAGCACCTTTGATTCAGCCAATGACAGTGAACTTAAATATGGCACTGGATCTGTACTTCATCTTTATTACGAATTGTGTAGCCAGGCAAGCACGGATATATTAGACTGGGTCCCTTCATCTGACTTACTGATTCAGTAGGTGAACAGCACTGATCAGAATTGTCAGACAGAAAACAGTTTAAGTCTGTAGTCTCTTTATCAAACATGTTGCATTGAAATGAACAACACTCTGCAATTTAATTTCAAGGGAAGCAGTTTTAAATAGAATCAATTAAATATTGGTATAGCCCCCTGGCCAGCCTCAGGGTCGCTCAGCTCGCTGTCGTCTAGGGAAACAGCGCTCGGCCCCACCAAATTGGGTAATTAGTTTGTGTGGATGCTGTGTGATGTACCCCACCCCGCCCAAATAATAGACAATACACCAGATACGATTAAGTGATTTACAGTTTATAGATATTACTGGAACTATATAATTAATAGAGAATAAAATATAAAAGGAAAATAAAAGGTGCCACACTTATCAAAGTTCAATCTCTTCGTGTGCAAACAGTTGGAGCTCAGGACCCTTCTTCTTCACCCTGCGACCCCTTGGACCGCCTCGACTGGCCGCCTGGGACTAACAACGGTGGTCGACCAGACGCTCCACACGAGTCTGTCTCCGTCTCCCCTCCTTGCCAAGTGCACCGCTCGGGGTCCGACCCCATTAGCGGACTCACAGCACCTGCTCCATTCTCTGTCTCTCTCTCTCCCGCCTTCTGCCTCAAAACCGTGCGCATACAAATCTTCCAGATACACCAAAGTCATAACGACTATCCCAATTGGTTCGTAACATCCTCTTATCACCCCCTAACCCACAACAAGCTGCTAGCGCAAAGTCTTCTCAACGTTTAACATAACAAAGAAGCATTTCCGATTATAACATAACAAAGAAGTCATTTTAATTAGCCTCCGCAGTAACATAAAAGACAAAACTCCCTTACATTGGTATACACGGTGGTCTTTTGTGTCCGGGTTTGTGAAATACAGAATGTGGCAAGAGAAAGGAACAAACACCAATGGTTTCATCTTTCGAATATTTAGATAACTGAATGTTTTACTTAATATATATTAAGTGCCAGAGATAGAGTTTCCCTTTTCCTCACCTACCACCTCTTGAGCCTCCGCATCCAACACATAATCCTCCAAAACTTCTGCCATCTTCAACAGGATCTGGCCACCAAATGCATTTTTACTTCCCCACTCCCCACACTGTCCTTTTTCTGCAGGAGTCACCCCTCCATGATTTCCTTGTTGATTCATCCCTCCCCACACATCTCCCTCCTGGCTCTTATCCATGTAAGTGAGAGAAATGCTACACCTGCTCATTCACCCCCATTCAAGGCCCCAAACACTCCTTCCAGATGAGGCAACACTTCACCCGCAAATCTGTTGGAGTTATCTGTTGTATCTGGTGCTCCTGATGCGGCCACCTCTACACTGGGGGCCCGCTTTGTTGAGCACCTTCACACCAGCAGCCATAAGTGGAGTTTCCCGGTGGTGATCCATTTTAATTCCTATCCCCGTTCCCACTGCAACACATCAGTCCATGGCCTCCTCTTCTACCATGATGAGGTCACTCTTCAGCCTCATGGCATTAACATAAATTCCTTCTTCCGGTAATTTTTTTTCTCATTTTTTCTTTTCCGTCCCCCTTTCCTCTTCTTCTATTCCCCACTTTCGTCTCTTACCTCTTCTCCTCACCTGCCTATCACCTCCCACCACGAGTTCCCCTCCTTCTTCCTTTTCTCCTATCATCCACTTTCATCTCTTATCAGGTTCCTTCTTCTCCAGCCCTTTACCCTTCCCACCCACCTGGCTTCACCTATCCTCGTTCCCCTCCTCCCACTTTTTTATTCTGTTGTATTCTCCCTTCCTTTCAAGTCTTGATGAAGGGTCTCAGCCCAAAAAGTCAGAGGCTTCTTCATTTTCATTGAGGCTGCCTGACCTGCTGAGCTCCTCCGGCATTTTGTGTGTGTTGCTCGAAGTGTCAAATAGCCTGGAGACTTAGAGACAGATGGAGGAATTAAGAGAAGCGATGGTGAGGTAGAAGAGAACTCCTTTCAGAAATGAGTGATGTGTTTCAGAGCTGCCTGAGGATCAGATTGTGGATGAGAAGTAGGGGAGAGCAAGGAGGCTCTTTGAGGACATCAGTAAGACTGCAGGCAGGAGATAAGAGGTATTATAAGTGAATCTTTGCCTCTGAAGGGTTAATAAGAACAGAATTGAGATGAATGCCATGTTACAAGCTCTCTAGCCGAACTTTGCTGGAGGATTCTATTGTTCCAAATATTATAAGACCATAAAACTATAAGATTTAGGAGCAGAAGTAGGCCATTCGGCCCACTGAGTCTGCTCCGCCATTCAATCATGGGCTGATCCAATTCTTCCAGTCATCCCCACCCCCCTGCTTTCACTCCATTCCCTTTGATGCCCTAGCTAATCAAGAACCTATCTATCTGTGCCTTAAATACACCCAATGACTTGGCCTCCACAGCTGCTCGTGGCAACAAATTCCACAGATTTACCACCCTCTGACTAAAGTAATTTCTCCGCATCTCAGTTCTAAAAGGACGTCCTTAAATCCTGAAGTCGTATCAGATCACTGATTGGGCAAAAAGGTTGTCATTCAGAGTATCTTAGCAATCATAGTGGTTAGCACAATGCTTTACAGTACATGTGACCCGGGTTCAACTCCCTCCACTGCCTGTATGGGGTTTGTACGTTTTCCCCATGACCGTGGTGCTCTGGTTGCCTCCCACAGGTCCAAAGACGTACCGGTTGGTGGGTTAATTGGTCATGGTAAATTGTCCCGTGATTAGGCTAGGATTAAATTGGGATTTGAAGAAGAGGGAAAGGATCTAAAAAGCGTGGATTGGGACAGGTTGTTCTCTGGCAAAGATGTGATCAGTAGATGGGAAGCCTTCAAAGGATAAATTTTGAGAGTGCAGAGTTTGTATGTTCCTGTCAGGATAAAAGGCAAAGTGAATAGGAATAAGGAACACACATAAAAGTTGCTGGTGAACGCAACAGGCCAGGCAGCATCTCTAGGAAGAGGTGCAGTTGACGTTTCAGGCCGAGACCCTTCGTCAGGACTAACTGAAGGAAGAGTGAATAAGGGATTTAGCATCTGCAGAATTCCTGTTGTTTAGGAATAAGGAACCTTGGTTCTCAAGGGATATTGCAACTCTGATAAAGAAGAAGAGGGAGTTGTATGACATGTATAGGAAACAGGGAGTAAATAAGGTGCTTGAGGAGTATAAGAATTGCAAGATAATACTTAAGAAAGAAATCAGGAGGGCTAAAAGAAGACGTGAGGTTGCCTTGGCAGTCAAAGTGAAGGATAATCCAAAGAGTTTTTACAGGTATATTAAGAGCAAAAGGATTGTATGGGATAAAATTGGTCCTCTTGAAGATCAGAGTGGTCGCTATGTGTGGAACCAAAGGAAATGAGGGAGATCTTAAATAGGTTTTTTGTGTCTGTATTTACTAAGGAAACTGGCATGAAGTCTATGGAATTAAGGGAAACAAGTAGTGAGATCATGGAAACTGTACAGATTGAAAAGGAGGAGGTGCTTGCTGTCTTGAGGAAAATTAAAGTGGATAAATCCCCAGGACCTGACAGGGTGTTCCCTCGGACCTTGAAGGAGACTAGTGTTGAGACTGCAGGGGCCCTGGCAGAAATATTTAAAATGTCGCTGTCTACAGGTGAGGTGCCGAAGGATTGGAGAGTGACTCATGTTGTTCCATTGTTTAAAAAAGGATCGAAAAGTAATCCGGGAAATTATAGGCCAGTAAGTTTAATGTCGGTAGTAGGTAAGTTATTGGAGGGAGTACTAAGAGACAGAATCTACAAGCATTTGGATAGACAGGGACTTATTAGGGAGAGTCAACATGGCTTTGTGCATGGTAGGTCATGTTTGACCAATCTATTGGAGTTTTTCGAGGAGGTTACCAGGAAAGTGAATGAAGGGAAGGCAGTGGATATTGTCTACATGGACTGCAGTAAGGCCTTTGACAAGGTCCCACATGGGAGATTAGTTAGGCAAATTCAGTCGCTCGGTATACATGGAGATGTGGTAAATTGGTTTAGACATTGGCTCAGTGGAAGAAGCCAAAGAGTGGTAGTAGAGAATTGCTTCTCCGAGTGGAGGCCTGTGACTAGTGGTGTGCCACAGGGATCAGTGCTGGGTCCATTGTTATTTGTCATCTATATCAATGATCTGGATGATAATATGGTAAATTGGATCAGCAAATTTGCTGATGATACAAAGATTGGAGGTGTAGTAGACAGCGAGGAAGGTTTTCAGAGTCTGCAGGGGGACTTGGACCAACTGGAAAAATGGGCTGAAAAATGTCAGATGGAGTTTAGTACAGACAAGTGTGAGGTATTGCACATTGGAAGGACAAACCAAGGTAGAACATACAGGGTTAATGGTAAGGCACTGAGGAGTGCAGTAGAACAGAGGGATCTAGGAATACAGATACAAAATTTCCTAAAAGTGGCGTCGCAGGTAGATAGGGTCGTAAAGAGAGCTTTTGGTACATTGGTCTTTATTAATCAAGGTATTGAGTATAAGAGCTGGAATGTTATGATGAGGTTATATAAGGCATTGGCGAGGCCATATCTGGAGTATTGTGATCAGTTTTGGTCACAAAATTACAGAAAGCATATAAATAAGGTTGAAAGAGTGCAGAGAAGGTTTACAAGGATGTTGCCGAGACTTGAGAAACTCAGTTACAGAGAAAGGTTGAATAGGTTAGGAATTTATTCCCTGGAGCGTAGAAGAATGAGGGGAGATTTGATAGAGGTATATAAAATTATGATGGGTATAGATAGAGTGAATGCAAGCAGGCTTTTTCCACTGAGGCAAGTGGAGAAAAAAACCAGAGGACATGGGTTAAGGGTGAGGGGGGAAAAGTTTAAAGGGAACATTAGTGGGGGCTTCTTCACACAGAGAGTGGTGGGAGTATGGAATGAGCTGCCAGACGAGGTGGTAAATGCGGGTTCTTTTTTAACATTTAAGAACAAATTGGACAGATACATGGATGGGAAGTGTATGGAGGGATATGGTCCGTGTGCAGGTCAGTGGGACTAGGCAGAAAATGGTTCGGCACAGCCAAGAAGGGCCAAAAGGCCTGTTTCTGTGCTGTAGTTTTTCTATGGTTTCTATGGATTGTTGGGCGGCGGGCTCAAAGAGTTAAAGGGTCGATTGTGCCCTGTATCTCAATAATAAATGACTGTCGCATTTCAGCTTCACTGCATCAGTCATTAGAACACTGTGGAAATAGGACAATCTGACCAGATCAAGCATATTTTTAGTGCAAATGGAAAAAAAATCTGTTACATGGGACAACTACTGCATGAGTCCCTTGTCTCTGTAATTACACCATCCTCGATAAATCACTGGAATCAACTTTGTGATTAGTGCCAGAGCTTAGAAGGAAAGGATAGAGCTGAATGAGATACCCCTGTGCTAGTGTTTGTGTTAA
The DNA here is from genome assembly GCF_030028105.1 of Mobula birostris. NCBI lineage: Eukaryota > Metazoa > Chordata > Chondrichthyes > Myliobatiformes > Myliobatidae > Mobula > Mobula birostris. Next base: position 115,676,172 of record NC_092376.1, read on the forward strand.
GTTGATAAGAAGAACCAGAATTCTGCGTTACTGGGCAGTTGTTTGCATTTTGTCCTTTTTTTTCCAGCAGCTTTCCAAGGTTGTTATGTTCCAGTCTTAGTGATTGCAGACAGGAATCCTGCCCCTTATGCTGATAAGCAAGGCTTTGATATATGTGTGTAGTTCATGTGTGGCTGGTGGGGGGTAAGATATGGACGTTGAGATCCTGAGAGAGAGTGAATGTGATTGAAGCACATTGATGGATGTGGGAAACTGGCATATAAAAATAATCCAGCTGATGAAGACATCTTGCAGCTGTGTTTTACTAGGACGCTGTGGGAACTGGAAAGTGAAAACCTTTAGTACTGAGGAAAGCTTCCATAAATTGCCTAAGTGTTTGCTTTCAGCTACAGGGCGCACTGCTTCTTCTTTGAGATTGTTTTGAGCCAGTTCCATAAATCTTTGAGATTTAACAGGTATTTTCTGTTAGAAAAAGGATCCAGTGCATTCCTGGTGTATATAATGAATAAACTCTCCTCTGGCTTCCAGTCGGGTGCAGGTATCAATTTTAACTGGCATTTCGATGGCAAACTCTGCCATCTTCAACAGGGTAGAGTTTGTCGACAAAACAGTGGTTAAAATCGATACCTACACCCAAGTGGAAGCCCGAGAAGAGTTAATTTTCTGTTAAGAGTTTGCTTCTCGTATTCCATTACTCCATCAGTTCAACATCCATTCACGATTCTGTCGCCACAACCACTCAGCTTTTCCCTCAGAGGCTGCTGCACTCTTGCCAGGGCATGCTTCAGTAGTGCACCTCAGCCAGCATCCCTGTCCCTATACACAGTGCACCCGCCTTGCTCAGCGTGCATGACGGGTGAAGTGGAACGATCCCTTGTTTGTCTGCATATTTGCCAGGATTTTAAGTCTTTAGTGCTCCCCAACCTATAATTTTCTGCCCATTTGTTGCCCATTTTGGACTACAGAGCTGGTTAGAACAATAGGGAAAAAAGCCTTGACCATTTTGTGCAGCGGCACACATTTCAAAACGTTAACAATTCTTGTTATATGAGCTTGTTGGTGGCAGGACTGCAAAGTCCCAAAAAACGTTATTGAAAAATGATTATTGGGAAGGTGACACATAACTGGAGATTCATGCCCTCCACCCTGTGCCCTCTCTCCCTTGACCCGAGTTTGTATGTCCTTTAGAAGGGACGCGAGACAGAATTGTTTGTTTTTTTGCAACTCTGACCTTTAGTACTGTAGCCAAGGGAAAGTTGGGTCTCTGGTGCCGTCAGAAGAGTGGAATTCACTTTGCTTAGAGAATAGTATGTGAATCAGCCCCCAGGAAAACCACACTCCTGCTACTAATGGCACACTGTCAACAGAAAAGTATCTCTGCAAACACCAGCTTCAACTCCATTCCCATCAGTTCAATGTTACTTTCATAGAAACATAGAAAAACATAGAAAATAGGTGCAGGAGTAGGCCATTCGGCCCTTCGAGCCTGCACCGCCATTTATTATGATCATGGCTGATCATCCAACTCAGAACCCCGCCCCAGCCTTCCCTCCATACCCCCTGATCCCCGTAGCCACAAGGGCCATATCTACCTCCCTCTTAAATATAGCCAATGAACTGGCCTCAACTGTTTCCTGTGGCAGAGAATTCCACAGATTCACCACTCTCTGTGTGAAGAAGTTTTTCCTAATCTCGGTCCTAAAAGGCTTCCCCTCTATCCTCAAACTGTGACCCCTCGTTCTGGACTTCCCCAACATCGGGAACAATCTTCCTGCATCTAGCCTGTCCAATCCCTTTAGGATCTTATACGTTTCAATCAGATCCCCCCTCAATCTTCTAAATTCCAACGAGTACAAGCCCAATTCATCCAGTCTTTCTTCATATGAAAGTCCTGCCATCCCAGGAACCAATCTGGTGAACCTTCTTTGTACTCCCTCTATGGCAAGGATGTCTTTCCTCAGATTAGGGGACCAAAACTGCACACAATACTCCAGGTGTGGTCTCACCAAGGCCTTGTACAACTGCAGTAGTACCTCCCTGCTCCTGTACTCGAATCCTCTCGCTATAAATGGCAGCATACCATTCACCTTTTTCACCGCCTGCTGTACCTGCATGCCCACTTTCAATGACTGGTGTATAATGACACCCAGGTCTCGTTGCACCTCCCCTTTTCCTAATCGGCCACCATTCAGATAATAATCTGATTTCCTATTTTTGCCACCAAAGTGGACAACTTCACATTTATCCACATTAAATTGCATCTGCCATGAATTTGCCCACTCACCCAACCTATCCAAGTCACCCTGCATCCTCTTAGCATCCTCCTCACAGCTAACACTGCCACCCAGCTTCGTGTCATCCGCAAACTTGGAGATGCTGCATTTAATTCCCTCATCCAAGTCATTAATATATTTTGTAAACAACTGGGGTCCCAGCACTGAGCCTTGCGGTACCCCACTAGTCACCGCCTGCCATTCTGAAAAGGTCCCGTTTATTCCTACTCTTTGCTTCCTGTCTGCTAACCAATTCTCCACCCACACCAATACCTTACCCCCAATACCATGTGCTTTAAGTTTGCACACTAATCTCCTGTGTGGGACCTTGTCAAAAGCCTTTTGGAAATCCAAATATACCACATCCACTGGTTCTCCCCTATCCACTCTACTAGTTACATCCTCAAAAAATTCTATGAGATTCGTCAGACATGATTTTCCTTTCACAAATCCATGCTGACTTTGTCCGATCATTTCACCGCTTTCCAAATGTGCTGCTATCACATCCTTGATAAACTCCAGCAGTTTCCCCACCACCGACGTTAGGCTAACCGGTCTATAATTCCCCGGTTTCTCTCTCCCTCCTTTTTTAAAAAGTGGAGTTACATTAGCCACCCTCCAATCCTCAGCAACTAGTCCAGAATCTAACGAGTTTTGAAAAATTATCACTAATGCATCCACTATTTCTTGGGCTACTTCCTTAAGCACTCTAGGATGCAGACCATCCAGCCCTGGGGATTTATCTGCCTTCAATCCCTTCAATTTACCTAACACCACTTCCCTACTAACATGTATTTCGCTCAGTTCCTCCATCTCACTGGACCCTCTGTCCCCTACTATTTCTGGAAGATTATTTATGTCCTCCTTAGTGAAGACAGAACCAAAGTAATTATTCAATTGGTCTGCCATGTCCTTGCTCCCCATAATCAATTCACCTGTTTCTGTCTGCAGGGGACCTACATTTATCTTTACCAGTCTTTTCCTTTTTACATATCTATAAAAGCTTTTACAGTCCGTTTTTATGTTCCCTGCCAGTTTTCTCTCATAATCTTTTTTCCCCTTCCTAATTAAGCCCTTTGTCCTCCTCTGCTGAACTCTGAATTTCTCCCAGTCCTCAGGTGAGCCACTTTCTCTGGCTAATTTGTATGCTTCTTCTTTGGAATTGATACTATCCCTAATTTCTCTTGTCAGCCACGGGTGCACTACCTTCCTTGATTTATTCTTTTGCCAAACTGGGATGAACAATTGTTGTAGTTCATCCATGCAACCTTTAAATGCTTGCCATTGCATATCCACCGTCAATCCTTTAAGTGTCATTTGCCAGTCTATCTTAGCTAATTCACGTGTCATACCTTCAAAGTTACCCCTCTTTAAGTTCAGAACCTTTGTTTCTGAATTAACTATGTCACTCTCCATCTTAATGAAGAATTCCACCATATTATGGTCACTCTTACCCAAGGGGCCTCTCACGACAAGATTGCTAATTAACCCTTCCTCATTGCTCAAAACCCAGTCCAGAATAGCCTGCTCTCTAGTTGGTTCCTCGACATGTTGGTTCAAAAAACCATCCCGCATACATTCCAAGAAATCCTCTTCCTCAGCACCCTTACCAATTTGGTTCACCCAATCTACATGTAGATTGAAGTCACCCATTATAACTGCTGTTCCTTTATTGCACACATTTCTAATTTCCTGTTTAATACCATCTCTGACTTCACTACTACTGTTAGGTGGCCTGTACACAACTCCCACCAGCGTCTTCTGCCCCTTAGTGTTACACAGCTCTACCCATATCGATTCCACATCTTCCTGGCTTACGTCCTTCCTTTCTATTGCGTTAATCTCTTCTTTAACCAGCAACGCCATCCCACCTCCCCTTCCTTCATGTCTATCCCTCCTGAATATTGAATATTGAATATTGAATTCATGTTGAATTTGGAGCGAGCTCCCCCTTGGAAGATGCAGGCTCCACAAAACCCTCTGAAAAATCCTTTTGCAGTATTCTTAATGAGAAAGTGGAGTGCGAGATCTCCAGCACCTCAAGGGAGGTTGAGGGGGACTGAAGGACTAAGATGAGTTCATTATTTTCCCTGTTAATTAAAACATTTGTTCTTGCTTGATAGTGAAGATGAGGTGAATTTCCCTTATCATTGATTTCTGATCTTTTCAACCACACCACAGCCCCTACCCCACCTTAAAAATTGTGATTTACCCATTGTACTCGTGGTAACTGGACGCAATGCCCTAGTTCACCATGCATTTTTAAATATCCATGTCTTTCTTTATGCCTTTGTTCTCCACGCTGTTCATGTCCCACCCTCCACCCATAAATTAACTAACCCAAACCCCTGCATCAGGTCCCCTTCACACATAAAGGACCAACAGTAACAATCAGTTCAGAAAGGCCTCAGTTTCAAGTCTTTCCACAAGCCTACTCCTTCCTCTCTCTGCAGCCTTCTGCATTCCTGTGGCCATCTTGGATAGCTGCATATCTCCAAGTCTGGTCTCTTGATTCACAGGATGCAAAGTATTATCAAAGTTTATATGTAGTATACAACCCTGAGATTTGTCTTCTCCACAGACAGTCACAAAACAAAAGAAAGCCATGGAAGCCATCACAGAAGGAAAACAGCAACCCACATGCAATAAAAACCAAATCCAGCAATCGGCAACAAGAAAGAATGAGCGAAAACACAGAATATAAAACACAGAATTGAAGTGTCCCTATTCAGTGTTCATTATCTGCAGGCTGCCCTGTTTCAAATACCAGGAAACACATCATAATGCGAACTGTAAGAGTCCAATCCACAAACCGCGTCGATTCCCCGACAGTATTGAGGAGAGAGAGAGATCATTTGAACGCAGGAATCTTCTCTCAGGAGCAGCAGGTGAGATGGAGAGAGAGACTGTTGCTCACAGCCACCTCCTCCTGCAGCAGCTAATGAGGGGCTGGTAGATGGCAGTCTCTTGCCTTCTGCACTTGCCTTGGTGTTTGCAATTTCCCGAACTGGCAAGTTCGGTGAGAAATGGGGTCAATCATGGGCTCGCTTCTCTAAGCTTCTTGGCCTCGAGGCCACTCACCTTCCTGAACCTTCTCAGAGACAGCAAAGCACCAGATCGCTCAACTGCCTGAAAACATACCATAAAACTGTAGATCATAGGCTCCAATAGTATCAGAACCACATTTAAAAGAAAAGAAGATGTAAAAGAAGTGAAAGAAATAGTTTCATGACCATCTGGAGAAAGCCGCCCATGTGGTAGTGTCATTTGCAGGTGCCATCATGCTCTCCATGTAATTTCTCCAACCTTTGCTAGCCATTCCTTTCACTGTTGAGGCTCTAAAGTCCTGAATTCCGCCCATAAACTCAATATTTTCTTCTCTTTCATTTTAAAACTAATTCCCAATTGGTTAGTTAAACTGATACATCCTAAAGTGGTCAAGTATTAAGTTTAGTTTGGGACAGCTTTGCCTGCTTTACTAGGCATAAAGGACTTTTCAAATTCATGTTTTTGTTGTATGTGGTAAAACTACATCTTCCCCTGGTTTATACATTATGAAGGATGGCTGATCCTTCTCATAATTTGACACCATCCTACACTGATTCCAAAGTTCCACCATTGACCCAGACTGGGCTCAGGCAAAATTATGTCATTGTACAAATCTTCTTTGCACCCTTAATTGATGCAGTGCTGCTTCTCACATCTAACAGGCTCCCTAACGGAATGGAAGCAATCTATAGGATGATCAAAAAATGCCTCTAGTCTGTCAGCAGAATCTTTATCCATTGTTGAAACAGCTTTCAAAATTCCAGGCCTCAAAACCATCACCAGAGTCATAGTATACCAAGCAAAATTAGTCCCCAGGCTCCTATAGAAACTGGAAACCAGGGCAACATCAAATCATTGGAGATGTACCACCAAAGCTGCCTCTGCATAGTCCACCAATGCCAAAATTGTCTTCCTGCACTGATCCTCCAATCACACTCAACTGGCTTGGACAGATAGGCTGCACCAGTCACTTGCCTAACCTCAAATGACCCGAGCAAATACTCTGACCTGAACTCTGTCATACAAGAGATTACTGGGAGACCAGAACAATCACTTCAAAGACATCCTGAAATCATCTCTGGAAAATAAAATAAATAAAATTTAACACTGCCTACCGATCTTGACCCAAGGCCACTCAGATTGGATTCCTCTGGGAAGGTAGGCTGCACTTGGAGTTCCCACCAGAATACATGGAGGCCAAGTCTGAGCAACAGAAAGGAGCTTTAGCAACCTAACCAGCTTCCTTTTCAAGCTCCATCTGTCCTGTCACTGGTAAAGCCTGCAATCCCACATCAGTCAGTTCAGCCATGATCTCACTGGCTAGATGAGCTGATATCCACATCCATTAGTTCAGTAATTCTATGCTTACATCAGTCTTTGTGGAAGTTCAGGGTTTATTGTTGGATAAGGAAGGCTGACAGACGACATGGTAGCTGTGTAGCCTGGGCTGTAGTGAGGACCAGGCCTAAAGCCACAAGCTCATCTGCTGCTGCAGACTAGGTGACGAAACATTGGAGGCAGTGCAGCATGGTGTCCGCGCTCAGCTGGGGGCCAGCCTCTCCCATTGGTGCTTCCCTCCCATGTTCGACTGGTGGAATGACAGGCAGGATTATGTGTGTCTGCTCATTGCCGGCAGACTGTACCATTGATTGCGGGATGTGTCGCTAATGGTCTTGGACTATGTATATACGGGGTTTTTTTTGAGTGGTTACGCTTCTTTGCTCACTTTTTTGAATGTTGCTCATTATTTGGAATGTTTGCTTGCTACTTAGAATGTGATATTTTTTGTATGTTTTGCACCTTGGTCTCAGAGGAATGCTGTCTCATTCAGCTGTATGGTTTAATGATAATTAAGCCTGATTTAATTTGTATCTGTTTGAACCTTTTCTGTACCAATTAGAGTAGTTTCTTTACAGTTGGGAAGATCACCGGTTGGGGTTCATTTCCCCTCAGTATCTATAAGGAGTTGTAAGCTCTCCCCATGATCGCGTACGTTTCCTTTGGATGTTCCAGTTTTCTCCCACGTTCTAAAGATGTATGGGTAAGGGTTAGTAAGTGTGGGCATTCTATGTTGGCACTAGAAGTCTGGCAACACGGGCTGGCCAGCACAATCCTCACTGATTTGACTTGATGCAAATGACGCAGTTCACCGAATGCTTCGATGTTCGTGTGACAAATAAAACTAATCTCTTGTTCACTCAGCACCATGGGATCCAGTGGCAGAGCCCATGAGATTTCCCATGTTATCGGGTAGAAGCTGAGAGCTGGGAACCACCACTCGAATCCTGGCACAGACTCAAGATCCAATATATTTCAATCCAGTTAGTAGGGCAAGATTTTTGGGGATGAAGAGAAACATACATATTTTAATGCCATTTTGATTTAGATTAAGGTTTCTAATTATTAATGTGCTTTAATTACTTTTGTATCGTTTAAGATTATGGATTTAAAGAAAATTATTCACTCCAATTTCAGATCTATTTAATTGTCTCTGAATTACAGAGAAATTTTAAATTGTTTTAATTACTTTGAGATTTCGCAGTTAAAAGCCAAACTTAGCTTTTCCAGCTTTCCGAAGTTTTCAGAAATTATGAGGTCCAGCCCTGCTTGGCTCATGCTGCTGGACTCAGGTGTGAAAGGGTTAAGCAGGGCGAAACCCAGGCTTGTAAATCTGGGTATGGGTGGACCATGGCAAGAGCTGAGTACAGCACATCTGATTAATGAATTACTGTGCAGGCTTGGAGATGGATACAGCTTGCCACTGTGCTTATATTTTACCTCCTGTTGTTCTTTGACCCATATCTGGTATTGAATCTGTGCTAATGCATACACTGCCCTGACTCCACTACTCCACTTATCAGACAGATTTTCTAATCAAGTATATCCTTGAAACTTTGAAATGTATAAACACCACATGTGATCCATGATGCAAAGCCATCTGAACCAGAACCACCCAGGTCCAGTGCCCATTTTTCCTGAGTTAGTTGGACTGAGGCACATTTGTCCTCAGTACCTCAGGCCCCAGCACCCCAGTCATCCCTGTGTATGTCAGAAAGAACTCAACAGAATGAAAGTCAGACACACGGTTACAGACAGAAAAAAAAGTTTTCCCATTGGACTTTGTGATAAACGTCAGGAAGCTTGGTTTCATTTAAAAATCTCAAGTCAATCAAATATTGCCTCCCTTCTCCTAGACATTCACACCCACCAGAATTCACCTTCTCACCGAGTTCTGGTTGTTATTACAGCTTCTTAAACAGTATCAAGAACTGTCAAACTGAGTTTATTTTTTTATCAAAATAAGCTTGATTCATCATAAAAGAAATTTACAAGAATAAAATGTGGAATGGCTTTTCATTATTTACATTCATAGTCAATGTCTTTAGTACTGTTCTATTGCATTCCTACCCATCAATATCACTGCTGCCATTCCGATGGTCCGCTGGGGTGCTACACTACTATACTAATTCAATTCAAGCTTAACTGTTATTTCAACCATACATGAATACTCATGAATACAGCCAAATGAAACAGTGTTACTATGGGGTCAAAGTGCAGTACACAGTACAGTAACATACAGCACAGAGCACACAATAGATACAAGAAGTATCATAATCACGCGATAAAGGGAAAAACACTCACACCATCAATCCTCAGTCAACTACAATAGAGCCCAACTCCCCCAGTCTGGATGCTGCACCCCGCCCCCCCAGACACCAGCCCACACACATACAAGACTACAGGCCCATATAGAATATCAGAAAAAAAGATACAGCCACACAAAATACCCACTGAAAACTTCAGTTGACAGCAACTTCCCCAGTGGAGCGCACCAATCCCAACTCCTCCTCCAGGCCACCGCTTGAGGCCCAGACCTTACGCGTACAAGACTACAAGCCCACATAGAATATCAGGGGAAAAAAATGACACAACAGGACAAAATACCAATTGAAAACTTCAGTCGATGACCACAATGTCCCCAGTGGAGCACACCGACACTAACACCCCTCGTTTCCCCCCCATGTGATAATGAAGCCTGAGGTTCAATCCTAGCATATGCAAGATAACAAGCTCATATAGAATATTATTACAAAATAAATGAGGGGCTTCCTCACGCAACCTGACTCCTCTACCTCCAGTAGCAGAAGAAGCCTACACTGAGGTCTAAGCCAATTTTGTACTCATATTCACAAGTATGGTGAGGTACAGGTAGAATAAAAAACTTGCACAGGAATATAGATTCAGACAACTGTAAATTATATATAAATTATACATAATTTATACAAGACTATGAAAAGAAAATAAGTTCTTATTTCTATGCAGGCATAAAAAATTTTAAGTATAAGTTCAATATACAATGATAATTGTCCCCAGCGACATTAATGTTAGCTCCAGCAAGGTTATTGGCTGCTACAGTAGATGTGACTAGATGCAGCTGTTTTAGGATTAAAGCCAAAGTGCCATGAATTGTGAATGAATTCAGGCAAGCCAGAAACCATTACTGCTGTGCATATCTGCATATCCACGCTATCATTCAAGTCCCCTGACAGGCCAAGACTCTGGATCTTGTGAACTGTGAAAACACACCTAATGGGAAAACCACAGGTGTGAGGGCGTTAAGGTCTGTCTGCTGTTTTTGTAACGTAAAGATCTTCGGTAGGTAGTTTTTTTTCAGTGATCCCGGCATAGTTTTCTGCTGGATTAACCTTTGAAGTGCCCCAAACTGAGCCCCAGCTCTTCTCCTCTCCCCAATTCCGTGTGTGCTGATCCTGTTGTTTACCTATGGAGCCAGTGAAAACCATAAAATAAATCCTCAGTGATAATCTCAAGTCTGAAGACAGTGACTGGTGCTTCACTAATTCAGTGAAAGCAATGGGTGACACCAGGCACAGCAGTACTTGTACATAAAGTGACTCTGACAGGAATGGTGGGGGGGGGGGGGGGGCGTGGATTTGGATGGTTAGGTTCGTGACTGGAGGTGTTGATTAACATAGAACTTAGAACATAGCGTAGTACAGCACAGTACAGGCCTTTTGGCCCACAATGTTGTGCTGACCCTTAAATCCTGCTTCACATATAACCCCCCACCTTAAATTCCTCCATATACCTGTCTCTTAAATTTCACTAGTGTATCTGCCTCCACCACTGACTCAGGCAGTGCATTCCACGCACCAACCACTCTCTGAGTAAAAAACCTTCTTCTAATATCCCCCTTGAACTTCCCACCCCTTACCTTAAAGCCATGTCCTCTTGTATTGACTAGTGGTGCCCTGGGGAAGAGGCGCTGGCTGTCCACTCTATCTATTCCTCTTATTATCTTGTACACCTCTATCATGTCTCCTCTCATCCTCCTTCTCTCCAAAGAGTGAAGCCCTAGTTCCCTTAATCTCTAATCATAATGCATACTCTCTAAACTAGGTAGCATCCTGGCAAATCTCCTCTGTACCCTTTCCAATGCTTCCACATCCTTCCTATAGTGAGTCAGTCTTGCTGCTTGGGAAGGTAACTGTTTTTGAGGCTGGTGGTCCTGGTGTGGATGCTACATGGCCTCCTCCCTGATGGGAGTGGGACAAACAGTCCACGAGCAGGTTGGGTAGTCTCCTTCATGCTGTTACTGGCCCTTTTCTGGCTCCTTCCTGTATGTATCACCTTGATGGTGGACATACCCTTGTTGTATCAGGAAAAGGATCTTACTGTTGCTGCATCAGAACGCTTTTATGAGGTGGTACTTACAAAACTTAAAGGTGGGTAGCTGATGATCAGCAAGAGTGCCACAAAGTGGGCTAGAAGGACTACTTCTGTGCTGGATGATTCATTGCTGGTGGTTATATTGTAGAACTTCAGCTATTGATAACTGTGCATCTGTTTAGGGCTTCACCACTAACCACACTGCACTCAATACAGTAAGCTCACTGCCCATTCTGGATCTCCTCTTACCTTTTTTCTTCCCACCTGCCCATCACCTCCTTCTGGTGCCTCTCCTCCTTCACTTTCTCCCATGATCCATTGTCCACTTCTATCAGATTTCTTCTTCTTCAGCCCTTTATCCTGTCCATCTCTCACCTCCCAGCTTCTTACTTCATCCCCACTCTGCCATCCACCCGCCTTCCCCATCACCTGGTTTCATCCGTCGCCCGCCAGTGTCTACTCCTTCCTCTACCACCCCCCATCCCCCACCTTCCTCGTCCTTCTGTTCCAGTGTCGGTGAAGAGTTTCAGCCCGAAACATTGACAGTTTATTCCTCCCCATAGATGCTACCTGGCCTGTTGAGTTCCTCCCACCTTTTGTGTCTGTTCCTCCGGCGAAGTGCAGCTGCCCCAGCTGTACAGCACCAACAAAAGAGATTCATGATGAGATCTAGGAAACGTGGATCATTTCACAAAGCTTGGGATCCAAATCTCAGCGAAGGCAGCTGACAGCGGTGAGATTCATTGTCCCCTTCAATCCACTAGCACTGAGGAGAATGGTGTTTGACAATCAAAATCTCAAATTGGATCACAAAGTTCATGATCTACCAGGGAGCAGAGGTCCTATAGATTTGGATAACCTACAGCAGGCACATCAAGGCACTGGAGAGATATCACAGCACAATTCTCCAGATCCAATGAAGGACAAGCAAAGTAATGCCAGTGACCTCTCCCAGACCGAGATCCCCAATAATGAAGCATTAATTACACTCTCATTCTCACAATCTACCTCGTTATGATCTTTCACCTTATGTGAAATGCACTGTATTTTCCTCTGTACCTGGTACACTTCATTCTGTTTTACCTGTTCTATCTCAATGTACTGTACAATGATGTGATCTGTTTGAACAATATTCAAGAAAGCATTTCACTGCATCACAGTACATGTGACAATAACGCTGGATACTTTTGAGTGTTTCTTATGGATTTTGGGGTACTGATCATGAAAACCACCATGCAATTTCCCTATCATGCACCATTTTTTTTGAAATCATCTATATTTGTTATTTCAATTTATAATTCAAGTCAGAATAACTGATGCCAAGATTAAGGAGAGCATTTTTGTTCATCCAGAAACCAAGCAGGTCATCAATGACAGGCAATTCAAAGAACTTCTAGTGGGACCGGAGAAAATCACATATGAGGCATTCAAAGATGTTGAAAAACTGCTTGGCAACTACAAAGCACCAATCTACATGCAGCTGATTGACAACATGCTTCAAGCATATAAAACCATGAAATGTAACATGTCACTGAAGATTCATTTTCTGCATTCCCATTTTGACTTCTTCCTTGCAAATCTTGAGTATGGTGAAAAGTTTCACAAGGCCATTTCGGTCATGGATAAACTATATCAGAGCAACTGGAATCTATCAGTGCCGACTGATTATTGTTGGACACAAGCTAAAAGCCTCAAACACTAAGTAAAAATGAAAATCATCAACAAAACATTTTTAGCTTAGTTGAACCATTGCAAAGAGTCAGCACCATTATGCAATTAAACACATTATATTCAATAAAAGTTCATTTCTTGTTTTTCCAAATTCCTATGTGATACAAGTAGTCTGAAAGTATAGTTGTGTTCAGCTTCAAGCAGTCTATCAGAAACAGAAAAAATCATTTCTGAGAAAGCAACACTTTTGAAAAAATGTGTTGTACTGTGTAATAAATCAATACAACGCGGTTTCATTTGCACATCTGACAACAGACTCCCAAAACAGATAACATTCTGAGTCCTGCCTTGGAAAAAAATTACAAAATGAACAGATAGAAAGATTTAAGGATATTGTCAAAACAGTTCAGTGAATCCTTAAAATCGGAAAATAGATAAAACTGTGGATGCTGGAATCTGAAACAAAAATAGAATTCAGCCAGTCAGGTGGAAAGAGAAATCAGTTAACATTTCAGGTCACGGACCCCTCCTCAGCTACTTGACAGGCTACAGTCTTCCAGCACTTCCTGTTTTTGTTTCAGACTCCTGGCCCATGAACACTCAACATGGAGAAAGTCCGTACATTGAGAGCGCACAAAAACCCAGTGTAAATGGTGCAAGAGTGGACCAGATGATAATTTACTCACCTACCTGTCCAAACAGGCCTTTTTGCTCATCTATAGATCCTGAATTGGCTTCATTAGTCACGTCAGCACCCACAGAACTAGAGAAGAAGCAAGTTATCCTCCTGATCAAGATGACGCTAAGCTACAACTTCCATGGAGGTCATGGCTCAAACTTAGTGATCTTTGTTTTTTTTTAGGTTCTTAGGGATGGTTTTGGGGACAGAGAGAGTCAGTATAAGGTTAGGGACCGGAATACGGGGAGTTAGAGGTCAGTGTGGAATCTAGGTCTCTGCTAAGCAATCCGTGTTCTAAGGCCAGTGATAATATGGACAACAGACGTCTGTGTTGGACCAGAAAATGCAGGTGGACAAAGACCAGCAGGAATGAGGGCTGGTGCCCCTATGGGTAGGTGGGGGTGATGGGAGGTAGAAAGGAGGCTTGTTTTGCTACTGTTGTTTTGTCTCTATTGTTCTTATGAGCATTGCTAGTATATTACATTGGCGATGGAATGTGTGGCAACACTTGTGGGCTGCCCCCAGCACGTATTTAGATTCTGTTGGTTGTTAACGCAAACAACGCTTTTCAATGTACATGTGACAAATAAATGAATCTGAATCCTCCTTCCTGAGGGCTGGCCTAGAAAGGAAGAGAGGAAATGCTACTGACAGATCACCATAACAGTTGTGGTCCAGTATTGCTATTTCTTGTCTCTACCTTACCTCAGTATTGCAGAGCCAGAGAGCATAATACCAGACACTGTCCAGACCCCATACATAATCTGTCACTGGTAAATCATCTCTGTCTGTATATTTGACTGCGAATAGGTGCAGGATGAGCTTCATCATGGCATCTCCCTTCTCAAAGTACCTGCCAACATTTAGCACTTTAACTTGGAAAGCTTCTATTGTAATCCCATTTCATCTGTGCGTTAATATAATCCACCTCTTGAAGAAAGTGAACTACCACGCTCTCTGTAACTTTGACATAATATTCCCTTCGACATCGCTCTCTTAATAACTTCCTGTCTGTAAACAAAGTTTTCCAGTAACATTCTCACTAAATCACCCTTTTCTATAAAATATAATCCTGCCCACAACATTAACACATCACTATAACAGCAAACCTCAGTAATACTCACAATAATGCAGCCTCTTTATGAGCCAACCCTTTTGACAAGTTATAGATCCTTTCCTGAATAATCTTCACATTGTACTGTTCTCTTCTATTACACTTCGATATTCTCCTTCTTGCCAGAACATGCTCTATAAATAACACAGTTATATTACCTTTATAAATGTCCCCTATACCAGACTCTAACATAGAACTGCCCACTTTCAGTACTTCCTGAGTGAAGAAATTATGTGCCTTTTTAACAATCCTCACTTTATTACAGACCTCTGGGCGCACTTATGGCAAAATGTGGAGCATTAATCTTACTAATGGTGGCTGGATGGAACACAGTGCCAATGAGAGGAGTTAGTCTGGATTCAAACTGGCTTCACAGCTCAGTATTTCACATTTGGGGCCAGGCCACTCCCACTGAATGTGAAGGTTCCACTCTGTGGTAAGTGAAAAGGGGTGGGATAGGAGGGGCCAGAAGTACAAGTTTTAGCAGCAACTGATGTTTATGTAGGACTTCCAGTAGCTAAAGCATTAAATGAGGGAGCACAAGTGCATACCAAACATGTGCGTGCCAAGAGCAGTTAAGAGTTCCTATCTCCCATACTTACCAAAGACAGTATTTCCCACGACATAGGAGGAGTCCATTTCAACCACCCCAGCTTAAGTTTACCCACAGAATACATCCAATTCCCATTAATTTTCCCTGTAGCCTATGCTCTCCATTTTCATCAACTCCCTCGCACATTCTCTCCCTGTGTTGGGGGCAGGAAGACTGGCTGAAGGCTGACGTCCAGGAAATGGAGGAGATGCGGATGGTGGTAGTATTGATGATAGTTGAAGGGAAACTCTGTTCTTTGAAGAAGGAGGGCATCTCAGATATTCTGGAATGGAAAGCCTCATCCTAATGCGGAGGAACTGACGAAAAGGAATAGCATTTTTACAAGTGAAAGGGTGTGAAGAGGCATAGTCAAAACAGCCGTGAGCATCAGTAGGCCAGAAATGGAGTCAGAGAGATCGAGAAAGGGGAGAGAGGTGTCAGAGACCAAGTAAATATGAGGGCAGAGTGGAAGTTGGAGGCAAAATTGATGAAATTAACGAGTTCAGCATGGGTGCGTGAAGATGGGGAGCGTTACCAGTGTAGGCTTGGAACATGAACTGTTCCACATAGCCAGCGAAAAAGCAGATACCCATGGCTACACCTTGGGTTTGGAGTAAGTGGGAGGAGTCGAAAGCGAAGTTGCTGAGTGTGAGGACAAGTTCTGGCAGATGGAGGAGGGTGGTGGTGGAAGGGTTAGGCCTTTGGCTTGATACAAGCAAAGAGCTATAGGGCTTTCCTGATAGGGGACAGAATTGCTTCGGGACTGGACGTCCATTGTGAAAATGAGATGAACAGGCCAGGGAAGTGAAAATGATTGAAGAGATTGAGAGCATGTGAAATGTCATACTCCCAACCCGAATGCTCGGCCACAGATCATAACCCTTTCAGACATCCTGCTCACCTGCCAGACTCTAGACTCTGATCAAAGCAGGCTTTATCCCTTCAGCAACAACCCCTCCCCTTCCTTATCCTTCCCCTCCAGACATCCTGAATACAATCCCTTCATCCTGATCTGTCTAAACACCCGGGTTCCAACTAGGCTTAGATCCACTGGCCACTCTATACACCTCCTTCCCGGCCACAAGTTCAGTCCCTGATTCTACATTTTTGTTCCCGACAGTATGCAGTGCTTGATTAAATGCATCAAGGGTTTTGGGGTAAGGTTATTTTATATTCGTAACAAAGATCTCAGACTCAAAGTGTCCTGATGAAGGGTCTCGGCCTGAAACTGTGGTAAACCATATATATATATATATATGTTGTAACTGGGTTACCTGTCTGGACACGCCCCTCTGCTGACTACTCCTGTAGCTCCTCCCACAGACCCCTGAATAAAGGTGATTGTGCCATTGCTCCTCCTCTCAGTCCAGGGGCAGATACTCAACATGGTGGAGGTCACATTTTACTGCTAATAAAAGCCTTTCAGTATTTACTCTACTTCCAGTCTTTTGCAGTTATTGATGGTGCATCAGAAACGTTAACTGTATGTCTGCCCAGCCTGCTGAGTTCCTCCAGCATTTTGTGAATGCTGCTTGGATTGCCAGCATCTGCAGATTCTCTCTTGTTCATGTTTGTGAAACTATCACTCTAGTACACCCATTTAGATTCGTTATAATATCTAGCCATCTGTGCTGAATGTAACTCCAAAAATTGTTTGCATAGAGATTGAAAACTGTGTCAGAGGCGTTGGTGCACTCTGTGACAGTCTTTCTAATTGGAGCAAAGCTATGTCCACTGCCCACATCCCCATTTAGTTTGATATTCTGAAGCAAAGGTCCTCAATCCAGTTTTCCAATAGGAATGTACATCAGGGTCAGTTCCTAACAGTCACAAATGCTGACTGGTTATTTTCATCTGAAGCTCTGTACCTCTATCATAACTCTCACTAAATTCAATTCACTCATCACCTCTCTGTCTGTTGGTCTATACTGTGTCCTGGTCTCACCACGCCTCGATTTTAAAATTCCATTCTTTGTGATCTAAGCCCCCCTCCCCATAGCTTTGCTCCTGCCTGTAGCCCTGTGCTTTTTGCAGCCTTAAAACATTTGGCAAAATATAAACATCTGCAATGATAGCTTCTTGTGTGCCCTTTTCTTTTGTTCATTCACAGGATGCGGGTGGCATTGAGTATATTTAGTGCTGATCCTAATTAAATGGGTTCTTGGCTATTTCAGAGAGGACGTAAGAGCTATACAAGTTCCCGTGGATCTGTTATCATATATAGACCTGGCCTTTCAAGGATGACAGATTTTCTTTCAAGAAATCAGACGGGTTTCTGTAACAATACAGAGATTATATGGTCACATAAATAAAACAACAGAGGTGTTTTAAGTTTATGGAAAACCATAGCAACTTCTTTATTGTCAGCAAAATCCAGAATATAAAGCACGGTAAAAAAACTTCACGTAATTACATCAACACATTAGTCTAGTTTTTTAAAGTGAACCCCCTCAATATCGGTGGTTGTGGATTATGCCTCTATTTCCACCCATTGCTTTACCCTACACAGGTCCCCCAGAGTTCACCAAAACCAGCATTGTGAGCCTGTCCGGAACTCGGAGGAGCCTAGTTCCTATGTTCCATGGGTGGAGGAACAGCAGAGGCCTCTGGTTCCTCCAGAGGAGTGTTGGCACGCCCATGGTCATGCCGTGATGCCAGGTGCATGGTAGCGGAATCCTCCAAATCTTGGTGGGCCAGTTTAAGGCAATCTACCGAAATGCATTCAGGTTTACCTCTCTTATCTGTGGAAAAAGTCTTTTCTCTCCATTCCAAAATGCAGAACAGGCCATCGTAAAGAGGCCTCAGGGGATGTTGCTGTGTATCGTGGTGGATGAAAACAAACGAGGCAGAATGTGGGTCAACGGGAATCCAAGAGTGCTTTGGTGAAGGGTCTCAGCCCAAAGCGTCGACTACACTCTTTTCCATAGATGGTGCCTGGCCTACTGAGTTCCTCCAGCATTCCGTGTGTGTTCCAAGAGTGCTGTACCCCATGATGGGAGGCAGGAATAGGTGCAAAGGAATTGAGTTTACTGAGGAGGGCAGAATGCTGTTGAGAGGCCGACCAGGTGGTTGTGGCATCAGGGATAAAATCACTTGGCACTCGTAACAGCTGCCCAAATGCCAGCTCAGCCACGGATCACTGCGGCTTGTCTTTTGGAGGACTCACGGGAGACAATCACGCCAAGACTCATCCATAAGGGAAACCCTCAGAGCGGCCTTTAAGGAGTGGTGAAATAGGCATTGGCCGTTGGACCGTGGGTGATACGCCGTGCTGTGATGTCACTTAAAGCCAAGTTTCTGGACCATCACAGCAAAGAGGCCTGATGTGTATTACCACAACAGCTGG
Source organism: Mobula birostris (assembly GCF_030028105.1). Taxonomy (NCBI): domain Eukaryota; kingdom Metazoa; phylum Chordata; class Chondrichthyes; order Myliobatiformes; family Myliobatidae; genus Mobula; species Mobula birostris. Next base: position 115,694,583 of record NC_092376.1, read on the forward strand.
CCATGGCCATTACTTTTCCCCTTGATATGTTGTATATCAGTTGTGAACTCTGATATGTAGGCCAGGTGGTGTTACTGCTGTGCAGACCAAGAGTCTGATAATTTGGCCGTCGCGTGCACGAGGGGTTCTGTGGTAAAAGATCTCTGTGAAATGGTGAACCTCTAGGAGAAAACAAAAATGGCAGAAGCAAGATAGAGATCGAGAAGCTCACAATCAAACATGCTGTGCTTCCATTCGAGGGGATGGAGCTGTCAGCTGAAGAAGGTGGGCTGCTGGCTCTGGCCTCCGGCCAACTGTTCCTGCACAGCACCCACAGCATAGTCTGAGGTGTGAGTAGTAACGGCTATAGGAGTGTTAGGGAGCTAGTGCACCAGTAGGGTCATGTTGGAAAGAGCTTGTTTGGTGTCATCAAATGCTCTGGTCATGTCTGCTGACCAGTCAAGCACATGTTTAGCAGCTTTGCATTCAAGGGCATCATACAGGAGGAGCATAAATTCTGCAAATCATGGAATAAAGCAGTGATAAAAATTCACCATACCCAAAAGCTCCTGTAGTTTTTAGTAGTGCAGGAAGGTGGGAAATCCATAACAGCAGGGTCTTTTGATGGGAGGGGTTTTGCACCTTCTGTGGTTGAGAAAGTCAATGGCTGACAACCCAAACTGGCATTTAGCAGGGTTAATAATCAACTCGTGTTAGTTTGAGTGCTCAAAAAATGTGAGGAATTTTCTTGCATTGCAAATTGGGCCTCGGCTTGTACAAATCAAACAACGGTATTTTACTTCCCAAACTCTGGCAGTTTCAAAGCAACTGCATTGGCCAATATGTTGAATAACTCTGGAATCGTTCAAGAGCATTAGGGTCACCAGTGTAGGTTTCCGTAAATAAAACAGCAGAGGTGTTTTACGTTTAAGGGAAATCGTAACAACCGAGAACATAAAACATGGTGAATACTTCACATTAGCACATCATCATGTCAGACCAGCTTCTTAAAGTGAACCCCAACTCAATGTTGGTGCTTTTGAACTTTGCAAATATTTCCACCCTCCACAACACTATTACTGACTCATGGAGTCACGCAACACAGGTGGAGTCCTTCACCCCACCGTATCCATGCCAACTTTCAAGCATCTATCTATATTGTTAATCCCAATTACAAACATGATTGCTTTTCCCAATGTTTAAATTGTTGACCTGAATTTAACTTTCTCAGCTGCTGTGGTTGGACTGTGACAGAACACCTGAAGTTGAACACAATCTTCACCCTGAGCAAACTGAGCAAACTCATGTACAATCGATAGATGTATTTATTTATTGAGATGCACCGTGGAATAGGCTCTTCTGGCCCTTTGTGACTCACCACCCAGCAATCCCCCAATTTAACCCTGGCCTAATCACGGGACAATTTACAATGATCAGTTAATCTATCAGCTGGTACGTCTTTGAAATGTAGGCGAGAACTGGAGCACCCGGAGGAAACCCACATGGACACGGGGAGAACGTACAAACTCCACACGGAAAGCAGCAAGTTATATACTTTATGTTACCTTTCTAAACAAGAAAGAAGAAGCAATTTTTATTGTTTTACCTCCTTGCACTGGCACCTACACTTACAGGGTACTCTGAGAAGTGTATCTCCTTGAGATTTCAATGCCCAAATATCAGGAGGCTTTCAAAAAAGGGAGATCCACGTAACAGCTTCTTGTCCACAGGGCTCGTACGTGTAAGATCACCTACCTTGAAGGGTGAGAAAGGTGGATAAAAATGAAAGCTGTGCGCCGATTAATTATTAGTTAAAAATAAATATCCATTCTGAGTAAAAGCCTGAAGTTGGTGAAAAGATTGAAATAGCTGTATTGCTTATCTGAGTATTCTTATCTCTTGGTGCATGGTCAGGTTGTTGATAGCTGTGGGTGAAGGTAATTTCAAGAGGACAAAAGGACAGAACAGAATGAGTTACATTCAGAATCAGGATCGGGTTTATTATCACTGGCATGTGTCGAGAAATTTGTTAACTTAGCAGCAGCAGTTCAATGCAATACATGATAATATAGACATAAATTAACAAATCAATCAATTAGAGTAAGTATATATATGTATTGCGTATTAAATAGAATTTAAAAAAGGCTGAAATAACATATAAAAAAAGTGAGGTAGTGTTCATGGGTTCAATGTCCATTTAGGAATTGGATGGCAGAGGGGAAGAAGCTGTTACTGAATCACTGAGTGTGTGTCTTTAGGCTTCTGTACCTCCTGCCTGATGGTAGCAATGAGAAGAGGGCATGCCCTGGGTGATGGGGGTCCTTAATAATGGACGCTGCCTTTCAGAGGCATTGCTGCTTAAAGATGTCTTGGATACGATGGAGGCTAGTACCAAAGATAGAGCTGACTAATTTTACAACTTTCTTTAGCTTCTTTCGGGCCTGTGCAGTAGCAACCCCACCCCTCCACCCCTATACCAGACAGTGATGCAGTCTGTCAGAATGCTCTCCATGGTATATCTACAGAAGTTTTGAGTGTTTTAGGTGACAAACCAAATCTCTTCTAATGAAATATAGCCGCTGTCATGTCTTTTTTATAGCTGCATTGATATCTTGGGACCAGGTTAAATCTTCGGAGATCTTGACACCCAGGAACTTGAAATTGCTCAGTCTCTCTACTTCTGAGCCCTCTATGAGGATTGGTTTGTATTCCCTCGTCCTACCCTCCCTGAAGTCCCCAATCAGCTCTTTGGTTTTGCTGACATTGAGTGCCAGGTTGTTGCTGCGACACCATTCAACTACCTGGTATATCTCACTCCTGTATGCTCTCTCACCTCCATCTGAGATTCTACCAACAATAGTTGAGTCATCAGCAAATTTATAGAGGCATCTGAGCTATATTTGGGACACAGTCATAGATAAAAAGTCAGTAAAGCAATGGGCTAAGCACACACCCCTGAGGTGCACCTGTGTTGATAGTCAGTGAGAAAGAGATATTATTTCCAATCCACACGGCTTGTGGTCTTCTGGTTCGGAAGTCGAGGATCCAATTGCAGAGCGAGGTACCAAGGCCCAGTGATGTAGCCTATATTGTAGGACTGTGGGAATGATGGTGTTAAACACTGACATCACAGGCATATGTCATGAAATGTGTGGTTTCGCAGCAACAGTATAGTGCAATAAATAATAATAAAAGCTATAAATTACAATAAGAAAGGTATATAAAAATTAAATTAAATAAGCATTGCAAAAAAGAGCAACAAAAGTGAAAAAAAACTAGTGAGGTAGTGCACATGCCTTCACTCTCTATTCTGAAATCTGATGGTGAAGGGGTAGAAGTTGTTCCTGAAGTGTTGAGTGCTTGTCTTCAGTCTCCTTCAGACCTGACTAAATGATCTGGTGATTTTGCAATTTCCTGCCCCTCCACCTGTCTTCATATCTTCTGCAAACTGGGCTACAAAGCCAGTAATTCCATAATCCGAATTATTAACATACAACATAAAAAGAAGCGATCCCAAACCAACCCTTGGAGATCACTGCAAGCTACCAGCCACCAATCAGAAAAGATACCCTTTATTCCCACTCTTTGCATCCTGCCGATCAGCTAATGCTCTATCCAGGCTAGTATTTTTCCTGTAATATCATGGGCTTTTATCTTGCTAGGGAGTCTCATGTGTGGCACCTTTTCAAAGGCCTTTGGAAAATCCAAATACACAATATCCACTGATTCTCCTTTGTCTATTCTGCTTGTTATTTCCTTAAAGAATTCCAACAGATTTCACAGGCAAGATTTTCCCTTGAGGAAACCATGCTGACTACAGCTTATTTTATGATGTGCCTCCAAGTACCCTGAAACTTCATCCTTAACAATTCACTCCAACATCCTCCCAACCACTGAAGTCAGGCTAACTGGCCTACAATTTCCTTTCCTCTGCCTGTCTTCCTTCTTGAAGAGTGGAGTAACATTTACAAAGTCCTCCAAAGCTACTCCAGAATTTGCCAAGCACCTACACTCTGTCCACCAGAAAAAGGAGGATCTTCCAGTGGCCACACATTTTAATTGCACTTCCCAATCCCATTCAGACATGTCAGTCCATGGCCTCCTCTACCATCATGATGAGGCCACACTCAGGTTGGAGGAACAGTACTTTATATTCTGTCTGGGTAGCCTCCAACTTGATGGCATGAACATTGATTTCTCGAACTTCCATTACTGCTCGCTACCGTCCTTCTCTATTCCCTATCCCAATTTCCTGTCTTATTTCCTTGCCTGCCCATCTGCTTGGCAAGTGAGACTTGTGGCTGTGAAACAATCTCAGGTTCTGGGGCCTCCTCCGTGGTGGTTGTAGGAGTTGACTCCAAGACTGCAGGAAGTGGTTCTGACTGCTCTGGACACCTTTCTTCTCCTTCCTTTTTCTTCTTCTAGTGTGTGCATTTTGATCTTGGGAAGGTCCATTTAATTCACTGGAATATTCTCTTATTCATCTTTCTATTGCTCCCTTTACTATCTGATCTCTCCTCTTGGTTTCCTCAACCACAACCACATCTTAAGTATCCTCTGTTTTTCTATCTCCATTGACTCCTTTCTTTTTTGCCGTTCTATTCATCCAGCTGGGCTTTGGTCTTTTCATTTACTTTTACAAGCAGCTTTTAGCCTCCCAGTTGAAGTTCATACAATAACCTAATTGCACGCAGACTGGATTCTGGTTCTGTTTACTCACAAAAGACAAATGCTTGCAACTTTTCTGAAACTCCTTGAACTCTCTTCCAGCTTAAAATCAAGCCAAAATTTGGAAGTAACTGCCTGATTAACATATCAAAACCTTTCTCAGATATGTTACCTACAAAAACTGTAGTTGGAGCACTGCTTTCACGCTTCCTCTGAGCAGCATGGTCCTTCTTTGATCCAATGTGCTTTCCAGCCAGAGGCATAGAGGTTGGCACCAGCACCTATTTTCCCTCTGTTGGGCAACGATTCATGGTGTAGTGATGTAGCGTGCAAATGGTGGATGCATCTCCAAACAAGTTGTAGTTGTCTCAGCCACTTACATCCCCACAATGCTGGCCCTCCTGTTTTTACCATATACAAGCTCAATGTGGCTTGTTGGTTGTTGTATTTCACTGTTACAAATGTCATGCCCACAGGAGTTACCTGTTTTTCCAGTATAAGTTCTTAGTTGGCTATCTGCAGGCTTTAGTTCAATACTTTTGAAATGCTATTCAAACCCATTTTGTGGAATGAATGAAACAGCCGAACCAGTGTCTAAATCCATTTTAATTAATTTGCCTTTCACTTCTGGTGTAAGCCATATTGCTTGTCTATTGTTAGTTTTCACATAGTAAACTTCAAGGCTACCTAGTCCTGTGTCACTCTTATCATTGTTGGATTTTTCATCAAAAGAATGCAGATCAGTGCTCTTTTTGAAGCTACAACTTGTTTTTTTTTGTCTTTTTCTCTTTCCTGTGCAGTCCATTTACAGCTGTCTGCCTGACATGCTCTTTGCATGTGTCCAACTTTGTTGCATTTTCTGCATGTTTTATCTTTAAATCTGCATTGATGCATATGTGAGGTCCTGTCACAATGGTAACAGAACTTGTTTGGCCAGGCTGGTTTTTGTTTAGACATTGTAATTTTGTTTATGCTCACTTTCATTACTGACTGCAACTCAATTGCATCTCTGTCTGCTGTTTCCATTGATATAGATATTTCAACTGCTCTTTAAATGTAAGTTGTGCTTCATTTAGGAGCCATTTTTGAATGATTTCTTCAAAGATTCTTCTAAGATTGAACTGACAATGCTCAGACCATCTCTTCAATTCAGCCGCATATGCTAAAATGGACTCCCCTTCCTTTTGATTCTGTTCATGAAACCTAAACAGTTCTGCAATCAACAATGTATTGAGTTCTAAATGTTTCTGCATTATTTTCATGATATCAGCAAAACTCACTTTAACTGTTCTATGAAACAGCTAAACTTCGCAGCAAACTATACGCCTTTAAACCCAATACACTCAGCAAAATTGGTACTTGTTTCTCATTGGCTATTTCACTTGTTTTAAAACACTGCTCAATTAGCTATTCCAGTTATCTCGTATGCAACTGAATGCCTCTATCTTTCTGATGAAGTCAGTCATTTCTGCTTTTTTTGTTTATGATTATTATAACCCAGTATTCAAAGTATGAACCCATGAATTTGTCCATTTTCTGCCTTTTTTAAACTCGATCGTCTTTACTTTTGTGAAGCAAATGTACTGCTCCAAAGAAAAAAATGTGGTGCTCTTTTTTTTTACTTGAAGGTTTCTCAATGTACTGTTGTTTTTTTTAATATCTCACTGAGCTTCAACAGATAGGTAGTCATCTTGGATTCATTTTAAAAATATCTCTTTGCAATGTTATGTTTTGTAACTTCAAAACATAAAAACTAATTGCAAGAAAAGGACAGGAGCCCAAGAGTTGTGAGTCTTAGTTTGTTCTTTACTTTAAAGCAAAGCACACATGTGTCGCATGGTATCATCATGTGGTATCCAATTCACATATTTTTATATATATAACTTGCAATGAATTTTTCAATGAACAAGAATGCTTAACTAAACAGTATATTCGCAATATTACTTAAATATTACTGATATATTAAATACACAATATCTTCCACTGCTGATCCCAATGAGAACTAGTGTGTTTTTCAACTCCTGAAGTCCACAATCAATTCCTTATTGACGTTGAGTGCAAGGTTGTTATTGCTACACCACTCAACCAGCTGACCTATCTCACTTCTGCACACCTCCTTGTCACCATCTGAAATTCTGCCAACAAAAGTTGTGTCATCAGCAAACTTACAGGTAGTGTTTGAGCTGTGCTCATAGCCATGGGTATAGAGAGAGAGTAGATCAGGGCCTCACTGAGGTGCACCAGTGTTGATTGTCAGTGAGGAGGAGATGCTATTTCAAATCCACACTGACTGTAGTCTCCTGGTGAGGAAGTCAAGGATCCAGTTGCAGAGGAAGGTAAAGAGGCCCAGGTTTTGGAGCTTTGATTGGATCTGAGGGCATGATTGTGTTGAATGCTGAGCTGTAATCAATAAACAGCAGCCAGGTGCAGGGTGTTGTTATTGTCCAGGTGATCCAAGGCCAAGTGGAGAGCCAATGAGATTGCATCTGCTGTAGAGCCATTGCGGCAATAGGTAAATTGCAGTAGGTCCTTTCCGAGGCTGAAGTTGATTCTGGCTATTACCAACCTCTCAAAGCACTTCATCACAGTGGATGTGAGTACCACTCAGCAGCAATAATCAGTGAGGCAGCTCACCCTGCTCTTCTTGGTCACTCTTTTGAAGCAGGTGGGAACCTTTGATTGCAGTAGTGAGGAGATTGAAGACGTCCTTGAACGCTCCCACCAGTTGGTTCGCACAGGTTTCCAGGTAAATCATCAAGGCCTGACATCTTGTAAAGGTTCACCCTCTTGAAAGATGTTCTGATGTCGGCCTCTGAGACAGAGGTCACAGGGTCATCAGATACTGCAGGGATTCGCATAGGTGTAGTTTTATTCTTCCTTTAAAAGTGTGCATTAAAGGTGCTGAGCTCATCAGGGAGCGAAGCGTCAGGGCCACTCATGATGTTGTGTTTTGCCTTGCAGGAAGTAATGGCCTGCAATCCCTGCCACAACTGACATGCATCCAACTCCATCTCAAATTTAAATTGGAATTGTTTTATCGCTTTCAATATTGCATTCCCTCAGTCACACATGGACTACTTGTATAGTTCTGGATCACCAGTCTTGAATGCCACAGATCTAGCCGTCAGCAGACTATGAACCTCCTGGTTCATCCACGGCTTTTGGTTTGGATATGATGAAGTCGGCGACAACTGTGGCATATTCATTCAAGTTTGAAGATGAATCCCTGAATACTGTCTAGTCCGTGGACTCATAGCAATCCTGTAAGTGCTCATCCATGTCCCTTGACCACATCTTCTTTATTCTCACCACTGGTGCTGCAGTCTTTAGTCTCTGCCTATACGCTAGGAGTAGAAATACAGCTGGGTGATTCCAAAATATGGGTATGAGATTCATTCTTAATGGTGGTGTAACATAGGTCAGCTGTGTTGGCTCCTCTGATTCCACAGGTGATATGTTGGTGGACGTTGTTCGGAGACTTCTTCAAGCTGGCCTGGTTGAAATTCCCCACAAAGAGAGGAAAGTCATCCTGGTGCACTGTTTTGTGACTGGTGATCATGGTGCTCAGCTCCTCCTATGCTTGCCTGATGTTGGCCAGAGGTGGAATGTACACCACTACCAGGCAGAAAACTTCCAGAACAGATAAAATGGATGACAATGTACTACTAGACATTTCAGGTTGGGTGAGCAGGAATAAGATGGAACTGCTATGTATGTGCAGCACGATGAGTTAATCATAAAGTATACTCCACCTCCACTACCTTTAAAAACTTTAGTTGTCCTGTCTTTGCAGAGAACGGTGAAGCTATCAGGCTGCAGCGCTGTGTCTGAAATGGCAGGGTTGAGCCATGTCTCTGTGAAGCAAAGTACATAGCAGTCTCTGATGTCCCTCTGGTACTGCAATCTTGTTCTGAAGTCTTCAATTTTATTTTCCAGAAATTGTACATTCGCCAGCAAGATAGTTGGGAGTGGAGGAGGGTTTTCAGTCCTCTGCGTTTCAATCATACCTGCAAATCAATTCGCCTTCTACACTTCCATTTTAATAAAGGGGATTTTTTTTATACGTCTTAAAACAGTGTTGCCTGTGACTGTGAATTTCAGTTATAGTAGTCCTAACTGGGAATATTTGATGAACACCATCAGAACTGCATGCAATGAGTCACTAATTATCAGTGTCATATTGAGATTGTGTGTAGTTGCACACACTTATATGTATCGTGGGTAACAAGAAGAGACTGTGGAATTTTTGAGCTGAAAGTGAAGTATTTGTAGTATGCTGTACTTATAACAGCCCACTATTCTGATTCAGAGACCCTGCCTAAAATGCTGGGTTTGGACATAATTGACAGACGCTGCTCCTTAAATAGATATGTTCACAGAGAACTTAATCGTAGGTTTTAGCAGTTGAAGACTCGTATCCTTTTCTTTGGTTTTTTTATGTAACCATCTTAACCTCATTAGTATAGACAATAGCAGAAAACTACAGTCCACCATAAACTGAGTTCTTTATGTTCTTGCATGAAATTGAAGGATGTTGATGTCTAATAAAAGGGAGCTGTTCCATCAAAGACTGGGAATAGACAATCATTAGGTAGAGCATAGTTAAAATCAAAGGCAGATTCCACTTTCTTCTCCCCAAAAGTGTGCTGAAATCCCAATGTCAGAAGACTACTTTCTGCTCTAATAGTATACCATTTGTTTTGGTTCCATCAACTATCAGACTCTTTGAGTGAGATGTTAATTGGAAAATAGCGGATGCTGTGAATACATAGAACATCAGTGAGAAACTTTTATCCTTTGCTGAGTAATTGCTAACAAGATTTCAGCTAATTTCTCACAGGAAGTGAGGTATCAGGGACAGGTAACCAAAGGGATTCATGTTCCTGCTGGTAAATATATGGCATCCTAATAGCAGCACCACTGAAGGGAACAAGAGAACAGAATTGCACCTCAAAAACTGCTTGGAAAGTATTAAATCTGTTCCCATAACTGCCTTGGGCAAGGAGTTCTGAACTTTGTTATAGTTCCCTTGTAAAGCATGTGGAATGTAACAAGGGCTGTGGTTGTGGAAGTGTAGAAATGGGGAAGGCTGTACGTCTGGACTGAAGGAATTCAGAGAGAAGTTGGTAAAAGATGCTCTCAGTTTATTTGGTGAGTAATTTTGATTAGCTGTGGCCAAACTGGTCTTAAACTCTGCTCTGAGTCAGAAGGCTGAGACATTAAGCAAATATTTTGCATCTGTGTACAAGCTAGAGGACATAATAAGTGCAGCAGAAATAGAAAGGAACCAAGGTTCTGAACAAACTCAGAAACTTAACTCAATAACACTCAGGAGATATTAGGGGGAACAAAATCAATTAAGTCCTATGGACCCAACAGCCTGAATTCAAGGAGTTCAAAAGGCCGTGAAGGTAATGTTTCCATTAGTCCATAACACCATAAGATGTAAAAGCATAATTCGGCCCATTGAGTCTGTTCCACAATTTAAACATGGCTGATTTATTTTTTCTCTCAAACACATTCTCCTACCTTCTCCTCATAACCTTTGATGTTAATCAAGTGTCTATCAACCTCCGCTTTAAATATACACAATGATTTTGACTCCACAGCTGTCTGTGGCAATGAGTTCCACAGTATCATCACCCTCTGAGTAAGGAAATTTCCTCCTCCTCTCTTTTGTAAAGGAACATTCTTCTATTCTGAGGCTGCGACATCTGGTCCTAGAAACTCCCACTATTGGAAACATCCTCTCCACATCCTCTCTATCTAGACTTCTAATATTACATTGATAACCCCCGGACCCCCATTCTTATAAATTCTGATGACTACAAGCCCAGAGTCATCAAATGCTCCTCGTACATTAACTGTTTCATTCCTGGAATCATTCTTGTGAACCTCCTCTGGACCCTCCCCAATGCAGCACATTTTTTCTTAGGTAAGGGGCCCAAAACTGTTTACAATAATCTGTGTGGTCTGACTAATGCTTTATAAAGCCTCAGCTTTACATCCTTGCTTTTATATTCCAAACTCCTGAAAATGAATTAAATTTGCCTTCCTTACTACCGACTCAACCTACAAGTTAACCTTTTGGGAATCCTGCAACAGGCCTCTCAAGTCCCTTTGCATCTCCAATTTCTGAACTTGCTCCCCATGTAGGAAATAGTCTATGCCTGTATTGCTTTTTCCTAAGTGCATAACCATGCACTGCCCTACACTGTATTCCATTAGCCTCTTCTTTGCCCATTCTCCTCATCTGTCTAAGATGTCTGTAGATTCCCTGCTTCCTTAGCACTGCCTGGCCCTCCACATATCTTTGTAACATCTACTAACTTGGCCACAAAACCACCAATTCAGTCACGAGATTATTACCATGTAACGTGAAAAGTAGTGGACCCAACACAAACCCCTTGTGGAACTCCACCAGTCACCAGCAGCCAACCAGAAAGAACCCTTTTATTTTAACTATTTCCTTCCTGCCACTCAGCCAATCTTCCATCAATCTTTCTTGTAATAACATGGATCCTTATCTTGTATAGCAGCCTCATGCGGGGCACTTTGACAAAGGCCTTTTGAAAATCCAAGTAAATGACTTCTACTGACATTTCTTTGTCTATCCTGCTTGTCATTTTCTCAAAGAATTCCAATAGATTTATCAAGCAAGATTTCCCTTAAGGAAACCATGCTGACTATTTTATTGTGTGTCCCCAAGTATCCAAAAATTTCATCCTTAATAATGCTTAACAATGGTTTCTACCTTCTTGCCAACCACAGTCAGGCTAACTGGCCTATAATTTTCTGTCTTCTGCCTCCCTCCCTTCTTAAAGAATGGAATGACATGTGCAATTTTCCTGTCCTACAGAAACATTCCAGAGTAGAGTGATTATTGAAAGATCACTACTAATGTCTCCACAATCTCTTCAGCTACCTCTTTCAGAACCTTGGGGTATAATTCATCTGGTCTAGGTAACATATCCACATTCAGACTTTTCAGCTCCCCAGTCAGCTTCACCTTAGTAATAGTGACTCCACTCACTTCTGCCCTCTGCCAGTCTTCAACTTCTGCCATATTGCTGGTATCTTCCACATTGAAGACTGATGCAAAGTACTTATTCAGTTCAGCCACCATTTAGAAATATTAGAAATATAGAAAGCCTACAGCACAATACATGCCTTTCGGCCCACAAAGCTGTGCCGAACATGTCCTTACCTTGGAAGTTACCTATAGCCCTCTATATTTCTAAGCTCCATGTACCTATCCAGGAGTCTCTTAAAAGACCTTATCGCATCTACCTCTACCACCGTCACCAGCAGCCCATTCCATACACTCACTGCTCTCTGCATAAAAAACTTACCCCTGACATTTCCTCTGTACCTACTTCCAAGCTCCTTAAAACTATGCCCTCTCGTGCTAGTCATCTCAGCCTTGGGAAAAAGCCTCTGACTATCCACACAATCAATGCCTCTCATCATCTTGTACACCTCTATCAGGTCACCTCTCATCCTCCGTCGCTTCAAGGAGAAAAGGCCGAGTTCACTCAACCTATTCTCATAAGGCATGTTCCCCAATCCAGGAAACATCCTTGTAAATTTCCTCTGCACCCATTCTATGGTTTCCACATCCTTCCTATAGTGAGGTGACCAGAACTGAGCACAGTACTCCAAGTGGGGTCTGACCAGGGTCCTATATAGCTGCAGTATTACCTCTTGACTCTTAAACTCAATCCCACGATTAATGAAGGCCAATGCATCATATGCCTTCTTGACCACAGAATCAACCTGTGCAGCAGTTTTGTGTGTCCTATGGACTAAGACACCAAGATCCCTCTGATCCTCCACACTGCCAAGAGTCTTACCATTAATACTATATTCTGTCATGATATTTGATCTACCAAAATGAACCACCTCACACTTATCTGGGTTGAACTCCATTTGCCACTTCTCAGCCCAGTTTTGCTTCCTATCAATGTTCCGCTATAACCTCTGACAGCCCTCTACACTATCCACAACAACCCCAACCTTTGTGTCATCAGCAAATTTACTAACCCATCCCTTCACTTCCTCATCCTCTCTCTTCTGTCTTCGGTTGTCCATTGAAATCCGATGACGACGTCCACTCCTTTAACAGTGAGATCTTTGATGACTATACAGTCCTATCCTGGACCCACAAGCTCTATTGCAGGTGGGACATGTATATGTGGTAGTGGTGGCAACCATGGCTGCATTTCTCCTGGCTCTCTTCTGCTGTCTTCTGGTTGTTCTTTCCATCTCCAGAATACGAACCCCATCCCTACACAGCTGTGCCACGTGGTACAGTCAGCAGCAACCTCCTCCAGGTCCTCAGATCTGATCTTGCACTTCCTTCAAGCATTCTTCATCTGATCTTTATAGCACTTCTTCAGCCCTGCAGCTGAGCATCGACCATGATGTAGCTGGCCGTATAACACCCTGCGGGGTAGCCAAAATGGGGGCATCCTTATCACATGCAGCTGATGCTGGGTGATCATGGCCTCAATACTTCTGCAGTTGGTCTTTACAAGTATTTCAGTGTGAGGCACCCGCTCACGCCAGGTAATTCCCAGGATGCGCTGGAGACAGCTTATGTGGAAGTACTCCAAGGACTTGATGTGACGGCTGTAGGTTACCCAAGCTTCACAGCTATAAAGGAGGGTGGTGACACAGACCGCTTGGAATACAATGACCTTTGTGGAGGGATGAAGGCTCCTGTTCTGAAAGACTCCACGCCGAAGTCTCCCAAAGGCAGTTGGTGCCTGTTTAATGTGGCTCTGGATGTCGTCGTCAATGTCTCTATCCTCAGAGAGAATTCTCCCCTGATATTTGAAGGACTTCCTCATCGAGGTCATTTATAAATATCATTAGAGTAGGGGTCCCAGAACAGATCCCTGAGGCAAACCACTGGTCACCAACCTCCATGCAGAATATGAACCATCTACAACCACTCTTTGCCTTCTGTGGGCAAGCCAGTTCTGGATCCACAAAGCAATGTCCCCTTGGATCCCATGCCTCCTTACTTTCTCAATAAGCTTTGACTGGGGTACCTTATCAAGTGCCTTGCTGAGATCCATATGCACCACATCTACTGCTCTACCTTCATCAATGTGTTTAGTCACATCCTCAAAAAATTCAGTCAGGTTCGTAAGGCACAACCTGCCTTTCACAAAGCCATGCTGACTATTCCTAATCATATTATGCCTCTCCAAATGTTCATAAATCCTGCCTCTCAGGATCTTCTCCATCAACTTACCAACCACTGAAGTAAGACTCACTGGTCTATAATTTCTTAGGCTATCTCTACTCCCTTTCTTGAATAAAGGAACAACATCTGCAACCCTCCAATCCTCCGGAACCTCTCTAGTCCCCATTGATAATGCAAGATCACCGCCAGAGGCTCAGCAATCTCCTCCCTCGCCTCCCACGGTAGCCTGGGGTACATATCGTCCACTCCCGGTGACTTATCCAACTTGATGCTTTCCAAAAGCTCCAGCACATCCTCTTCCTTAATATATACATGCTCAAGCTTTTCATTCTGCTGTAAGTCATCCCTACAATCACGAAGATTCTTTTCTGTAGTGAATACTGTAGCAAAGTATTAATTAAGTACCTCTGCTATTTCCTCCGGTTCCATACACACTTTTCCACTGCCATACTTGATTGGTTCTATTCACTCATGTCTTATCCTCTTGCTCTTCACATACTTACAGAATGCCTTGGGGTTTTCCTTAATCCTGTCTGCCAAGGCCTTCTCATGGCCCCTTCTGGCTCTCCTAATTTCATTCTTAAGCTCCTTCCTGCTAGCCTTATAATCTTCTAGATCTCTGTCATTACTTAGTTTTTTGATCCTTTCGTAAGCTCTCCTTTTCTTCTTGACTAGATTTGCACCATGGTTCCTATACCCTACCATCCTTTCCCTGTCTCATTGGAATGTACCTATGCAGAACTCCACATGAATATCCCCTGAACATTTGTCACATTTCTTCTGAATGTTTCCCTGAGTACATCTGTTTCCAATTTATGCTTCCAAGATCTTGCCTGATATCCTCATATTTCCCCTTACTCCAAGTAATCACTTTCCTAACTTGTCTGTTCCTATCCCTCTCCAATACTATGGTAAAGGATATAGAATTGTGATCACTATCTCCAAAATGCTCTCCGACTGAGAGATCTGACACATGACCAGGTTCATTTCCCAATACCAGATCAAGTACAGCCTCTCCTCTTGTAAGCTTTGCATACTGTGTCGAGAAAGCTTCCTGAACACACCTAACAAACTCCACCCCATCTAAACCCCTCACTCTTGGGACATGCCAATCAATATTTGGGAAATTAAAATCTCTCTCTACAGCAAACCTGTCATTACTACACCTTTCCAGAATCTGTCTCCCTATCTGTTCCTCGATGTCCCTGTTACTATTTGGTGGTCTACAAAAACACCCAGTAGAGTTATTGGCCCCTGCCTGTTCCTAACTTCCACCCACAGAGACTCCATAGACAATTCTTCCACAACTTCCTCCTTTACTGCAGCTGTGACATTATCTCTGATCAACAGTGCCACACCCTCACCTCTTTTGCCTCCTTCCCTATCCTTTCTGAAACATCTAAAGCCTGGCACTCGAAGTAACCATTGCTGCCCCTGAGCCATCCAAGTCTCTGTAATGGCCACAACATCATTGCTCCAAGCACATCTGCTTTGTTCATAATACTCCTAATTTCTCTGACCTCCATTACGAGCTCTCCAGCGTCATTTTCCGGTGGTCTGATATTCACTCTTGCCTCCTTATATGTTGGAAAAAAATCTATTTGTATCCTCTTTTATGTCTTTATATTTTGTCTTTTCTCTCCTTTTTGCCTTCTGTTGGATTTTAAAAGCTTCTCAATCCTCTAGCTTCCCACTATTTTAAACCTTGAATTTGAATTTGAATTTATTTAACTCTTACATCCATCCCACAATGTGAGGGAGTAAAAATCTGTGTGTTATTACTCTGTCACAATGTACAGGCATGTGAATTTATGTCTAATGGCTTGTAGAAAGAAGTTGTCCCATTGGCCCTGGCTTATATGCTGCGGTATCATTTACCAGACGGAAGCAGCTGGAACAGTTTATGGTTGGGGTGACTGATGGCCTCGATGATCTCCCAGACCTTCTTTATGCACCTGCTGCTGTAGAAGTCCTCAATGGAGGGAAGTTCATGCCTACAGATCTGCTGGGCTATCCATACCACTCTCTGCAGTGCCCAGTGTTCAAGGTGGGTGCAGTTCCTCTACCAGGCAGATTTACAGCCAGTCTGGAGGCTCTCAATGGTGCCTCTGTAGAAGGTCTTGAGAATTTGGGGGCTCATGCCAAACTCCTTCAGTCGCCTGAGGTGGAAGAGATACTGGTTGTGCTTTTTTTTAAACCACACAGCTGGTGTGTACAATCCAGGTGAGATCTTCGATGATGTGTAGATCGAGGAACTTTAAACTACTCACCCTCTACTCACTGCGGTACTGCAGGGCTACTCACCGGAGTCCCATTGATGTTGATCAGGGCGAGCCTATCTCCATTCCTCCTGTAATCCCACGATCAGCACATTTGTTTTTTCAAGATTGAGGGAGAGGTTGCTATCTTGGCACGGCTATTTTTTTTTCGCTATATTGTATGCCTACACTTTTTCTTTTATGTTGCCTTTGACTTCCCTTGTCAGCCACAGTTGCCTCATCCTCCCTTTAGACCGCTCTTCTCCTTTGGGATGAACCAATCCTGCATCTTCACAATAGCTCAGAAAAACTCCAGCCATTGCTGCTCTACTATTATCCCTGCTAGCAGCCCCTTCCAATCAACTTTGGCCAGCTCCTCCCTCATGATGTCTGCTCTTCTCTGGCGATATCACAAAATTTCTGAAATTCTGCAATATTTCCAGAACACTGGAAGGTAGCAAATGTAACAGAAGAGTAGATAAGGAGGAGCCAGTGGATGTGATCACACACAAAATGCTGGAGGAACTCAGTAAACCAGGCAGCATCTATGGAAAAGAGTGCAGTCGATGTTTTGGGCCGAGACCCTTCATCAAGATTGGAGAAAAAAAATAAGAGGAGTCAGATCCCTCATCTTTTCTTCTCCAGTCTTGATGAAGGGTCTTGGCCTGAAGTATCACCTGTTAACTCCTTTCCATAGATGCTGCCTGGCCTGCTAAGTTCCTCCAGCATTTTGTGTGTGTTGCTTGGATAGCCAGCATCTGCAGATTTTCTCTTGTTTGTGAGTGGATGAGATCAACCTGCATTTTCAAAACACAGTTGTTAAGATTCCTCACAAGATGCCAATATATAAGGATTCTATGGGTTTATGGCAACATATTATCTTGAATAATAGAGAGTTGGTTGTCCTTTTCAGATTGCCATGGGTTTTACTAGTGGGAAGCCGCAGGAATCAGTACTGGGCATTCATTGCTATTTACAAGTTACAATAGATTTAGATGAAAAGTGTGCAGTATGAAAGTTCATAGATGATGGAACTATGAGTGAAAAAGTGAGCAGTGAAAAGAATGCAGGAAGTCCTCAAAGGAAACAAGCAGCTTAAGAATGAAAGCAAGAGGATGACAGGTGGCAGATTGCAAATGGGAGGTTATAAACTTTGGTATGAAGAATGGAAAGGCGGAACATTTTTTAAATGGCATTATGTAGTAAAGGTTGCTGTTCAGAGTGATTGTAGTGTATCAGTTCATGAACTACAAGCAATACACATGGAGGTACAGCATTAGTCAGGAAGGCAAATGAATGCTGCGAGGAGATTGGAGTACAAGAGTAACGAAGTCCTCCTGAGTTTATACAGCCTTCGATGAGGTCACACCTGGAGTGCTAAACAAGGTGTGTCTTTATTCAAGAGCTTTTCACAGACTGCCCTTTGCAACTTTTTATAAACATTATTGTATTCCAGGGAAGATGTAGTCACAACATGAAATCCTTGAAATGACAACTATTTTTTGCACCAACATTTCATATTCCACATTACTTTTTTTAAAGACAAAGAAATGTTTAATTAAAATATGCACATTTTGCAGATTTCATTAATTTAACTAAGCTGCCGTTCTCTCTCTCTCTCTCTCACACACACTCTCTCTCTCTCTCACTCACTCTCTCTCTCTCTCTCTCTCTCTCTCTCCCCCCCCCCTTGATTTTCTCAATAGTATGGTTCTGCTTGCATAGAATTCCTTGGTGCTCCAGATGTTGCTGGATTATTCCAACAAATTTCACGACATATACCGGTGATATGAAACCTGATTCTGATCATTTTCCACCTCTAGTTTATTCCATTGCTCTTTACAGACTGATCATTATCTATGAGTGCATCTGCAGTACAAGCCATTGTGTGATTTGGCTTCTTCAGGCAGTCAGATAGATCATAATTCCTCAGTCGTACTGCTAGTTGCAGTGAATGAGTCTTAATGTATGACTTCCAGTCATTACAAATAGCTGCTAATTCAGTTGTCATCTGCTTTCTTTCTAGAGACAATGTTGCTGGCCACTTCCACATTTGGACTAGTACTTTAGGAGTTTGCACTCTGCAGTCCTGATGAACTGAATGTCTGCTAGCTAAGTCTTCTTTAACTTTGCATAGATCACCTGGTCCCCTCCTTCATAAAACCTGTACCCAAATATTAAATTTTAATTTTATTTAGAGAGACAGCACAGTAACTGGCCCTTGCAGCTGAAAGAGCCTATGCCGCCCATTTTACCCATGCGACCAGTTAAACTACTAACCTATCCATATTTGCACTGTGGGAGGAAACAGGAGCACCTGGAGGAAACCCATGAGGTCGCAGGGTGAACATACAAACTCCTTGCAGACAGCAGCAGAATTGAACCAGGGTTGCTGGCGGTGTAATAACATAAAGTTAACCGCCACAGTACCACACCGCATCCGCTATGCTTGGAATCTTTCTATAATCTTATTCCACCTCTACTCTGGACCATTTGGCCTGTTTTCCTATGTTATACAATCCTGGTTAGTAAATAATTTATATCATCTTTGCTGAAGTGCTTTTGTGTCTCGGACTGTGTCTGTATCTGTCCACAGACTGTGTATTCCTATGGTTTTCCACAGTCAGATCTTTTCACATGGCTCCAGATATCCCCACTGCTGCGGGTAAGGAAAGAAATATTGTTCTCTGGCTGTTGTAGCCCCGTCATTGTGAACTCTTGGCGTGGTGTCCACATTAGTATTTGTTTTTGATTTTCCAAGGTGAATGTTGTTTGATGTAGTGGCCCAGCTCTGCACTGGTGGTGCTGCTTTATGGTCATGGCTGAGTTTGGACTCAGAGAGCTGAGAATAGGCTTGCGGACAGCAATCAGTGTGACCAGTCTCCCCACCAAGTGCCAATGCCACTTTCAGCATGTTTTACACTTTCATTGGTACAAGGGACGTGTACAGGATAGTCCTGTCAGGTCCTCTGACAATGCATCATATGAAGCTGGTCGAACTCAGAAATTTGAAATATCACATGTCAGTTTCAACACATATTTGGCATTGTACAAAAACTCACTACTGAGGCTTTTTTTGCACAAGTTATTGGGTCTAGGACCGGAGATGATCTTTTATTTTTAATTACTGCTGAGGAGGTATTAATACTGGTGAGATCAAATTGGAATATAGGATTATTATAGGTTGTTGGATCATTCCCCCAAGTGACCTGAGCTGAGTAATATTGTTGGTCTTTTAGACTCTGATGATGGCATTAATTTTCTCATTTTTAAACAGGCTATCTACATCTACACACAGACCAAATAAATTATCCGCTTCTTGATTTACTTTAAGCTTGACATGACAATGATTTGAACTTCTAATCCCTTCCTTAAATATCTAGAGATTCCCTTACTTCCTGACTGCTGCAACAAGAAAATCATAATTTCCACAAGCAAATAATTCCCTGCAACATTTTGTCTATAGTTACTTTGCATATTTTTGCTGTTGTTTCACCCCATATGGTGGTTTGTTGTTGTTCCTTTCCATGCTTGTGGCGCATCAGCTGGCAACCTTGGCGTTTCTTTATCACTTTGTCTGTTTTTTACAAGGCCGAGTTGCTAGCTCAACGCCCAACCCAGCACCAATGGAAATTATGCAAGAAGCCGGCTGGATTCGAACCCACAACCACTCGTCTCAAAGTCCAATGTGTATGTCATTACAGCACCGAGCAACTATACGGTAGTTTAATATATGGAAGGTCACTTCTAGGTTTTAATGATCAAGATATGTTGCTTTCAGTGGTAGCACTAAGACATGAGACAGCTATCTCTGTAAATTGGGAATTGTCGGGGTGTAGGTAGAGGGTGTTTCTCATCATCAACCATTCACTTTGTAACTTTTTGCAGAGCCGAATGGTTTGCCACCTTGATGAATGACAAAGAAGGAATCCATTTGGCCCATCAAATCAATGCCAGCTCTCTGAGAAATCCCAACAATCCAATCCAAATAATTTCATGTGACCCCCGTCTCTCACACATACCCATCACCCATCATCTCATCACAACAGTTCTTCCAACACCCAACTATGCTGGGCAATTTAAAGTGGCCAATGAACCTACCAGCCTGCATGTCTTTAGGATATAAAAGAAAACCAGGTCTTCCAAGGAAACCCACACTGTCTCAGGGAGCACAGCTGAGAACTGGGAGTAACTCCTCACAGACCGCACCCAAGTTTAGGACAGAATCCGGGTTATGGTGCTGCAAGGCGGCAGCTCTACTAGCAACACCATGCACGCCCTGCTCTTCCACTCTCACAAACAAGGGCACACAGGCTGTGAGAGCAAGTTTGTATACAAACCTGTCTTAAACACGGGTTCAAACACACATGGAAGTTCCAAACTGAAAACACTAATAAGAGAAAATCTGCGGATGCTGGAAATCCAAGCAACACACACACAAAATGCAGAAGGAACTCAGTACATCGGTCGGCATCCTTGGAAATGAACAGTCAACGTTTCAAGCCGAGACCTTTCTTCAGGACTGGAAAGAAAAGCAGAAGACATCAGACTAAAAAGGTGGGAGCAGGGGAAGGAGGATAGCAAAAAGGTGATAGGTGAAGGTAGGTGGGCAGAAAAGGTCAAAGGCTGGAGCAGAAGGAATCAGATAGAAGAGGAAAGTGGGTCGTAGGAGACAGGGAAGAAGAGGGGCACTGGGGTGAGGTGATAGGCAGGTGAGAAGAGGTATGAGGCCAGAGTGAGGAACTGAAGAGGGGAAGGGAAGGGAGTTTTTTTTTAATCAGAAGGAGAAATCGATATTCATGCCATCAGGTTGGAGGTATCAGGTATTGCTCCTCCTGCCTGAGGGTGGCCTCACCGTGGCACAAGAGGCGGCCACGGACCGACATGTTGGGACAGGAATGGGAATTTGAATTAAAATGTTTGGCCACTGGGAAGTTCCACTTTTAGCAGATGGAACCGATGGAACTGATATCTATCACCTTTTTTTTCTTTGTGAACTCTTTTGTGATGCACCTTGGGATGAACCACAGAAATAAAGGTGGTATAAAGGTAATTTAATGCTGGTGTTGATTTTCACAATCAGTATAAACTGAAAATTATATTCCTGAATAAGATACATATCCAACAAACTGATTTTTTTTTGTTTGATGAGTAGGAACTGAGCCATGTAGACAAGAATAATTTCCTGTTGATGTTAGGTGATCGCAACTCGGGTGGCCTAGGAATCTTTGGTGCTGTTGGGCTTTGGGAGAGGAATAAATCAGAGGAGTTCCATCCCAGATAAAAACCAGACATGGAGCTAGCTTGTTGGTGCTTGCTTTCTTGGCTCCCGGAAAGAATAGTCACTTTGAGGAGACATCTCGAGGCAACCAGTTCAGTGAAACAGTAACCCGAATGCACACCTCCCCTTCTGGGAGGTACTGGAGAGCAGCCAGCAAACTAAGCAGCACCCACTGTAGCTGGAGAGAAACTTGAAGAAAACTGAAAATAAAGATACAAATTACCAATTCAATATGTGTGATCATACTTCCAGATTATCAGGAAGAGGGAGCAGGTCTCTTCAGTCCAAAGATCTTTTTTTTAAATCAGTAAACTGACCTTTTTTACATAGTGATTTTTCTGAGGTAAAATTGGCCTGAAGGTTTGTGCACTTTGCAAGCATGAACCCCCCCCCCATCCCCCGTAACTCTCCTAGAGTACTAAAGATATGCAAAGAATTCTTTATCAGCCTCTCGGAGGGTCACTGTGTTTTATAAATGACTATGTACTGTAGCAGAAAGCAAGTTGTCATTGTTGCGGAGAGGAGCCTGTATTGAAAAGGGTTAATCCTATTCTCCATAGATAGGACAAACGCTACCTTTTCTCCTTCTAGTGTGTGAAAGGATTGTAGTGCGGAGCTGGGGGGTAAGAGGAGGTGCCAGGGGATTGGAGCCACCCCTCTCTTTCAGCTCCCTTTAAGAGCTATTGTTAACTCAAGAGTGCGTGAGAGATAGAACCTTCCAGCAAACAGTGGGTGTAACGCGAGAGCTGCTAATTGAGATTTCTAATGCTGCTGACCCCTTAAGGGCACAAGCTCTGGCGACTCTGACTCAGACAACGTGGGGAGAGAGGGAGAGAGAGAGGGGGGGAGAGAGAGAGGGGGAGAGAGAGAGAGAGGGAGAGAGAGAGAGGGAGAGAGAGAGAGAGAGAGAGAGAGAGAGAGACGAGAGCAGGCAGCCAGTCTAGCCAGGCAGGCTGGGGAACTGCGCGCTCTGCATTAACTCCTGCGTACAGTGCTGAACACTTAACACCGGCAGATCAGTTCTATTACCAGGACCAGAACGGCTTTAGACTCAGAAAAGACATTTTCTTCTGTGTTACAATTGGGTAAACATCCCTCCTCCCGCCAAGATCTTTCTGTTGTTTACTTTGGATTTAACTGAATAGAACATTCGTGACGGACAAGGTATGCAGTCTGAAGGCTTCAAGGAACTGTTATCGGGTACCGCCGACTCCTGATTCTGCCAACGGTTTTCAGATTTCATTTGCAGTAGTTATACTTCTCCGGGATTGCTGTCACGGCCAAAGAGAGGGAAACTTTCTGGGAGCAAGCTGATCGAACCTTTCCTAGAGAGTTAGAAAGAGGGATTGGTAATTTCTTGGAGCTCAAACTCTTCCTGGTGTCACTGCTGGTGCTCTCTACACCCCTCCGCCCCGGTGCAATGGTGGCATCAACGTCCCACTCACACAGGTGACTTCAGATGTGCTTGAGACTGTAACTCGTCCCGCCTGATGTAAGGACACCTGAAAGTTTTCCGGAAACTTTCATCTCGTCACGGCGTCCCGAGGGGGAGCGATAATTGGTGGTGGGGTTTGATTGTGAATCGTCACACAAGTACCTTGATGGAGTGAGACTGTGTGGGATCGACCAACTATTCTAAGCAAGCTCAGAGGTACTGCTTCAACAGTTTGTAATTGTGCTGGGATTGCTCAGCAACTTCTCGAAGAGGTAGACCGTGTTGAAGGTGTGTGTGTGTGTTTATACGTCCGTGTGTATATATTTGAGTGTCGTGTTTGTAAATGTATATAAATCTGAGGAGACATGATGGCAGCATTATAAACTACAGAAGACAGTGTTGTATAACAGATTAAGACTGGCGAATGTGCCGTGCCTACATAATTCTCAAGGGTGCAACGACCATATCGAAAATCCAAAGGTTTTTTATATTCCGAATGTCTCTGTTCCCGATTACAGTTTTCCCCTCCTCCAATACTGGTCAGGGGAGCAAGTCCACCTCTTGAAGATTTGAGTTTTAAGTGTATAATAACAATTGGTGCTGTGTGGACAGGAATAGGCAAATTATATTGCCATAGTTTCGTGGTTTTGGGGCTGCTACAAATTTGGTCGAAGAAAGAAGAACAGGTCACAAAGTCCTCATTTTAGGCGCTTGTAAGAGATGTGTCATACAACACGATGACACGGCAGAGATCATGGCACAGTTTAAAGATCTAGATCGCAAACCTTTGCGATATCCATATCCGAAGTCAACTAAACTGGGTTTTAAGCAACAATTGTTTTTTTTTACCTTAAAACTACACGACCCAAGCATGAAGTTATAAAAGCAGTATGACAGGCTGCTTTCCATCACCTGGTGGTTTGATGTACAGTACCTCAAACCGGGATGTAGAAGAAATCTAGAGACCGGACTGCATTAAATTGCAGCTGCTATGGGAGATCTGTGTGTCGGAAGACAGGTTAGAATTTACTGACTGTCCAAATAAAATGAATATTTATGCCTTGGAAATTAATGTAATTGCAGAAAAATTCCTACGAAATACAGCAAAATAATCCCCCTTCTGTCACTAAAATTAGTCTTTCAGAAAGTACAGATTTAGTTTGAAAGCACTGGATTTTAGTGATTCCGCAGCTCAAGGGTAGTTTGAATGGATTTGCAGGGTAGGGTTAGTTCTAACCAATAATCACAAAGCTGTTTTAGTGATCATAGTTCATTCATTCCAAGAGATCCTAACTTCATCCCGTAGTAATATCCTGTTATTTCCTGAATAATTCCAGTGTTTTTGCCTCCGCAGTTTTACTTAGAAACTTACTTCACCAGTTAATTATTATTACGATTTCCTGCTATCAATCTTATGATTTTTTTGTTGCATCATGTGCAATTGCTCTGATTACACCGAAATATAATTTCCTGGTTCTGCTTCCATCCCTATGACTAGTTTCTAGCTAGTAAAGTGCCTGTTTACCCTGCCTTCACAGTAATAATGCTTCCTCTCTGCACTTTTATCCCAAAAGCTATCATCTAGTAATTTGAATACTACTCCATGAATAGGTCTCATTGCAACATTCATTAAGTAATGCTGTTTCCATTCCCTGTGCTAATCTCCACTAAAATCTCAATAACTTGCTTGCATATATATTTTTCTTTCTAGCACCAGCTCATGAGTACTCAGATCTTGCTGCTTTCTAGTCTTGTTCTTGCACTAAACTATGAACCATCATGTTTCTGTTGGAGAGTTCCAAATCGGTTTTCAGAACTAGTACTATGAATGGGAATTATCAGTGTAGTTTCAAAAAAGTCATTGCCTTGCCTGGAAAAACTAATTCCATATGATCAGAATGAACTCTGAGATAGTTATCATTAAGAATTTAATGAGGAGGTGGATATAAATCAAAAGAGTCATATCCTTCAGACTACCAGCAGAAAATCAACTTCCTTAGAGGAAATGGATTGTCTCCATCAGAGGCCAGGCTGCTCCAGCTGGTGTTGAATGAAGTTTTTTCCAATGCATATTAATTGCTTTTTAAGCTACCTCCAGTGGAGAGGCAAATACAGCACCAGTTCTCTTATCTATGCTCCTGAGCAGTGTAGTGGGAGAGGCTGTTCCTGGTAAGGTTAGCCTGTGCTTTTCCAAATTGAAAATATCTTTTTAAATAACCAGATGGAGATAAAAAAAATCCACTCATGGTTTTAGATGAGTACCTAATGCAAGCAATGACTGCCCTAAGATATGAGAGAAATACTTTGCACAATCTGTTTACTGTGCAGTTTTCAATAAAAACATAAAATGAGCTAATAAATTGGGAAAGCAATTGTTTTGGATGAAAGGTGAGGAACCCTGCTGTCGATATTTGTGCATTACTTTGCACCATGAGGTTTATGTCTTGTTCATGTATTGTTTTTGTAGTTTACTCTCCCTTACACCGCCCGTTTTCCCCCAGACAACTCCCCCCCCCATCCAAAGATTCTTCAAACTGTATATTTATGGGCTGCCAGATCAGAAGTATCTTGTTTTTCATTTCTGATTGTGGATGAGTAACTGTTCAGTTCCAGTGGTCTAAGCTAGGGATAGGGAATTTAGAGGTTTCTTGTTCCCTCAAACTCAGCCAGGATCACTTGTGAATGATGAGGAAATGATACCATAGCAAGGTGCTTTAGGACACCATTCATGTTGTCTTAAAGTTTAAGCTAATGTCTATTCATATTATACTGAATGTGGGGAATAGATGCACATTAGCCATATCACTTTACCATTTGTTTAAAATCGGAATACATTGCAAGCATCTTGTTAAAGTTTAAGTTTGATTCCATGTTAGCTCAAAAGCTAACATTTAATGCTTTTTCTTCAACTGTTCTGTTTGTAATCTGGTAACTGGGTAATGGTATTCACATTTAATCCAGTTGCAATCCCTTTGGTTTGCTTTATTTAGCTTGTATGTTTCTTCAAAACTGGAGCAATGTGGTTGAGTGATGAGCAAGAGATCAAGATGTAAGATCTAAGTGAGTAGTTTGTAACACTGTGGTGTGTGAATCTCCTCAGGCTGTTCTGCAAGACAGCTTGGCATTTACTGATCTGGCAGGATGAATCAGCTAGTGATTAGGAGCCTTGATATAACTGATTTAAGTATGGGGTCAATGGTCTGACAGATGAGGAAAGCCATTTTAATGATTCCTACTGGCCCATTCCAAGAGATATAACTCCTTGATATTATAGAACCCAGTTGTTTCATGAATAATTCTAGGCTTGTTGCCACAACATTTTCTATTAGGAAATTTACTTCAGTTGTTAGTCAGTATTGGCATGAAGAAGTTGTACAAGTTAAATTGATGCCTTATGTTAGCTTCATTTTGAGTATTTATGTTAATGGAGGGTAATATATATCCCTGTTTTCCAAGTGAATATAGGGATTAAACATTAATTCAAAAGTTTAACCATTATATGTTTTCCATTACTGGATAAATAATTCTGATGCCTGCATAGCTTGCCCTGACTGATTGTGGACAGGGCAGGGAATTCAGAATGTTCTTTTTGTATGCTAATCTGAGGCCTATCCATGTTTTACACAGTGTATCAGCTTGGGTTCTGTTTATTTCACTGTTATCTGTGCCACCCTGGAGCCTGAATATCCAGGCACACTATGTTAATCTGAGTCTGTCTGTCGCATGCATTCACTATACCCTCTCAGGGTCTCTCATGCTCACTCCTGTGTGTTAACATGCAGCTTATCTACTTTCTCACTTAATATCTTGGGATCTGGTTAACTTGCTGTACATGCGCCAGTCAGGCTGCCTGTCTACCATCCTTTGGTTAGGCACCATTTCATCAGCGTGATATAACACATTGAGAGTTAGCTTTCTGATGTGAAGCTCCAATTCTACATTCTTTTACATTTCCTATCAATTTTCTCCTATCTTACTTGAAGGCATTATCCTGCACACTATTCATGACCTATGCAACAATACTAGTAGAAGGCACTGCAAATGCCAAACTGTCTTCATCTGATAACATATTCCAGTTGATTGAAAATATCTATTATTCTTCCAGAACATGGAAACCAGGTGCTGTATCTTTGCCTGACTGGGAATCAGTTCTTCGTATGTTCTGATCGCTGACTGACTAAATACTGAACTGTCAAGTGTGGCAACAAATTGACCCCAGTGAAAATTGGTGTCAATGCCCACTTCACTGTGGTATATCTTTAGACAGAATAAAGCAGTAGGACATTGGTTGTGGCAAGGAACCAGATTAAAATGCCCAATTGGGTGGTTATTAATTATTCAGCAGACAAGCTTACAAGAAAGGCCTTGGTCTTATTCCACTTGACACTTGGCAAATGTTAGGCAACTGACAAACATAAGAGATAAACAATGAGCAGTGAGATATCGGAGCCAGAGGCTTTGGGATTTCAGGAGGGGTTTGAAGCAGTAAGTGGACGGCTGTGTTGGTTGAGAGGGGTGAGGGGAAGCCGGGTGGAGGAATTGTGCTCTGAACCATGTTGGAAAGTAAGAGGCTTCTTTGTCAACACTGTGATAGCAGCAGAATGAACAGATGGCCCTTGATAGCCAGACAAGTGAGAGCGGCCGAAAGAAGAATCACTCTCCTGTCTTGAGCAAAGCCCTTTCAGATCCCGAGTTTAAAACAACAGGAAGAGGGAGCAAGAGAAAGATGGACACGCTTTTTTTTTAGTGAACAGAGGGCCCGCTGTTAGTCAAGATTGGCTGCTTTCACAACTGTTTGCTGTTGTACTCCTAAGTTAAAGAAACTAATCAACCATACAGCATCTTTTCCTGTGATCTTAAGTTTGGAGGGGGGAGGGCAGTCAGGAGGTGAGGGGGTGGGGAAGGGGAGGCGGGCACGTTGTTCCTTTCAATACCAGAGCTGACTCCATGAACCCATTACAATGTCCGAGTGAAATGTTCATTGTATATGATATTAGGGGCTTTTTAATAGGGGGAGGCGGCATCTATTTAACAAGCTGTAATAGACTGGCAGTCCTTTCTGCATTACTTTTGGGATGTGCCTGCTTTAACTAGTTTTTCTCCTCCACATTTTGATGGGATCATGTGCACTTGTCACTTTATAATAAAAGTTGATGTGCTGTTTCAACCACAACAGAACCAAAATCTTCCTTTGTTCACTGATAAGAACCTCAGTGCAACCCCATGAGGAGTTGCATAGTGGGCAGATGCAGAAACTCAAGCTGATATTTCCTTACTGGATTCAAACATCTTTAATCATTCTTGAAGCCCAGATGGGATTTACTAATTTGGCAGAGATCAGTTAAGTGAACTTGAGATCTTCCCAGTGTATGCAGCTGAGTACCACACAGAGCAACAAGTTTGCCTATTAAATAATAGTGCAATAAAGTATCTTGTTAATGATATCATGCACGTTTTAAAAAGTTCCTTTATGGCATTAGTGCGCAGTATGGGGATTTATGCCATTTTGTGGCAGTTGCTTTATGAACTGAAGGTGTCAATGCACATTGATCAAGAATTCTCTAAGACAATTAATTCTCTGTGCCAACTGACAAATGACAGTGGGAATGAGCAGTATACTAGTTAAACACAATGTGGGCACATCTTGGGGTTTAGGGACTGTCTGTATGTTAGCTTGACATTTCCAGCTCTTATCAGTGCTTGGCTGCATAGCTGAATTAGCAAATATAGATATACAGTATATAAATTTAAAAGACATTGAGCAGCATGCTCTGACCTTGTTGAACAACAAAGGATTAAACTTTATCATGATTCAGACTTATTTTGACTCATTTTGATCTTATTTCTTTTTTTAAACAAGAAGGGTAACAGAGCAGGTGGCTCAAATGGTGACGTCATTAATGACAGTAGCACAGACCCAAAAGAAAAAAGCACATAAAAATATTCCAGTTATCAAATTTATGAAATGAACTTTGTGCTAGGTTACTGAAGGTGAAATGATTAGAATTACAAGAAATAATGGGGGGTAAATTTGTACTTCCTGAATAGAAGTGTTCATCCCTTGTATGATTCTGTCTGCAGTTCGTTCGTTATGTGCCATGTCGTATGATATGGGCGATCATGGTCTTTCTGCGACCATGATTCTCTTGGCAATTTTTCCTACAGAAGTGGTTTGCCATTGCCTTCTTCTGGGCAATGTTTTTACAAGATAGGTAACCCTAGCCATTATCAAAGCTCTTCAGAGATTGTCTGCCTGGCATCAGTGGTCGCATAACCAGGACTTGTGATATTCACCAGCTGCTCATATGACCATCCACCATCTGCTTCCATGGCTCATGTGACCCTGATTGGGAGTGCGGGGTGCGGGGGGGGGGGGGGCTAAGCAGGTGCTACACCTTGCCCAAGGGTGACCTGCAGTCTAAAGGAGGGAAGGAGCACCTTACACCTCCTTTGGTAGAGATGTATCTCCACCCTTCCTCCCACCTGCTGCAGTGTGTAGGTCATACTTATAGCAGGCATCCAGACTCTCAAATTATACATTGAACGAAAGTTATCAGATGAATAAACTAGAGCCGAGAGAAATTGAAAAGTAGATTCTCAAATTTACTACCCTTCTTTACCTTTTTCCAGATCTTTTCTCCTCTGCTAGCCCCACAACCTCCAACTTTCATCCTATTAATTTCAGAAGAAAAAGTTAATGTGAGTTTTGTAAAAGATGGAGGATCTTCCAGCCACGTATTCAGCCGGGACAGTGAGGTTGCAAAACTGTCCCTGAGCGTCAGCTGCTCGGGTTTTGTTTGGTTCAGTACGTCTTGCGGTTAAGATAAGTGGAGTGATCACTGATGCTCATAGGATAAGCAACAGTTGGTGACACAGACTTTCTGATAATTTCCACTATCCATGCTCATACTTGGCATCCTCACAAAGCAACCAGCATCAAGAGGATTGGCTCTGAGGTAGAATGCTCTGATGCCTTCTGATATTAACCAGTTAAAGTCTGATGCCAGAAAGGTAAACAGAGATGTGAAATACCATAAACGCTTTAATGCTTTTCCTCTCTGTCTATGTATATATTTCTCTATATCTCTCTCTCTAGCTTCCACCCACAACTTCTCTAGATAACCACAGGTCATGGTTATAGACTACAGGAACAGTTGGATAGAACTATCACTCATACCCAATTGACAAGAGATGCCATTACTTAAGTTGGGTGAAGCACAATAATGCTACTAGTTGGCAGACTCCTAAATCTGGGGAGCTGTTATCTTGATCTAATTATTTTGTGTTCTCTTCCAGCCGGCATCCAGCAGCTCAAGAACTTATATGCAGATCTTTGCCAACGACTGCACAGAACTGTTGAGGTACAAAAGGAAAGCTGCAGTGCCTTCACCATTCCATTCCACCAATGAATGCCCAGAGCCGCTGAGCTATCAAGATTTGGAAAGTTTGTAACTACTTTGAATTTCTACTAAAGGAAGAGGAATGAGCTACGTGCTGTGCAAACTGTGTCTCTGCGTGTTCACTCTCATTACGCTCACCGTGTCAAGGCCCACTGTATCACAATTGGAAGAAAAGAACTCACAGTTAGGTAAGGCCAACAGAATGGGATTAATTTGATACTGTAATGGAATGTAGGTGGAGTTGATCTTCAGAGCTCTCCCACTGGATCAATGGGTAGACTGTGGTATTATGCTAAACCTTAGACTAAGAAGGATGAATACAGCATTAAGTCTGAATGAGTTGGTTCTGAATCAAGTAATGCTCCTCTGCAGGCCAGTAAACTGGATGTCACACTTCCTCTGGCGCCACAGCACTTGTTTGCCCTTCACTGCTTCTTGCTGAATCTTTGCTGATTTTTGAACCTGTTTTTTTTTGCTCTCTACCAGCCGTCTGCTTGGAGCCTTTTATTGAAATGAATTGACTTTATTACTTACATCCTTCATATATATGAGGAGTAAAAATCTTCACGTTACATCTCAGTCTAAATGTGCAATGTGCAATTTATAGTAATTTATAATAAATATTATGTACAACAGGATAGTCAAGATAACATAGAAATACAGTTGTGTCAGCATGAGTTAATCAGTCTGATGACCTGGTGGAAGAAGCTGTCCCGGAGCCTGTTGGTCCTGGCTTTTATACTGTGGTACCGTTTCCCAGCTGGTAGCAGCTGGGGTGAATTGGGTCCCCAATGATCCTTCGGGCCCTTTTTACTCACCTGTCTTTGTAAATGTCCTGTATCATGGGAAGTTCACATCCACAGATGCGCTGGGCTGTCCACACCACTCTCTGCAGAGTCCTGCGATTGAGGGAAGTACAGTTCCCATACCAGGCAGTGATGCAGCCAGTCAGGATGCTCTCAATCGTACCCCTTTGGAATGTTCTTAGGATTTGGGGACCATACCAAACTTCATCAACCGTTTGAGGTGAAAGAGGCGCTGTTGTGCCTTTTTTACCACACAGCCGGTATATACAGACCACGTGAGATCCTCTGTGATGTTTAAGATGAGGAACTTAAAGCTGTTCACCCTCCCAACCCCAGATCCATTGATGTCAATAGGGGCTAACCTGTCTCCATTCTTCCTATAGTCCACAACCAGTTCCTTTGTTTTTGCGACATTGAGGGAGAGGTTGTTTAGTTTTGAAAGTTTAGCTGTATTAACCTTTTTGAGGATCTCACATGGGGAGGGAACTGTATTTAACTCCGGGAGTTTGTCAGAGCTGAGAGACAGGCCAGTTTGGCGCACTACTTCGAGGAGTTTGCTCGACTCTGTGCTGGACTGAGGCCGTCTGAATCAGCTGCAGTGATGCTTGGCATTGTGAACTTCAGTTCTGAATGCTGCTTGCTTGTTTTATTGTTTGCACGATTTGTTTTTTCTCTCTCTGCTCACCGGGTGTTCGACAGTCTTTTGTCTTTAATGGGTTCCATTGGGGTTCTTTGTTTCATGGCTATGTGTAAGGTGATGAATCTCAAGGTTGTATGAAGTATGCATACTTTGATGATAAATGTACTTCTACTTCGGTAGTTGTAAGGGGCTAGCAACAGCTTTAGATCTCAGGGTAGGGAGGGCAATCATTCTCTCTGTACCAGCACTTGTGACTCCAGTCTTGTGAACTTTCTATGCTTTGCTTTTCCGATGTCTCTGACCCTTCTCTGTTCATTAGCCCCAAACATCTATATGGAATGGTCACTTGGCTGAGGCATTTGGAGCCATTGTGGCCTGTGCAGTTAACTCAGGATGGGAGTTTCTTCTTCAGGGCAGAGGGACTAATAAAGAAAATTTAGCTGTGTTCACCGCTCGCTGTAAAATGCAGCATAGAAACAGATCCTTCAGCCATCCATCCATCCACACCATCTATTGACCACCCAATAACATAAATTTTACACAAAATCAACATTTTGTTCTCCCCACATTTTCTACAACTTCCAACAAATTCTCCCTTTCACATCTTCACTTTGTACACCAGAAACAATTTATACAGGCCAATTAACATACAGACTGAGACTCTCAGTTTTTGAGATGGGAGGAATTGGAGCAACTCATGTTATTACAAGGAGAATGTGCCTTCCCCCCCCCCCCCCAACCTCTCCATTGGCCCCCTGTCGCCAACTCCCTCCCCCACCCCCTCTGCATCCCCCATTCCCCTACCTCACTCCCCCACCTCCCCCTCTACCTCCCACACCCCTCCATCCCTCTGTTATTTTTCTATCCTGAAATTATCTGCCTTCCCACCTGCTTTTCTGCAAATACTGGCAGCCTGTTTTTGGGCACCGGTGACATTTCAATAATTTGCCTAAGTGACTATTTTCACAAGCAATCCTGTTACTGCTGGCCTATTGCACCATGACCTGTGCCCTGTTCTGCACTCGCCTGACAACTACACATTTATTTCCACCTGTAGTCAATAGATTGCAACCAGGAAATTGAACTCGCCTCTATGACCAATGAGCCGATCGTAGCAATACCACCTCCAGTCTGACTTAAAATTAACCAGCATGCATGCCATGATTGAAAATTTTAGGAGTGAAGAGAATGTTGCTATTTTGGGTCTGCTGGTCAAGATTTCTACCCTTAATCTGCTGTTCTACACCTAGCCACCAAAAGCTCTAACAATGCACTTTCAGAGGTTCTTAAATTATTTAAAATTATGGCTAAACACTTAAAATGTCAATGGATATATTCTAAAAAGTTACTGTAAAAATGTGCTGTCTCTAAAAACAGAATCTCATAAATGAAATGGATTCGTTAGAAAAGAACCTTGTAGTTTCTAAGATATGTGGGTAGTAATATTCAAATATTTTCTGTGTGTCGAAGGTTAAATGGAGGTATCTGGGATGTGGTGCAGTTACAGAGGGATTTTTCTGCGTGAGATCTCATTAGACTGGCTCACATGCTGCCCGCGAAGTCTCATCCCAGAGAGAGGCTTTTGTCCAGATAAATGTGCACTGTAATCTAGCCTGCCTTTGAGTGGTGGCCCATTTATTGTCCCTGGGAACTGTGTACATTTGTGTATAAAGAGCACCCGCTCAGGCTCAATTCTGCGTGTCACTCTATCCTTCAATATTCTGGGCTCTAATGTGAGGATGGTGGCCCCAGGCCAAATCCTATGAAGGAAAGGGGTGGCAGTGGGGAGGGGGGAGGGAAAAGAAGCGAGCCTGCCACTCGGGAAAGGACAATCCAGCTCCCCTCCCCACTGCTGTCCGCGGCACCAGAAACAGAAGCTGTCAGTTTATTATGAATGGAGTGAACGTCTCATACATAGCAGCCTAGACGAGGCGTGGAGTTCACACGGCCTGCAAGCAACTCTGCTCTGCTCCTCTTGAATGGAGGGCCAAGGAGCTTGGCTAATTTTCAGGAATATTTAATTGTTGCAGACATAGAGGCAATTAAGGAATGCCTGTTTAATGAATAGCTGGCTTTTCTTTTTGGTCACAGAAGAACTATCTCTGTCTGTCTCTCCATCCTTCCTCACCTTGAGGTGTACTGCATGACTTGCTTTTGGAATCGTGTAAAACTCAGTTCAATTACTTTATTAGTGAAAGTTTACACTGTACACTTCCTAGCTACTCTTTTTTAAAATTTTTAATCTGTTTGATGTGAAGGATGTCAGTAGGCTGTCAAACTTTTGTTATGCAGATTTCATTGGATTAAGCTAATTTGTATTGCTTGCTTCAATTGCACTTCGTGCTCTAATTGGTAAAAGGACTACCAAGCTATATCTAATGATCAAATGTGCATGAAAACATTTATGTCCTTTATAGTCCATATAGAATTTGCCTATAACATGTGCAATTTTACATTCTTGTGTACATAAGGTTCATATGACTTCAGTGTTGTATGTTCCGCATCTCGGTGATAACATTGCTGTTTACAAGTTCAATAGTCCCCTTGCCTATGGAATGTGTTTGAGAGTGACCACCTGAGCATTTGGGCATTCAGTTATTAATAGCAATGCATAATTTGTTCTCCCAATGAAAAGCAAAGTTCAGTTATTGATCCAGTCACTCCAGACTCGAATAACAAATCTGCAGCAGTAAGACAAGAAGTGAACTTGTGTGAAATGAGACTTGTATCCTGTTACATAGGAAAGGGTTGAATCGGGGTTGTCGGGGGTTCCTGGGCAGTGCAGCTCGAAGGGTCGGAAGGTGATTATTAAGGAAGTATTATCAGGCAAAGTCACATTTGAGATGGTTGTTATCATTTTAGCCTTGTAATGGGTCGCAGAAGTACACCCTGATTATGTACTTTTGTGCTCTGGTGTGTTCTCCGTTTTGACATCTATTAAAACAGGTATTTCAAATTATAGGCCGGACGGTCTTGGCATCAGACAACTTCTGTTGAGGTTGCAGGGTCTAGACTTGTGTATCAGTTCTTATGGGTCCCTGCACACATCGGGGTTGCAGGAAACAAGGTGGCAGACGTTCCAGCCAAGCAGTCACTTAAAATTAAGGATATAAATGCAGTGGTGCCTTTGCATAGAGGGGAGGTGAAAGCCACAATTAGAAAGTCTGTTCGGTCACTGTGGCCACAAGGTTGGGATAAGGAAAAGAAAGGACAGCATTTACATAAAACGGTGAAAACTCAACTGGAAGATGGGTTTAAAATGACAGAAGATGTTATAATTTAATGTTTACGTATTAAACATACTGGGCTGAATAATTCCTTGTACAGATTTAAAATGCATGATGTGGGCATTTGTAAGGAGTGCATTTGTCAAGAAACATTGCAGCATATTTTGTTTGAATGCAGTTCCTACGAAGTACATCTAATTACTAAAGTGAGATCTGTGGGACAGACACAGTTTCACATGGAAAGTTTGTTAGGATATCACTGCCATCATAATGTATATAAGTGTGTATTTGACTTTCTGAAAATCATTAGACTTATTGATACTATTTGGGTTTTTTTGAGGGGGGAATTTAATGGGTATACGTCCTGTCTCTTTGCTCCACACATCAGCTGAGTAGGTGGCGGTACTGCACCTTATGTTGACCTGCCAACCACCATCAAGACTTACAAGAAGTGGACGGCGGTGGCAAGGGCTAAGGGGGAACCTCCAGACACTGGAACCCAGGCAGCTGAAGGCATAGTTAGCAGGGGTGGGGCAATTAGCCCAAACGATATCACAAAGGTGGGCAGACTGAGAGACTGACATGGGGTGAAGATCAGGTGGGGCCAGGAGTGACCAAGGGGCCATATTGACGGTGGAGCTTCGTCCTTGCAAGTACTTGCAACAATGAAATACTTCTAAAGAAACGGGGCAACATTGCTGTAGGAAAACACCACACACAAACTGAGAATAGCAAGAAATCTTAAATAGCAATATGACAGAACTTCTACGTTTCACCTCAAAATAGTGCTAGGTATCCATCCATGACTTGACAGCATAACATTTGACCCTGAGGCATGAATCATGGCTCACACTTGTCCCATAAACGGACTACAAAACCGGAACTAACCAGAACTCTACTTATGGTATTAATGGAAACAGCTCAGACACAAAGTTAATTGCATCAACCGGTTCTTTGAAAGAATGATAGTTAAAGTTATAATTTTATAGTCTGCAAAAAGCAGTGACTAAACCAGGATCAACACAAAGTGTGAGTGGGCTAAGGAGGTCAGTGGAAGGCCTTGTCTACACAGGTGGTAAGTGAAGATTAAAAGTTGTTTACAGAGTGCAGTAGGAGGTAATGAGAGAATGGGCTAATTAATAATGCAACATCATTCAAGAGCAACATGAGTAAGATTCCTGGGGGAAAAAAAGCAGCCCAAATTCCTCCTTTAGCAAATGAAAGATTATTGTGGAATTAGCACCATTTTAACTCGCTTGAAAAGAGCCCTTCTGGTGAATCAGGATAAACACTTCCTTGCACTGCCAGATGTCCAAGAAAATATTAAAGTAATTGTGTTTTCAGATGTTGTGAGGTTTTCTTGTGTTGTTTACTAAGCACTTATTTAATGCTAGTCCACTTCTGTTGTCAGGATGAACTCTTACTAGATTGTGGCATTTAGTGACTCCAGACCTCAGATATGACTCAGAGTTATAATAAACCAATTTATTCCTCTGCTCAATCAAAATACATTTGCTTGTTTTCAAATACTCTAGATAGTTCAAGTTATTTGGAAAACTGCAAAAACTTCCCTGAATTAATGTACTGAGGAGGTCAAACCTGGGAATCATCTGGTCTGCATTCCTTTAGTGCTGTCAGCAGGTTGTTCTGTTGACCCAGCTGATCTTTAATTAAAATATCCTCATGCTCCAGGATGTTCAATCAAGGCATGGGAACATTAAATAAATGCAAGAAATTGGTAGGAGGCAGACAGAAACACAAGCTGCCCTCTCATTGTAATAAACGGTTTATCACTGTGACAGTGTAGATACAGTTTACCAAGTGTACAAGGGCGAAATCACTTTATAAGATAAACTCCTCTCCCAGCAATCCTTTTGCTTATGGGACCTCAGGCCTAAATGTCACAGATCATTTCTCCAAAAAGATCCAAAAAATGTGTACTTCAGCCACTAAAGGCAAGCCCACAAGTCTTGTGTTTTGTTGCATTAGAGCCAGTGTAGAACATGAAGGCTGGTGGTTCAGCAAGGTAGTGCACATTGGAGACAATGAATAGAGAGGTGTTATATTCCGCCTGATGTCCTGATGCAGGGTCTCGGTCCGAAACGTCGACTGTTTATTCTTTTCCATCCCCGACCTGCTGAGTTCCTCCAGCATTTTGTGTATGTTGCTTAGATTTCCAGCATCTGCAGATTTTCTTGTTTTTGTTGTATTTCTGGTGTTTACTTGTCAGGAAAATAATTCTGAAATGAGTAACAATAACTATTACAAGAAATCAATTACAGCATCACTGTATTGGATGCCTCATTGCAGATGTTAAAATTAACGAAGTAGACAACACCATTTGGATTTGTATTCTTGTAAGTAAACTTAACTTGTGTAAAATAATTACCATAAAGAAACCTCATGATAGTGGGGGCAACGAGGGACCACGAAGTTGGAGATTAACCAATTTTACGATGACACCAATGTACGGTAGTGAGCAAATACTATTGCCCAGCAAGGGTTCACATTGAATACTATTCTGCTTTACACATTTGGTTTCTTTTTAATACTTGCTAACTTATTTAACTCTCTTCAACTCCAAGTTCTTCCTTGTAGTAAGGATTAGAGGTGTTTCAATTATCAATCTGAAATGGAGCCCTCTGTCTCTGTGTGTCTGCATGTGTCTGTCCCCCTCTCTCTCTCTCTGTCCAGCAAACCCAGCATTTCAGAGCAAGATCTATCTCTGATTGGCAAGTTAAAACGCATAAAAGGCAAGTTGCATTTTATTCATTATTTTAAATAGCAGGCTGCATCTCTTTAACACAGCTGGAGATAAATAACATCTTAATAAGTTTCTTCATCTATCATCGTTGGAAGATGAAATAGCTTTGTCTGCTTCCCAGTGTGGGACTCATCTCTGTGAAGGAATGAGGGAATTCCAGGCCAGTGCCTATGGAGAAAGGCAGTCTGGCTTCTAGCCTTGTGTTTGTTGTTGCCATGCTCCCAGAGGGCGAGGATTAACACTTTGTGACCCAGGATTGTCCTGTGTTTGCGGCCAGCTGGGACAGTAGGCACAGTAAAGGCAATGGTGCCTGATAGAGAAACTGAGACCAGTTGTAGCTTTTAATTTAAGGTGAAGTAAATGCAGTAGGCAAGGGTAATGCAGCAGCTACCAAAAGGAAGTTGGAAAAGCAATTTATTGAATATTTCAGGAAGGAAGCAGCATTTGAATCTATACAGCAAAAGGCAATATCGTTGCAGGAAAAAGATGGACAATTGTGAAGATCAAGAATGTTTCTAAATTACAAGACCGGGTATACAGTATATACATGAAGGCTTTTCTTACAATGAATTAATTACTTTTTTAAAAACTTCTCTACTCCACAAAGCATTGACATGGTTAGAGCTGCATTTCCTACTTTATCTATTTGAAGTCCTTGGCAGAGTGGCAACAAATCATATGACTGAAGGATATTCCAGCATGGCAAAATTCAGCCCTCCTCCTGAATTGGATAAATACTTCACAGAAATCAATGTGGAGCCCATTCAATATATATTAGATTGCTTTCATTAGGCTACTGACACGAATTTTCACAGCTGTACCATTGATGATGGGGGCATGCTGTGAGGAATGCTGATTATTCCGTTGTTAATTTGATCGTTCTCTTCCAGTAAGATGGTAGTGTGCTGTGATGTAGCAGTCATTTTGGGTCCAGTCGAAGGTGTATTTGTTTGGCTTGTATGTCTTTTTTTATGATTGTAAATTACTGCTGAATACTAAGAACGTCAAGTTCTGCAGGACCATCCAATCAGCAAGTTGCTCAATAGCGATGATGCTGAACTTGCTGCATACTGCTGTTGTGTTGTCACCTGAACTTGGTGTGTACTTTTGGGGAGTGCGCGGTGCAAGCGGCTGAATTGGACATTTTTATTCTGATCGCAAGACCCTGCTGGACACTGGTAATGTCTGACTCGCTGATTCACTGGTGAGATTGACGGCGGGGGAACTGCTTTGTTTGGTTGTGCCAAGGACTAAGTCGAGGTCACGGGGCAGGCGAGGAGATACCAAGGCAGTGTGGGAGAGCCCCTGTAGGACGGGCTGGAATCTGTACTTGGGTTGGGGCGGTGGGGGTGGGGGGTGGGGTGCTCCTTCTGTCAGTGCTGCCCCCCAGTGTTCGCTTAGTGGAAGAACAAGCTGGATCAGGACAATTTACCATTGATTCCACAGTCATGCCACTCGGGGACTTGGCTATATTATTTTTTGTTCTTTGAGACTATGTTTTCTGAATCACAACCATATGTGCTGTTTGTGCTATGCATTGTGTGCTGCTGGTATTGTACTTTACACCCTGGCCCTGGAGGAACACCGTTTCATTTAGCTATATTCATGTACAGTTGAATAATAATTAAACTTGAACTTGATCTGTTAAACCATTTAGTCTATTCATACTGTACAATTAACTTCATACTAAGATCCATCAACACTGTTCAATGTGTAGTTCATTGAGAGCAGTGGCACAGGTAGACAGCATGGTGATAAAGGTGTTTAGCTTGTTGGCCAGTCAGGGCATTGAGCACAAGAGTTAAGGGCATTATGTTGCAGTTGTGTGAGTTGCTGGGGAGGCCACCCTGGAAGTGCTGACCACCCCGTTATGGGAAAGCTGTGGTAAACTGGAAAGAATGCAGAAAGGATGTACAAGGATTTTGCCTAGACTGGAGGGCCTGACGCCGGCCCCTTAGGCCTGCGTTGACGTAGTAGTAGTAGTAGTGGAGGGCCTGAGTTATAGGCAGAGATTGAGCAGGCTAGGTCTGTATTCCTTGGAGCACAGGACAATGAGGATCTGCTTATGGAAATGTGGGTAGTAATAGTCTTTTCCCCAGGGTAGGGGAGTATAGAACTAGGAGGTAAAGATTTGGGGTGAGGACGAAAGATTTAAAAGGGGCCTGAGGGGCAGCTTTTTAATGCAGAGGGTGGTGAATATGTGGAACAAGGTGCCAGAAATAATGGTTGAAACAGATATAACAGTATCATTTAAGAAGCACTTGGATAGGTACACGGAGGGGTCCATGGAAGGGTGAGACTTAGAGGGATATGGGCCAATATTAGGAAATTGGGACTATGGTCAACATGGATGCCTTGGGATGAATGGTCAGTGTCTGTGCTCAGTTGCTCTGGGGCCCTAAACTCTAATGATAAGATGGACTGTTTAGTTTAATGCTGTTGCTTTCTTCGGTATTGAGGGAGTGCTGACTTGTATCTTTCAAATGTAACATTAAACCAAGGAAAATATGCTCTCAGCTATATTGTAAAGATTCCATTGTGCTCCATAAATAGGGCGCCATGGTGGTGTGGTGGTTAGTGTGACACTATAACAGCTTGGGGCGTGGGATTTCAGGGTTCAATCCCAGCATCCTCTCTAAGGGGACCTCTGTACGTATTCCCCATGGAACGTGTGGGTCTTCTCCGGGTCCATCGGTTTTCTCCCACACTCCAAAGACATACCTGATGGGTTAATTGGTTTGTAAATTGTCCCATGATTAAGTTGGGGTTTAATTGGGGCTATCAGGGAGGCCAGACGGTGAGGCTTGGAGAATGCAATGGCATATTCCTTGCTGTATCTCTAAATAATATCAAATAAAAAATATTTGTATCTTTTTCACCATGAAATTTTGACAAAAGATGCAAAATATTGCATTGGTATAAATTGGCAGTAAGTAGAAGGAACTGTTAACCCTTCGATCATTGTCCTTTGCTAGCAAACACAAAGCTTAGACATTTCAAGGGGGAAAATTATAAAATAATTAGATGTTAAATTTTTAAATATATCAATAGTTTGCAACATGGCAGAGTGAAACTGGACATATTCAATCAACAGATTAAGTTAAACGTTCCTGAGCCTGAGAGGTCGGATTGGTCTTGTGTTGATAACTTCCACAGTATTAGATGATAATTAAGATGTAAATTCAAGGCCTGGTTTTCCCTGTAACTAGCCATTGAGCTAGCTAATGTTTAAAGTCATGTTGCTAATAGCTATGATAAAGGTACTTTGCCATTTACAGAAAACATAACGCAGAGCGACATAAAGTGACCAGCACCTTCTAAAGGGCTGCAAATTCTTAATCCCTGCATTTACTGGTTGATTTGCTCGACGGTAATTGCTCGACTATGGTTATTTTCCAGCAATTTATCAGTGGGCAGAGGAAGCACTCAATACCAAGATTAAGGCCTTTTTCAAAAGGTTAACACCTTTTTAAACATATATTGTAAAAGCCTCACCAAAAACATCAGATCAAATGTGTAAAAAAATACCTCTAGTGCCTAATCTCCCTATTGTACTTTGAAACGGTCTACCATGGTTGCTTGATATAAACCAAATCAATAAAATGACAGAAAGATTACACTCTGAAGTCAGTTACAATTAAATAAGTCTTTTACTCTTTTTAACTCTGAGAGAAGGGGCTGTTGTTTTTTTTTTGTTTGCGTCAGTTTTTAGCTTTGGGTCCAGTTTGTTATGTCTCTTTTCCTATTATTTATTCTCAATGGTTGATCTTTTCCTGCAGTTTGAGCTATCTGCTGATTTGCACAGAATGTAACCAAGATGTGACTTCTGGTCACTTTGAAGCCACACCCTCAAGTATTCCAGCCAAAGGCATTGACTTTAAGCTCTGTCAGACGTTGACATGTTTGTCAATGGAGTTGTCAGGCTTCCCGGTGAGTGACCGCCTTTCCCCTCACCCCCGAGCTCCTCTAAGACACCTGCAGAGCCTCAGCCTCTTACTGCACCCCATCCTATGGAGTATTGTACTTTTGTCCTTGTCACTGTTGGGTTGTTGGCTAAGGTTGAAAGGTCATGCCTCAGCAAGCAGCAAATCATTCCTTGTTGTCTTCCCATGTCAGGTATTGGGTCATGACCCTAGTGGAAGTTGATGGGGGCGGGGGGTGGGGGGGGAGGTGGGATGCCTGATGTTGAGAAAGACATTGATTTTTGACAAAAAAAGACATTGCTGTATCAAACACAATTGAAGGGATTATTCTTTCTTTGACCACAGCTGTGTATAAAATGTTAGTGTATAGGATCGCTTCAGAATGAGTATCATGAACCTTTTATTTTTGGAAAGGCATTAAATACTAGAGTATAATTGTTGCAGGGTAAGACTACCCTACATGTTTAACATCTCACTCACTGTGGAATATGCATTGAAGTGTGCTGGTATGGACATTGATATCTTTGTGTTATCAAATCACTGTTTGGAGAAGTCAATGGGAAATTTGCCTGTGCTGACACAATTGAAGGAAGGCACTTACTTTGTGGCCATTTCCCCCCAAGAAAAATGAGGTTATTACTACTATTAAAAATGCCACAGAATGTTGCATTACACAAGTCAGCTATTCAAACCGATACATTTGTGAAGTCACTGTTTAATATGGAATTCTACGTCCAAGGGCTGCGTGGGGTCATTGCTGAGTATACTTGAGACAGAAGCCAATACAGTAGATTTTTGGATACGAAGGGATTATTGCATGTAATTGGGACTTTTGAGAAAATGAATGATGGTTCGGGCATGAGGTCTACACTTGCTTCTATATCTTATTTTCTGAAACCCTTATCTTGCTAGGTCATAATTTTCATCAGTGAACAGCTATCTGATGCTCTTTGAAAGAGAATGTTGGTCCACATTTTAATTTGTGTCAACAAAATTACTGATATATTTTGTACCAATTATTTTAAATTTGTTCTCTTATGTTGCCATCTCATTAATACTTATTTGAAATGACTGATACTAGTTTTGTAGAGTGAATGTATTGATCAGTGACTGTACGTTGTCCCTTCTCCATTTGGTAATAGAGGACTTAATTTTTCGAGTATTTTTTGGTATGCAGATAGTTTATTCCTATATAACATGGGAACAAAATTGAGAAGTGATGAATACTGATCTGAACGTGTTATTTGAATGCATGCAGTATACAGAATAAAAGATAATAGAGCGATGGAAGCAGAATGAGGCCATTCAGCCCATCAGGTTTACTCTGACAAGGTAGATGATCCTGTAGTGTAACTAGACCCTGGCAGGTATGCCATTGTGGGGATACTGAAAGAAGATCGAAGTTGGGAGCATAACACCCAAGGATATACATTGTATTGAAAGGACAGGCAGGTAGGCAGAAGGAATGGCATGGCTCTGTTGGTAAAAAAATGAAATCAAATCCTTCGAAAGAAGTGACATAGGATCAGTAGATGTGGAATCCTTGTGGGTAGAGTTAAGAAACTGCAAGAACAAAAAGACCCTGATGAGAGTTACAGTACTGTGCAAAAGTCTTAGTCACATACATATAGCCAGGGTGCCTAAAACCTTTGCTCAGTACTGTGGTGACTTTATGTATTGCACTGTACAAAAAACCAACAAATTTCATGACATACGTGAGTGATGATAAACCTGATTCTGATATGGGTCTCTACTGTGGACTGAGTGGGAAAGGGGGCAGAGAGAGGATTGGGAGAAGGGGAAGGAGTGAGAAGCACCAGTAAGACATTCTGTAATCAATTATATGGAATCAAATAGCCTTTCCTGGAGTCTCAGGATTGGTTATGTCTGCACCCTCACTACCACTGACCTCTGTCACTCCTTCTCTGCCACCCCTCCCACAGTTATCCACCCTTGTCATTCCCAACCTATGCTCCTGCGAGATTTACAAGCTCGCTCTCCACTCCTCGATGACAAATACCATATTGTGCAAAAGTCTCAGACACCTTAGCTATATCAATATCTATTATATGTAATAAGGACAATGCAAGATTAGTCATGGGGGAATTCAATATGCAGGTAGATTAGGGAAAATCAGATTGGTGCTGGATCTCAAGGGATGGTATTTGTAGAATGCCCGTAAGATATTTGTTTAGAGCAGGAGAAAGGCAATTCTGAATTGGATGATGGGTAATGAACAAGATTTGATTTGGGAGCTTAAGGTAAAGGAACTTGGGAGACAAGGATCATAATATGACAGGATTCGCCCTGCAGTTTGAGAAGCAGAAGATAAAGTCAATGTATTAGTATTACAGCGGAGTAAAGGGGTATGAGAGAGGAGCTGGTCAAAGTTGATTGGAAGAGGACACTAGCAGGGATGATGGCAGAGTAGCAATGGCTGGAGTTTTCAGGGGAAATTCAGAAGACAGGATAGATACATCCCAAAGATGAAGTATTCTAAAGGGAGGATGAGGCAAATGTGGGTGACAATGCAAGTCAAAGACAGCATAAAATCAAAACAGGGGGCACGTAATATAGCAAAAAAATAGTGAGAAGGTGGAGATTGGGAAGCTTTTAAAAATCAATAGAAAGTAACTAAAAGACAAATGGAGAGAAAAAATGCAATATGCAGGCAAGCCAGCCAATTATATCAACAAGGACACCAAAAGATTTTTCAGGTATATGAAGGATAAAAGAGAGACAAAGTGTATCTTGGATTTCCGGAAGATGATGCTGGAGAGATAGTAATGGCAGACAAAGAATGATGAAGGAACTTAATAAATATTTTTAACATCAGTCTTCACTGAGGAAGACACTAGCAGTATGCTAGGAATTTGAAGGTGTCAGGAGAGAAGGTGAGGGTAGTTGCTATTACTGAG
Source organism: Mobula birostris (assembly GCF_030028105.1). NCBI lineage: Eukaryota > Metazoa > Chordata > Chondrichthyes > Myliobatiformes > Myliobatidae > Mobula > Mobula birostris. The sequence goes on from NC_092376.1 coordinate 115,739,096, forward strand.
GAGAAGGTGGTTGTGAAGCTGAACGGTAGAGAAGTCACCTGGACCAGATGGGCTATACCCCAGTGTTCTGAAAGAGATAGCTGAAAAGATGGTGGAGGCATTAGTAATGATCTTTCAAGAAGCACTAGATTCTGGAATGGTTTCGGAGGCTGGAAATTTGCAAATGTCGCTCCACTCTTTAAAAAGGGAGGGTGACAGATTAAAGGAAATTATAGGCAGCTAGCCTGACCAGTGGTTGGGAAGATGTTAGAGTCCGTTTTTTAAAGATAAGGTTTCAGGGTACTTGGAGGCGCATGATAAAGCAGGCCAAAGTCAGCATTGTTTCCTTCAGAGGAAATCTTACCGAACAAATCTGTTGAAATTCTTTGAGGAAATAACAGGCAGGATAGACAAAGGATAACCAGTGGATATTGTTTACTTGGATTTTCAGAAGAGCTTTTGACAAGGTACAGCACATGAGTCTGATTAACAAGAGCTCATGTTATTACAGGAAAGGTCCACGCATGGATAGAAGATTGTCAGGCTGGCAGGAGAGAAAGAGTCAGATTAAAGTGGGCCTATTCTGGTTGGCTGCTGGTGACTAGTGGTGTTCCGCAGGGGTTAGTATTGAGACCACTTCTTTTTATGGTATACAGTATGTCAATGGTTTGGATAACAGAGTTGATAGCTTTGTGGCCAGGTTTGCAGACAATATAAAGATAGACGGAGGGGCAGATAGTGTTGAGGAAGCAGGAAGTCTGCAGAAGGACTTGGACAGATTGGGAGAATGGGCAAGAAAATGGCAGATGCAATCTAGTGTAGGGAAGTGGCCATGCACTTTGGTAGAAGGAATAAAGGTGTAGACTATTTTCTAATCAGGGAAAAAAATCCAAATATCTGAGGTGCAAAGGAACTTGGGAGTCCTTGTGAAGGATTCCTGAAGGTTAACTTGCAGGTTGAGTCGGTAGTAAGGAAGGCAAATGCAATGTCAGCATTCTTTTTAAGACGACTAGAGCATGAGAGCAAGGATGTGATGTTGAGGCTTTGGTTACACTGCAGCACTTGGAATATCGAGGGCAAGTTTAGGTCCATTATCAAAGAAAAGAGGTGCTGGCATTGGAGAGGGTCCAGACAGCGTCACAAAAATAATTCTGGAATGAAAGGTTAATGTATGCGAAGTATTTGATAGCTCTGGGCCTGTGCTCATTGGAACTTAGAAGAATGAGAGGGGATCTCATTGAACCTATCAAATATTGAAAGGCCCAGATAGTATGGATGTGGAGAGGATGTTTCCAGTAGTGGGAAATAACCTCAGAATAGAGGTATATCCATTTAGGTGAGATGGAATTTCTTTAGCAAGAGGGTAGTGAATCTGTGGAATTCATTGCCATAGATGACTGCGGTGGCCCAGTCATTGAGTATATTTAAAACAGCGGTTGATAGGTTCTTGGTTAATCCGGGCATCAAAGGCAAGCGAACGGATTTGAGAGGGATAATAAATCAGCCATGATCGGATTGTACAGCAGACTAGATGGGCCAAGTGGTCTCATTCTGCCCTGTGTCTTATGGCCTTATAACTGTACGCTGAGAGCAGTGTAAAGGAAACTTGTTGATATTGCCACAGTATGAAACTACTGTCTTCCCAGAGCAAGTATAGTGGGAAAAGTTTTCTAAGTTAGTCCGACTGTTTTTTTCCCTATTCTTTGTTTGAAATCAGGCAAATTAATGCAAAAAAAATCAAGGGATGTAAAGAATAAATTAGACTTAGGATAGATCAAGCTTTCATGATCTGTGCTGATTGTTGGGGAGTAGGTTTGGGGAGACATATTGGAAGTGAACCTAACTCGTACAACTGGCCCCATGTGTGATTCTATTAATTGTGCCCATTTAAAGTCCTCTGAGGCAGTTCCAATAAATACATTTTACATAAGATGCAAAAATCAAAATATTGCCTCACTATGGAAGGATGCCAATCAACCAGTCAAGCTTGTATTAGTTCTCCAGTTCCCTTCACACAGCCCTGCGGGTTTTACGTCCAACCAGCTCCCTACTGAACATGACAATTTAATTTGCTTCATGATGATAATGATGGGTAGCAGTGTGAAAATGCACTTGCACATGTTCCCTTGGACATTTTTGCCAATCACGTTAAGTCTGTTCATTCTAATTCTTGACCCTTCCGTAAATAGAAAGTGATTGTCATTCACCTGGGCTGATGAGACAGGATGGAGTGGGGGGAGGGGGGTGTGCTGTTTTATGTTTAGAAGGCCATTTACAGAAGAGAGCAGAACACCAAAATAGTTGCTGCCAATTCTATGTCAGTGACAAGGACACATCTCAAAGACCACTGAGTGTATCGAATAATGATGGATGGTGCACAACACTCATTTGACAAAATTTCATTGTGTATACAAGGTCAGCAAGAACACTGAAGTAGGTCACAACCAGAAGCCTGAGGCCTGTTTCCGAGTACTGTCTAAGACCATCTCCCTTGAGGCTGCAGCACTCTTTTTAAAAGTCATTCTTAATTGTGGCCTTTACACTAATAGAGAGATATCGATAGGCGAGAGAGAAGTGGGAATAGTGTGGGAATGTGAAGTAGTTTATGGTAATACAATATGGTATTATAAGATATAGAAGGAGAATTAGCCCATCTGGTCCATCGATTCTGCTCCGCCATTTCATCATGGCTGGTCCATTTCCCTCTCAGTCCCAATCTCCTGCCTTCTCCCTGTATCTTTTCATGCTCTGACTAATCAGGAATCTATCGATCTCTGCCTTAAACATACCCAGTTGCTTGGCCTCCACAGCTGCCTGTGGCAACAAATGCCACAGACTCACCACTCTCTGGTAAGGAACTTCCTCCTCACCTCCATTCTGAATGGACGTCCCTCGATTCTGAGGCTGTTCCCTCCAGTCTAAGACTCTCCCACCTGAGGAAACATCCTCTCCACGTCCACTCCACTGAGGCATTTCAACATTTGATGGGCTTCAATGAGGTCACCCCTCATTCTGAATTCCAGTGAATTTATGTAAGTGGAGAAAATTTTGGAGATTTGGGGGTCCTTATGCATGGTAATGAATGCAATAATAATACTAAACCACACATAATAAATACAAATGGGTACATAGGATAGGTTATACACAGTACATTGATTATTTGACCATAAAGTGAACCTAAGCTGGATTCTCTGGCTTCAGAGAATCCAGACCCAAAGGGCATAACTCAGGGTGAGGGATTCTCTTTTAAGACTAAGACAAGAAAGAATTTCTTCTCTTAGCAGGTTTGGAATTTGCCCAAAGAGTCTATGGCTGAGACAAATAGATCTCTAATCAATAAGACAAATGGGGAAAGGGGAGGAAAGTAGGCTTTAGGATTGTCCAATTAGCAATGATCCTGTTCAATCATTTGTTTTTATTATCTTAAGGAAAGCCAGTCTTCCTTAGTACACAAGTTGTTTTTAAATCAGGTCTTAGGATGTGCACCATCTTAGTTGTCTTCTCTTTTACTATAAGTGTTAGTACCTTCCCTGGCTAAGACAACCGCAAAATACTCTACTATGAACTCCCTGTCCACGCGTAAAACGTATTAAGTTCATAATCAGTCCCACCACTCCTTGTACCACCCATTTCATAACTTCATGTCCATTTCTACTGTCATAATCTTATTTAAAATGTTACTTCTCCCTTTTATGTCTGGTCTGATTCACCTTCACACTATGGCCCTGATTTCTCCCCTGGTCACTTTCCTCACTTTCTTTTCCAACCTTGTTTTGTTATTCTTGGATCTTCCGCTGTTGTTGCCTGTCATTTCCTCTCAGGAGATTAAGAAACAATATTTAAAAGATTATGAAAATTAAAATATCTTTAACGTATTAAGCAACTGCACAACAATGAAGCTAATACATGATTCTGTGTAGCTTTGTTAAACTTGTATTCTTATTTACAAATGCAGATAATTAATTAGGGGATGCCTTTTTGTGTAATTTGTAAACCCCTTTGTTGCTGACAGTGTCCCAGGTCTGTTGTATTCTCATTTAAATGACTCTTGTGGTTTCCTGAATTTTAATTTTTTTGGTTGCAGCAAAGACATTTAAATCTATCTATCTAAACTGGTATTAATGCCTCTCATGAGTTTTCTTCCCAAAACCTCCCCATTTAACACCAACGGAATAATCCTTTGCTTCTTTATTGCACTTAATTTCCTTCTCACCTTTAAGTATATTTATATTATTGACACAAATACATCCTCCAATACCGAGTCCCATTCTCTTCATTCTTCGGGCTAAAGATGTTTCCTCTGAATTTTATAATCTCTTGGTTACTATCTTGATTTGATGGATTCCAGGTTTGTTCTGCACTTTTGTAAATACTCTTTCGGGGAAATTTATGTTTAGTTGATTTTAGGTACTGAGCTTTATTATAGTAACTCCATGCCATACACCACTTCTGAAATTTCATTTCAATGAAGTCAACTGAACCAGTTTTCACACGCAGAATATTGCTGATGACTAAAGATAAAATTTTCACCTTCTACTTGAGCATAGCCTTTCATAATATTATCTTGAAATTTTGAAGTGAAAAAAGGCGCACCCTAATCATCCTGCAATCAACACAATCTTGCATTTCATTACCATTCTTCTAAAAATGGTTTTGTGCTCTGTCTGGTAACCCTATAATCAAGCCATTACTTTTGTATTGCATGCATTATTCCTGATGAAGGGTCTTGGCCCAAAATGTTGATGATATTGTGTTTCTGCTACATCTTTAAGTTACAAATAATACGTGAATATAGATATATTGTGAGGATTTGTTAACTTGGAGTTGGTTGACTTAGATCTGGTCATTTTATTTTCAATGTGGTTGTATAATTTTTAAGTCCTAGTTATTTGCTTTATCTGTATGTTAGCTATCTATGATTTGGGTACAGATGAACCAGTTTTCACAAGCAGAATATTGGGTCCATCACAAAACCAGCACCATTCAAAACAAATCACCCTTTCGATCTTAACTAACTGAATTGTCTCACATTTCCTATGATATATTCCGTGTTCTCACCTTCTCACTTTTATCTCTCCAGTGGAGTGGCACAGTAGCTTTAGTGGTTAACACAACGTTTTACAGTACCAGTGACCGGGGCTCAAATTCCATCACTGTCTCTAAGGAGTTGCTACGTTCTCCCCATAACCGGGTGCTCCAGTTTCCTCCCACAGTCCAAAGACGTTACCAGTTGTTGGGTTAATTGGCTATTGTAAATTCTCCTGTGGTTAGGCGAGGGTTGCTGGGCTGCCCAGCTCAAAGGGCCAGGAGGATCTATTCTGTGCTGCATCTCAGTAAATAAATAAATTAAATTAATAAATTCTTCACTATCCTCTTCACAGCCTATGTTTCCAGTTAGTTTTGTATATCCAGCAAAGTTGTACAGTAATAAATTACACTTAATCTTCTTATCCAAATCGCTGATGTAAAATGTGAGGAGTTGGGATCCCTGTATAAATGCCCAAGGCACTCTGTTAATTGTAACCCAAAATTACCTGTTTATACCTACACCCTTTTCAGTTCATTAGCTAAACTTCAGTCCAGGACACCTAATTCCTTGTGTCCTTACTTAGTTTAATAATCTTTTGAAGACCTTGAAATCCAAATCCAGCATGACCTTCTCTTTCAATCTCAAAAAATATTTAAATTAAGTCATTAAACATTATTTTCTTTTTGGGAATTCACGATGAGCTGCTTAATCCTATTTTTTTCTAAGTGCTATGTAACTACTTCCTTAACAATAGATTCCATCATTTCCCCTAACTGCGGTTGTCAGCAGTCAGAAACAAGCTAAGGCTAATTCATGTTCTCTCTTTCATGTCCTACCAGCTTCTTACAGTTTCCTTGTACTGTCTCTTTCAGTATTGTTGGGCAGTGAAGCAGCGGAAACCCAGAACCATATTCTCCTGGATCTTCATGATGGGCTCAAGTTGATATGTGGCACCAATCGAACCGAGAACATCAACTGGTACAAAGAAGATAAGCAGATCTTGCCCAGTGACAGAGTACACATAGTGCGGAAGGTTCTAGAAATTGTAGAGACTAATTACAATGACTCTGGTCTATATCTATGCGTGGTGCATGGGACAGGCGAGATTCTAAAAAACTTCACAGTGACTGTAGCAGGTATGAATGAGTCCATTAATTCTTTTAAACTCTGAGCCCAAATACTAATATTTTTAAGGGGACAGATGTGTTTCTGCTGTGTAGAATTAACACCGTATTCTGAGCACTACACTCTAACGCTATTACTTGTTCTATATATACTGGTTTTTAGTCCGGGAATGTACCCAGCTCTTCTAATTCTCTCAATAGAAAGAAAATAATGAAAGCAAGCATGAGGCTAAGGAGGGTATGAGATTTTGTTAATAAAGCAAATAGTGTGAAATATCATTGGATTGTTGTTAACAGCTGAGATTTTCATGTCCTGAATCATAGAGGTGTACATTTCCCCAGTAACATAGTAGGAATTCCAGGAACTATAATATAAATTCATGTTATCCATTTTAGCTGGGATAGTCACCTTCCTTTCTGCATCAAGTCATCTGTAGTTACCCAATATTTTGGTGAAATTTAGCCATTCTGGTACAACAGCACTGACCTTGTGCTGTTTGCTTGTATTTGTGTTTCAGAAGAGCTAAATATTCAATCTTCAGATACTTGTTCAGAATTCAAGACTGAATATTGTTGATTTGGGAATTAGTTACCAGTTCTATCATTTTAAAAAAACTAGCTACCTAAATTATGAGATTTTTTTTTACTACAAGTTTTTCAATCTTTTCTGAAAGTCGACTGCATACTAATTTTTATTAATTGGGACAATTTGCACAAGTCCCTATATACAGTATGTTCGTACCTGGAGGGGTTAAAACAGCTTAAACAACTATGCGTTATTATATACAGAAGTTGTTATTTGGTATAATGCAAATTCAAGCAGTTAGTTCAAATGTGCACAAAAATAGACAAAGCCAGTACATTGCAAAAAAATCCAGTAACGTTTGAATGTAAAGCAGAACTTATATAATTAATCACCCCTTCTATAAATTCTATGCATTAGCATGGGAGGATGGGGCATTGAGTTGTTACATGCAGTTCAATCTAATAGTGCATGGATTCTCATTAATATCGCACGTAAGGAATGGACACTTAGGGATGTTGTCACAGGGTTCTGACTGTGTCCTTCATAGAGTCTGTTTTACCAGAAATGTGAAATGTAAAATCCCCTAACAAGCTCCATCTAGGCCAGTGTAATTATATAGTATAAAGAAACAACACCTCCTTTCCACGGTATTTTCTATAAAATTAGAACAGGGTAAGATTTTGCTGTTTCCTGTGGCTACAGTGTAGCTGTTCCTGCAAGGTCTGAGGTCAGCCTCAGCCCTGTGCATCCATAGTAACAGTGGTCTGCCACTGTGGTTGGCTATAGGCATGTGGCAAGCTGCTAAAGGTATGGTGACCTGTGTTCCTGTGTGATTCGGCCAGGTATTGTCCAAGCAGTGTGACCGAAGAAGCACAGTCTCTGGACTCTGATCATTTTTAGCCATTGCTGAACATTGAATGTCAGCTTGGGTGCAGGGGCGTATCTATGGAAAATAGCGCTTATAGCAAGCACTGAAATTGCGCCCCATCTGACACCCATCTGTTAGATAAATTTACCATAATATCAGCTCAAAAATACAAGTCAAGCTCGTTAATCTTTTAATTAACAAATTATGACACTACATGAAAATTATAACTGCACCTTCCTTGCTTTCACCGATGCAAATTGGTCTATGATCTGATCAAAGTCAGTTTTTCCAGTTTCTTCTCTTTTGACACTCAGCAGAGCAAGATCACAGAGTCTGCCTTGGCCCATGAAGGCTCTCAAATACAAAAATATTAGTTTTAACTTGCTGAATGATCTCTCACAGCTGGCGATGGAAACTGCAATGGTTAGCATTATCTGAATAGCAAAGCAAAGATTGAGGAAGATGCTCTCATCTCCATACTGAACAATAAATTCAAGAAGCTCTTCAGGTCTTGATATTTTTATGTTGACCCGCCTTGATAGCTACGTTCTGCAATCCAAAATTTCTTCATATAGCTGCTGTCCATCAACATCAGAGCTGTACCATTCGCCCAAATTTTCGCACTTCTTCTTTAGGTCATTACTGTCGGTGCCGTAACACAGTCCCTCGACATCGAGAAGGAACCCAAACGTTTGTCATGCAAACAAGCGAACCTTTCATCCATTTTTCTGTGAAGACGGTCGAGTGTTCCCTTCATGTCTCTTTCCATTTCCTCCTCAGCTGCTAACCCAGCATCTCTCGAGTTCTCATTAGCCATTCGTTTCTTTTTTCTCTGACATCTTTCATCTTCAATATTCCATTCTTGACAGAGACCAACTCCTTCTTCGAGTAACTTCACTGACCAACACTTCTCTTTCATCATAAAAATGATCTTGGAGGGCTTTCAAATCCAGGGCAGCATCATGGAAGTTCATGCTAGGATCCTGCAGCCTCTTTTGAATATGGTCAATGCGAACGTGTACTTTGTTCCAAAATCCTAGCAAAACCAGAAAATCTTAACTCAACATGCGGTTGTACAGCTGCCTTGCGTCACTTCTTGTTTCATTGGTCTCATTTTCATTGTCTATCATATCCTGGAGAACTTGAAGTATGTCCTCAAGGTACTTGTTGACGGGCTTCACTGCTTCTGTCCTTGCGCTCCACCTGGTTTCGGACTCCGACTTAAAAACCACAGGCATGGCGTTTTTGAATTTTTCCGAGCGCTGTGTTGAACGAGAGAAAAACACAGAGAGAGCTTCGATGGTTCCAAAAGATGTGACCATCATTGTATCCTACTTGGCTGCATGTACACCCACCAAGTTGAGTGAGTCATTGTCGCAATTCACAAACACTGCCAGGTTGATTTTCTGACTTATTCTTTGATGAACACCACTTCTGTGTCCAGCCATCACAGCAGCGTTGTCATAGCACTGTGACCGACAATCTTGTACCTCCATTTTGTCCTTCTCTAGCTGTTTCAAGATGTCTTCAACCAAGCTCTCAGCATCCTTCCGGCTTATCTGGATAAAACCAAGGAAGGACTCTCTAACACGGACTGTTTTCCTCTCAAAATCAACTTCCACATATCTCACTTCTTCTGACATCTCTCACGGTGTGCCTGATCAGGAGTCGAGTCGAACATGAGACCATAGTACTTGGCTTTATGTATGTTTCTCAGTAAACTCTGGTGAACAGTGGATGCCATCATGTGGATGAATTCGTTCTGGACACCCGGTGAAAGATAAGGTGTGGGTCCAGAATGACTTTCCAAATGAGTGAGGTGTTCTTTTATGACAGGGTTAAAGATGGCCCATAGTTTCAGTAAGGCAAGGAAATATCCCACATTGAAGTCATCGTCCAGCTGAAGTGTCTCCCTGTGTCCTCGCAAAGCCAGGTTCTGAGTTGCAAGGAATTTTATGCAGTGAAGGGTTCTCATCAAGATATCACACCACTTCTGCTTTTCCTTCTCAATCTGTGACTGAAATACTGCGTCAATAACTCCTCTGTTTCCAGCTATATTTCTTTCCATTTCTTTCCACTGTGTGAAGCATTCCCGATGATTCTTGGCATTTTCATCAACACTAATCCTTTCAGGTGCTTTCCACTGGTTGAATCCACTTTCCTGCTCCAATGAGGATTGATGGTCTGACCGGGAATAGAGAAGACAACAGATACAAAATGAAGACTTTTTAGAAGGGGAATAGACCAGCCATGAGCGAGTCACTTTCTCAACATGACCATTTCCCAATTTCCTCTTGAACCAAGTTTTGTTTATTGAGTGGTTATTTGTTGGTTGGAAAGGCCCCTCACTGTTCTGGAAATACTTCGAACCCAGCTTTATTATTTCTGTTCTCAACGCGTCAGGCAGAATTGCTTTTCCAGTATCCTTGTCGAACTTCAGAAGTCCAATGTCATGCTGTTCAATCACTTCTGGTATGACAGCTTGAGGCTCTTTGACACCGTCCAGTTCACTAGCTTCAGTGTCATCAGGTTCAATCTCGTCAGGTAAAATCTCGTCAATAAACTCAACATCACCACCACCACCACCACCATCGTCTTCCCCTCCTGTCATGTCTATGTTCTCTGTGGCAGCCTCACTCTTAATCTCATCATACTCGGATTTATCTGACTTGCCTTCATCCTCGGCTTGTGACGCATTTGTACTTGATCCACATTCAGATTCTAACAAACTTGTATCAGGTGCAGGCGACTCCATGGAACGTGTTGAACTACTTGCTCCGGGCTTTTCAAAGAAGAGCATGAAGAACTTGCTCGACTTCTTGGCTTCCTCCGCCTCCAACTTTCGTCTCTTCCGTCCTTCAGCTCCACTTTTCTTCTTCTTTGTGAAGAAACGTTTCATGGTCTTCTTACACAATGCTCTGAGATAAGGCCATCCTGGTGCTTCTCACCCATGATAATCAAAGACAGATCATACATCTGAAGAAAATTCTTTTTTCACTATCCGAGGATGGCTTGTCTGACTTTAATAGAAACTGCACAGTGGCACCCAGGGCACGTGTCATACCTGTCAAACCTTAGATATGCCACTGCTTGGGTGATGTGTTTGCTGAAGTGGATAGGGGAATCCATTGCAGGCAACACTGGTGGCATGTCTGCATGGAAGCTCTGTCAGTGAGTTTCTCCAAGACGTCTAGCACAGTGGTCCCCAACCACCGGTCCGCGGACCAGTAGCGGGCTGCAAAGCATGCCCTACTGGGCTGTGAGGAAACGATATGAGTCAGCTGCACCTTTCCTCATTCCCTGTCACACATTGTTGAACTTGAACATTGGGTTGCCAACTGTCCCATATTTGCCGGGACATCCCGTATATTGGGCTAAATTGGTTTGTCCCATACGGGACCGCCCTTGTCCCGTATTTCCTCCGCTAAGGTAGAGCGTTCCTATAAAACCTTTCGTGCCGAAATGGCGTGAAGCAAAGAAGCAATTACCATTAATTCATATGAGAAAAATTTTTGAGCGTTCCCAGACCGAAAAAATAACCTAACAAATCATACCAAATAACACATAAAACGGAAAATAAGTAACACTAACATATAGTTAAAGCAGGAATGATATGATAAATAACAGCCTATATAAAGTAGAAATAATGTATGTACAGTATAGTTGGGAAGGTGAAGGCAAAACCGATTTGTGGGGAAAAAAATCGGCACATATGCGCATGCGCACACAGGTGCCCCCGCAAGGCTTCATGGTCATGGTAGTCTTTCCTGGGGTGAAGTGTCCCAGGATTTGACTGCAACTTTTGTCCCTTATTTGGGAGTGAGAAAGTTGGCAACCCTAACTGTAAAAGACATGTTGGGGTGAGATTAACCCTACTTGAACACCCACCCACCCCCCCCCGCCACCCCCGGTCGGCCGGTCCACAAGAATATTGTCAATATTAAACCAGTCCGCGGTGCAAAAAAGGTTGGGGACCCCTGGTCTAGCAGAATTCCCCCAGTAGGTGTTGGAACTGTAACTCACTTGTGAAATTGATCGTTTAATTTCAAAGGTAGATGATTGATTTTTATCCCTTCAGCATTGTTAAAAGCCATTTGCAGCTGGGTTAGGTTAAGTGGTTTTTGCCCATTTTTATTTCCAAGCAAAATGAGAAAGCTTTGTTTTTGCTTTATCTTCAGTGCAAGGGGAAATTCTTCATATTGGTGGTGAGTGAAAAATGAGATTCCAGTTTTTAAGGGTCAACACCCCTTTCTTTGATTTTTTCAGACTCTTTGTCTTCTGGAGATGATGATGAAGATGGTGGATCTGAAGATTCAGCTTCAGAAACCAGTGACGGTCACTCGTTTCCTCAGAAAGGTCAGTGCTTTTGGCCAGCATTTTCACTTTTTCTCTCACAGATCCCAACTAAACGTGCGATCAGAGAAGATGTTATATTGTCATTTACAATGCACATAGGTACATACCATACAATGTTGTCTGTTTCCCTCTCTCATCTTATCTCCTTACCAGCCCATCAACTCCCTCTGGTCTCCCCCCACCCTTCCCTTTATTCCATGGTCTTCTGTCCTCTCCTATCAAACTCCCCCTTCTCCAACCCTTTACCTCTTCCACCATTCAATTTCCCTGCTCTTTATTTCACCCCCTCCCCCATCACCTACCACTTTGTACTTCTTCCTCCCTCCCCTCACCTTACTCTGACTTCTCCCCTTCCTGATGTTGGGTCTCAGCCCGAAATGTCAACCGGTTACTCATTTCCATAGATGCTGCCTAGCCTGCTGAGTTCCTGCAGCAGTGTGTGTGTGTGTGTGTGTGTGTGTGTGTGTGTCTGTGCTCTGGTGGCCCATACTCTGGAGGATCTTCAGACTGTCCTTGCTGTGGTGGTGAGAGCGTACAGCAGGATGGGGCTGACTGTCAATACCACTAACACAGAAGTGGTTTGCCAATGGAGTACCACTGTCCCACCCACTCTACCTGCCTTCACTGTTGGTGATGAAAAGCTGTCAGTAGTGCCATCTTTCAAATATCTGGTGAGCATTCTCTCTGAGGATAGCAGCATTGACGACGACATCCAGAGCCGCATTAAACAGGCATCAGCTGCCTTTGGGAGACTTCGGCATAGAGTTTTTCAGAACAGGAGCCTTCATCCCTCCACAAAGGTCGCCGTATACCAAGCGGTCTGTGTCACCACCCTCCTTTATAGCTGTGACGCTTGGGTAACCTACAGCCATCACATCAAGTCCTTGGAGCACTTCCACATAAGCTGCTTCCAGCGCATCCTGGGAATTACCTGGCGTGAGCGGGTGCCTCACACTGAAATACTTGTAAAGACCAACTGCAGGAGTATTGAGGCCACGGTCACCCAGCGTCAGCTGCAGTGGCTGGGGCACGTGATAAGGATGCCCCCATGTCGGCTACCCCGCAGAGTGTTATATGGCCAGCTACATCATGATCGATGCTCAACTGGAAGGCCGAAGAAGTGCTATAAGGATCAGATGAAGAATGCTTGAAGGAAGTGCAAGATCAGACCCGAGGAGCTGGAGGATGTTGCTGCTGACCGTAACACTTGGCGACAGCTGTGTAGGGACAGGGCTCGTATTCTGGAGATGGAAAGAACAACCCGAAGACAGCAGAAGAGAGCCAGGAGAAATGCAGCCATGGTTTCCACCACTACCACATATACATGTCCCACCTGCAATAGAGCTTGTGGGTCCAGGATAGGACTGTATAGTCATCAAAGATCTCACCGTTAAAGGAGTGGACATCGTCATCGGATTTTGATGGACAAACGAAGAAGAAATGTGTGTGTATATGTGTGTTGCTTTGGATTTCTAGCATCTACAGATTTTCTCGTGTGTGCAGTGTTGCCTGTATGTAAAACTTGGATTTGAGAATAAAGCAGTTCGGGCAGTGTTTGCACAAAGCTTAGATGTGTACAACGCACAGTATGAATAGTTCAGTATTCAGTAAAATGTTGCTTTAATGGCAACTTGATTTCTCATCTTTAATTCTATCCTTGCTAACGTACCTGTGCCGTGTCTGTGAAGAGTTTGGAACTGAATGGTTCTGGCACAGCATAAGAAGAGCTTCAGGGAATAAGCTATTAATGATGAGTAATAATGCTTTCACTACTATGCTAATCATTGTCAGCTGGCAGATTGGGCTGTAATTGACTTAGTTACATTTGCCTGAGCTTTGCAGCTGAAATGCACTCAGGGTTCCGTGGATGTAAGAGACAAGGTGCTCTGGACTGGAATTATTAATTTTGGTGTGTACATTGGTAAATAGTTGGTTTTAACCATCCCATCATGTAAGCCTTGTGTGCAGCATTGGTTTGTATAAATTGAAGTCATTTATTTGCAAAGTTGCACTATAAGGATTATTGGAAATGTGTTTCTTGCTCACGGAAGCAAGTGTGTTGCTCTTCAGGCAAACAGGCAGTTCTCCAATTAAACTGCTTTGTGTAATTTAGGGCAACAGTTTGCCTTTGCTCTAATTGTTCAAGCTCTGCAGATTCAGTCTGCTGCTAAATGCGTAGCCTAATTGCTGCTGGAACTCCCAGTCCAGCTAATTAGGTCAATTACTCTAGAGCCAATTAGACAAGAATGTTTAGGAATGTGTAACAACTTCGGAGAATTTCAAAATGATAGATGCTTGGTATGTAACTGAGGAGTTTCATTTACACAGGGTTCATAAACTCAGAGTACAACAGTTGACTTAAATTGACTGGTATAGCAGATTTTCAGGGATTCTAAAGTTAATTCAGATGTTTGTAGGAACCATTCCTTATGGTCTAAGGTTTTTTTTAGTTCATTGATAGCCTTTTTCAGAATATTTTAAAGACAATGTGGAAACATTGATAGTGTTCCAAGCTAGAATTTGAATCAGGAGGTTTGAAATAATTTTCCAGTAGTTTTTTTCTCAGGCAATGCAGTGGAATTTAAGCCAAAGTCATTTGTTCAACAGTGCATGCAACCGCCACTGATGAAACAGTACCTATGATATATTTAAGCATAGAGACATCCAAACACATGTGGTGGAGTAGAACTGCCGTCAATACATGTTTAGACATCACAAATAATTAATTCGTGTTTGCATGGTCTATGAACGTTTCGGGTCACTTATGCAGCTGCAGATTTTCACAACGTACCAGATCTGCTTCTGCATGTGTTAAAGGGAAACCAGCTTTATTGGGTCAGTAGGATGGAGTTTAGCAACTCTTATGTTCAGTCTCAGCCCCTTGCCCTTCACCACAGGCATTTGATTGGCCCACCTCTCCCCCAATACCAGAAATGGCCCAATTATTCCATGTCCCCTCAGCTGATAACTTCTGCTGAGTTTGTGTGTTAGCTTCAGCAGCTTTCCCACTCCCCAACTCTTGGAAATCTTTTCTCCTTCAATTAATTGCTTAATTTACAACTAAGAGTGTCTCCTGGTCTTGTGACGGAGATTATGAACATATGCTGTACAAGAATGGCTTTCCTTTTATTACCACTGGTTCTTTTATCAGAAGCCTTCCCTTCTGATTATCACTGTTTTGACCACAGGAAACAGTTTGTACATTCCGATCTAAACCTTATGTTACAGTAACAGATCAGAGAAAACTCCTCTTTGTCATTTCTCTCTGAAGAGAACAACCATAAGTTTGCCAGTGTAACAATGTAATTGGAATCCCTCATCCTTTTCATTATCCCTCCCAAAGTTACAGCCCTTTCTTAATGTGTCCTGCCTGAATTAGATGGAAGGGTCAACCTGGGGCCAATCAGATTCGCTGACGTATGTCATGAAATTTGTTGTTTTGCAGTGGCAGTACATTGCAATATGTAGTAATAAAAACTACAAATAACAATAATTGTGTGTGTGTATGTATAAACAGTGCAAAAAGAGAGGGGGTAAAATAGTGAGGTAGTGTTCACGGGTTCCTTGTCCGTTCATAAACCTGATGGCAAATGGGAAGAAGCTGTTCCTCAGTCACTGAGTGGGTGTCATCAGGCTCCTGTATCTTCTCCATGATGGCGGCAATGAGAAGAGGGCATGTCCTAGGTGATGGGGGGTCCTTAATCATGGAAGCCTCCTTTCTGAGGCATCATCTTTTGAAGGTGCCCTGGATGCTGAGGAGGCTCACTTGCATGATAGAGCCGGCTGAACTTACACCTTTCAGCAGCTTTTCTGATCCCATGGCCCTTTCTTAAAATATGACATTCGATTTGTATTTTCTCCCTTCGTTCTCAAGCTCCTACTAGGAAAGTCATCTATTATGAATCTGCCTATTTGTGTCTCCTTGAAGTATTAAATGCCACTTCATGTTTAGATTCACCTACCACAGTTCTGAAAATTTGCTCCATCCCCAGATGCTCAATTCATTGTCCCAGGAAGTTCTCCAGATGCTGGAAAGCTAGCACAACACACACACAAATTGCTGGAGGAACTCAGCAGGTCAGGCAGCATCTATGGGGAGTGGTGGGGGTAATAAGCAGTTGGTGTTCCAGGCTGACATCCTTCGGTCCTAATGAAGGATCTCAGCCTGAAACATCAACTGTTTATTTTCCACCATAGCTGCTGCTTGATCTGCTGAGTTTCTCCAGCATGTTATGTGTATTACTCAACATATTAACCTATATGAAATGTTGCACTGGTTCCAGTATGAAAGCAGCCGCTCACTACAGTTTTCTTTTCTGTCCCTTAGCCAATGTTGACATCAAAGCTATATATATATATATGTGTGTGTGTGTAAAACAAAGACTTTGTATTTTCCACCATGAATCCCCATTCCTGATGTAACAGAAGCCTGTTAATGGCATCTTGAGTCAATGGTGGGACTCATGGCTCTTTAATCAGAGTTGTTGGTTCAACCCTTTCAAAAACAAGTATATTGTAAAGGTTGAAATTTCTGTGTAGTAATGAGAGAGTGGCTATATTTTTGGATATTAAGCTAAGGCCCTGCCCTTAATGTCAGATAAAGGTTTAAAAAAGAGATAAAAATCCTCTCGTAATAGTTGGTTTACAGCAGAGAGGTTCTGTTAACTCTATGAGCAAGAGAGTTCTCTTTATTTACTTAATATTTAACCCTCAGTCGACACCTTGAAAAATTGGTTAATAGATCATTTATTTCAAAAGCTGCTTGTTGGATCCTCCTACACTCAAATTGGATATATTGTTTGCTTCTTTTAACCAATTGAAGTAATTTGTTGGATATGAAGTGCTTTGGGATGCCTTTGCAATTCTATTAACACTCGTAAAATATACCAGCTCTTTTATTGCTGCTGATATACATTAATTGAAAAATTGAATCTCAAAAATCATAGATTATTTCCTGCTAAAGGCCATGTAGATCACAGAACTAATTGAATACAATCAGATGGAGTATGATAATGTTTTTCACACAGGATGGGATAATTTTATTGAGGTGTACGTATACCATGAAACCATGTTCCAAGTATGTCCAGCTTATAGCTTTAATCACAGTACTCAATGCCAATTCAAAGGTTAACATTTTTTTGAAGGTCCCTCAGCTTTATCTCTGTATTTCTTCATGGATGCTGTCTGACCTGCTGTATTTTTCTGTTTTTGTTTCACAGTGCAGTGTTTTGATTTTTCACCTTCTGCCAATTCCATATCTTTTGTTCTCCTCAGTCAGAGCTCTCACAAAAATCAGTCATTTTAATTTGCCTAGCCAACGCTGTACCAAAGTATTGATTCAGCTTGAGCAGGTCATATCAGACATGTTGTGGCATTGCACAGAGTTAAGTCAAGAGCTTTTTTTGCATACTGGTTTCTCTTTCTGCACACAGGAGCTCCCTACTGGACACACTTTGAGCGAATGGAAAAGCGCCTGCACGTGGTTCCAGCAGCAAACACAGTTAAATTTCGCTGCCCAGCTGCTGGGAATCCTCTTCCCACCATACGCTGGCTGAAGAACGGCAGGGAATTCAGGGGAGAGCAGCGGATTGGAGGGATTAAGGTAAATTCACACTCACTTCCTTGTGGGGTTGTTAAGAATTGAGTTCATTCATATTCGGAGGGATCACAACATGAAGAGTGAATTTTAAATAAAAAGGCTGATCAATTTGACCAATAACTTAGATGGTAAACTTTGCACTAAAGTGAACTTTTGATTCTAATTGTTTTTTCTTGTACGAATTGTGTATTATTTAATGTATGATTTTCTTGTGAATGCTTATATGATGTTATGTCCCTGTAATGCTGCTGCAAGTGAGCTTTGCATTGCACTTGTGCACACACATGACAATAAACTCGACTTTAGTTGACTTCAGTACAAGTGATCTGACTTGTATACATCACAACTAGAAAATCAGATATGCCCACCTTCTCATCAGGATCACTGACCATTCCTCTATAATTGTTAAAAATTAATTACATATCCACAAAGGATTCAACATATGTTGACAATCCGCAAGAGTCAAGGATCAAATGCATAACACCCCTCCCTCAATAATTCTTGAAGGAAATGATTGTGAAGGCTATTAAAGCAATGCAATTCTAATATTTCTGCATTGTAGAATCGACTGCTTTGTGAAAAATGGAACACAACCACGGTAGTTAATATTGTATTTCAAGCCAGCCGATTGTTCTAGGTTGCTACAAAGCTAAAAAAGGCATTGCAGATGAAGCATACAGCTAATCTTTGGTATAAAAGGTTGTGTAACTGAAAGACGGGTCTGGGACATTGCCAGTACAACCGTGAATCACTTGTTAAAGGAACTGGCTTACGTGAATATAAATTATCAAAAAGGCAGAGGTGTACGAGTGAAACATGATGCTTTCTTGGCATACGGGGTCCGCCAGCAGAGGAGAAGCCATAAGCAACAAAGAGTGAGAGCCCAGCAGATTCTCTTAACTTTCCTGAATTCTTTCTTGGGAATTGAACCTGCCTTTAGTTGTGTTTACTGCTGAAATTGATTGTTATGCCTGATAAAGTTGACAGTGCTACTTCTGGCAACTTCCAGAGTCATTGCATTCTGCCTTGAAATACACATTTTTAGGTTTAATCATTAAGTATGAAGTTTGTTTGGTATCTGCCTGGCACCATTGGCATTTGGATAGAACCAAGACCAGAGTGCATTGCATTCACACCAGCCATGGTACTGAAGAAGTGCATCACTGTCAAAGCTACCTAAATTCAGATGAACAGTAAACAAAGTCTAACTTCCTGTTCAGAAAACATAAAAGATTAAATAAGGTTCTTAAAATATTTTTCTTGCTTTGTGGATGTTGATGGCAAATCTGGAATTTGTAATCCACCCCTAACTATTGCCAAATAAAGGCAGCTAAGAGTCAAACACATGGGTGTCTGTTTGGAGTCAAGGTGGAAGATCTTTTTTTGTCACTAAACAATATCGGTCAGCCACACTTCTAGCAACAATCCACTACTTTCATGACCATTGATACTGAGACTAGCATTTTCATTTAACTTCAAAGTTACTTAAATAGAAGTTTGCCAGCTGCCAAGCTGAGATTTGAATTTTCATCTCTGCATCTACAGCCCAGAACTTCGGCTGCTAGTCCAGTAAATTTAACAAGTAATTTTTGGAGAACAACTAGTTCTTTCAGTCAACAGTACCAAAACACATCATTGATGATTTATCTGTGTAGTATTTATGAAGTCTTGTTCTACACAAGTTGTCCATTGCACTTGGCAACATTTCAGAAACTACTTCCTGAGACACAAGACACTCTGTGGGCATTTATCTTTGATGGAGGAACAAGACCAGAAAAGGAAATGAAATGTACAGTTTCTGTAGCTCCTAAAAATAGGAATAGCATTCAGGTAAGTGGAGACCGGGTGAGTGTGAACCACCCTGCCCCGCAGTCTCTGCTATGTAAGATCAAGGAGATTATTAATACTTTCCTTTCACTTTTAGCATCATAAATGGTGACCTTGATCTCTTAAAGGTCTAAAGGAATATTAAGCATAGTCAAAGTTTATTTACTACCTATCACCTTAAATCATATGTAAACTAATCGCATTCTCTCACCCAGATTCTACTCCTCACCTCACAAGAGGGCAATTTACTGTGATCTATTAAC
Organism: Mobula birostris; assembly: GCF_030028105.1. Taxonomy (NCBI): domain Eukaryota; kingdom Metazoa; phylum Chordata; class Chondrichthyes; order Myliobatiformes; family Myliobatidae; genus Mobula; species Mobula birostris. The sequence continues at coordinate 115,758,667 of NC_092376.1, forward strand.
CCATCAACCTTCATGACTTTGGATTGGGAAGAAACAGGAAAACCCAGAAGTATACACAATCACAGGAAAAACATGCAACCTCCACACAGGCAGCACATTGAAGGAGTGAGCCAGTGTCACTTGAGCTGTGTGCAGCAGTTTCACTGACTGCACTACTGTCCTGTCCAATCCTCTCTTGATCACATCCTAACTCAAATCTCCAGATCTTCTAAATTGCTTAGAATGCACTGTGAAGATATAAAGAAGTTGTGGAATCCAGAAAGTCCTGATTTGACTTCTGGTGTGTAGTCAGTTTACTGGGTTTGCTTGGTGCCTTTAATTGGCGTATTTGCCCCTCTTCTGATTTGCAAGTTATTTTTTCATTGATCTTTCAGCTCCGCCATCAGCGCTGGAGTCTTGTGATGGAGAGCGTTGTGCCTTCTGACCGCGGTAACTACACCTGCGTGGTGGAAAACAAGTATGGCAGCATTAACCACAGTTACCAGTTGGAAGTTCTGGGTAAGAATTGAATGATTCAGTGAGATGCAAGTTGGTAGAAATATTGGGAGGAATAAAAAAGATCAAGTGTGAATGATATTTATAGAAGCAAACCTTATACATTGTGATAACCAGTTTTCAATGCTCTAAAGCTACAAATGTCTCAGAATTTTGTATGTATTGCCCAAAAAATATGATTCTCCATTAAAATTGGGCATGGCATATGAACAAAATGAGCATAAAATCTACTGACATTAACAATAACAATATTTGTGCTCCATTGTTGTGTGAGGTCTATTGTGTGTGCGTCTATATATATATAATATTTTGTCTTCAGCATTCTTAAGGATCACCAAGAGTACATGTTGGTAATTTTCATACTCCTGGCTCATGAATCTTTTGCACACTAAAAATGTGGGCTCATAACAGAAGCCAGTACATATTATTGAGCCATATTAAGGGCAAGATGGCTTCCCTCATTATTTTCAAACTAAGTATTGTGCTAGCAAAATGGAACGAACCTAATTGCACACGTTTAAAAAAACTTTGAATTAGAATAAGTTAATTGTAGGTAAATGAGAGTCAGTTGTTATAATTTTGATAATGTAAGATTATTGCTTTTGGAGTACAGGTTCAATTATGTCTAAATACCAAATAATTGATAACAATCAAAAAGAAGCAAAAGTCTACATGCTTCAAAAATTTCCCCAAAAACCAGGTGTTTGTATTGGACTTAGTAGTGGTTGACTTTGGATCTGAGCCGATTTGATGTTTCTGGTTGGTCTGACATGTTGTTGCAATGCGATTAGAGTCAGTATAGGGTTTGACCACAATCTCTGTGTACATTGAGACTTCAAAGCAACATCAAAGTTTGCGACATTGTTAACTATTATAATGAAACCCATTACGAGCTGTTCTGATTTTCCATGTTATGTTGCTTGCTTATCTGTACATCATATCAACCCACCAGAGGGAATTAGGAACTAATGTTAAACAATTTCTGCTGGAAGTTATTTCAAGAACGAGAAATAAGTGAGCTTCTGTTGCAGTTTGTAATTTGGATAAATAATATAGAAAAGGTTGAGAGTTCTGCCATTTTCTCCCTGTGGAAGTTTGAGAACAACTGAGGAAAATCAACAAAAAAATAGCTCAATGATTGGTAGCCCCCAGAGTATTTATGGATTTTCAAAACTACATGGTGTGAGCAGTGTTCTGAATTTAGGTTGATTATACCTTCTCTGACACACAGAACGGTCTCCTCACCGGCCCATCCTGCAGGTTGGCCTGCCAGCTAACAAATCTGCCGTGGTGGGCAGCAATGTGGAGTTCCACTGCAGAGTTTACAGTGACGCACAGCCTCACATCCAATGGCTCAAACACGTGGAGGTGAACGGCAGTAGATATGGACCCGATGAGGCTCCATATGTCCAAGTGTTAAAGGTACGTATGTGGGTCAAAAAATTCTATAACCACGCTACTGTGAGTCGGATTAGTGCACTTGTAGTAGACTTAGGTGGACATACTGGTTCTCACAACCTTTATTGTAGGGTGCCATTGTTATTGTTTTGGCACAAAACTATGCTGTTGGAACGTTGAATAACCCAATTATTTCCTGTTTTATCTCTGTGTAATCTAATACTATGCACCTGCAAAGCACAGTTTATACACGTTGTCCTCTGCACAGCACAATTCCTTAATCAGTTTATGTATGTTTTTCTCTATCTCTCTTCACAGACTGCTGACATTAACAGCACTGAAATTGAAGTCCTCTACTTGCATAATGTCACATTTGAAGATGCAGGGAAATACACCTGTTTGGCAGGCAATTCTATTGGGATCTCTTACCATTCTGCCTGGCTGACAGTTTTACCAGGTGCGTACTACTCTTTCTATGGGATGTATAATGGTTATGCAAGAACTAAACATTTAATTTTGTGCTTAAAAGATTGTATTAACTCTACACCCTATGCAGCCAGACAAGGTGCAGATAAGATTAAGAGGGAAACACCTTTAGGGGCTGAGACCTGGACCATGTTCTCTCCTAGACCTGGGCAATTAATCACTGTCTCCAGTGGGAGCAACATTAGAACCATCGCACTAGTGGTCCTGGATGTTGGGGAAGGAGGCTGAGGGTGCTATGAACACAATGGGATGGTCTGTTTTGGCGCTGAAATGAAGTATACAAACAAAACTGGCATAGAGTGGAAGTGACAGGATTTGGGCTGGTGGGGTGAGAGTTATCACTGTAAAGTTGGAAGGGGGTGGGCTGTTTTTGAAAAAAAATGTAAGACCATAAGACCAGAAGGTATAGGGGAAATTAAGCCATTCGGCCCATCGAGTCTGCTCTGCCATTTCATCATGGCTGATCCATTTTCCCACTCAGCCCCGGTCTTCTGCCTTCTCCCCGTATCCCCGTATGTAAGTACTTATTGTCATCAGGCCATTGAGCGCCATCACGTACTTCTTTCAGATTTGGTCCTCTGCGATTTTCCAAGTTTTAACCATATTCTGATGTCAATATTGATCTGTGGCTTCTGAATGTTAGTGAGATCCTCACTTGCTAGGGACGGACGGGCATGTCTGTACTGAGATGTGGGAGCATGTGATGTGGCCAGCCATCAGCATTCTGCCTCTACCATCTCTACTGGGCACGCAGAGTGAAATATCCTCCTGCCTGAGAACATAGTGCCTTTATAAAGGAGAAGTGCTAATCACAGGCCTATATGGCACCTTTGTTGTCAATTTAGCACTGACTCTGGCTTCGGTGCCAAAGACACTGAGGTTTTGCATGTCATGTACCTTTAGCCATTTTCTCAGTAATATCTAGCTTTATGAAAATATTCATAGATTTCTTCTTTCCATTATTTCACAGAGGAAGAGCCCCCGAAAATAATTGACTCCTCTGGGACAAAGTACACTGATATCCTGATTTATGCTGCTACATCTCTGGCTATCATCCTGTCAGTAGTCATCATTATATTGTGTAGAATGCAGGCAAGGTCCAGTAAGAGAGCCTTTGACCCACTGCCTGTGCAGAAACTCTCCAAGTTTCCTTTTAAAAGACAGGTAAACCCTGGATACCTCGCAACGTTCAGAAATAAATTACTGAAATGCAGCTGAGTGTTGAGTGGCTGTGCTTGACAACCTGTAATTACTTTCTCCTAATTTCTTTTGTCCAGCTCTGCAATTAACAACCTATTTTTATCACTGGCTACGTGGCTACCGACAGACCACTCACATCCTGCTCAACTGTTTGTAATTAACAATTCGACAAGCTTTTCTGCCATCGTGATGGTGGAAGTCAGTATGTGAGAGCCTTGCTGACACTCTTAATACATTTAAGAAGGAGAATGAACAGTTGAAGTTTCAGGCCAAGACCCTTCAGCAGGTTGATCTGATGAAGAGTCTCGGCCCAAAACCTTGACCATTTATTCGCCTCAATAGATGCAGCCTGACTTGATGAGTTCTTCCAGCATTTTGTCAATGTTGTTCAAGAATTCCAGCACCTGGAATATCTCTGTGTTGGCGTAGTATTGTTTGAGGTGATGAAATACAAATTTGGAATAGGAATACAGGTTGAACCTTTACTGAGCTCTCGAAATGTAGTCTCCAATCCACAGTCAGTGATATATAAATGTCAATATGTTACTATCTTAATCCAATACCTGAAAAAGGGAATTAATACAAACAAAACTGCACCAGAAGAAAAATCACCAACAGAATCTTGAATGACCTAAGAGTTTGTTAAACTTTAACTGTTCCGTGGGAGCATTTAATTTCCATCACTATTACAATAGCATCATATAGCATCAATACAATCAAACCTGCCAGCATCATCCCCACACAATAAATTGCACCAACAATATCGTAGCACAAGCAAATCGCATCAGCACCTTCATTATATATAAAACTGTATCAACACGATCACAGCTAGAATGCACATTTAATTTCATATAACAACTGAAGCGTACCAATATTATTCCAGTATAACTAGAACAGACCAGCACAGTTACATTACACCCAAAGTCCATCTCCGTCTGGCCAAGCTGCACCAACATCAACGTTTTGGTGCCCGTCACAGACTAGTCAAAGTACAACGTAAGTCAATCACAGATCTGCTAAAGTGCACTAATGTTACCGTTGTAAAGCTAATTTTCACAAACATGCTGGGGATGAGCGAGTTTGTAGAAATGCTTTATTTCCATGCAGCTTAATTACTCAATTCTTTGCCATTTCAGTTTTCACGAGAATCAAATTCTTCAATGAAATCGAATGCCTCTCTCGTCAGAGTGGCGCGCCTGTCCTCCAGTGGTACACCCATGCTGTCTGGCGTTGTGGAGTTCGAGTTACCGATGGACCCAAAGTGGGAATTCCATCGTGATAAGTAAGTGTAATATTAGTAAGATGCTGCATATAGAGTATTAAACTTCATATCTCTTGGTAAGCTGCACAAATGGCTTACAAATAAATGTACCCAAACAGAAACAAGAGAAAATCTGAGCAACACACACAAAATGGTGGAGGAACTCAGCAGGCCTGGCAGCATTTATGGAAATGAGTACAGTCGAAGTTTCAGGCCAAGACCCTTCAGCGTCCTGCCTGAAACGTCAACTGTACTCTTTTCTGTAGATACTGCCTGGCCTTCTGATTTCCTCCAGCATTTTGTGTGTGTACCCAAGCAGAACATGGATCAAACTGTCTTCCCATATTGTAAGTTGCAGTAAGAGCAATTCATTAGCACTAGGGTCTGTTATCATATTTATTTTAATAAATTAGGTTTTCCTATAAATAGCTCCAGATGGAAATAGAAATAGAAAATAAATAAAGGATTCAGACAGGCTTAAACTATCTTTGTATATATCTTTGCAGGTCAGAGTTTATCTTGTATTTCTTTTCCAGACTGGTATTGGGGAAACCCCTTGGAGAGGGTTGCTTTGGGCAGGTGGTTAAAGCGGAGGCTTATGGGATAAACAAGGACGAACCAGACAAGCCAGTTACAGTGGCAGTGAAGTCACTGAAAGGTGAGTAAGAAGTGGTCTCATAAAATTTGAAAATATGTAGTCCAGTCTGTTGCTGGGTTCAGTCGGAAACCTAATAGCCCAGACTACTTTCGAACTGACTCCAGTAAGAGAATGAACTGAACTGAACTGTTACTTGATCCAAGTCCAAGCAATTCCACACAATTCTTCTCTGATTGATCTTGGCTGGACTTGATAATAATTTTGCTTGCTTCGTCACTTGGTGAAATCAGTGCAAAGGGAGGTATTAAGTACAACTTTTAAAACTTGTTTGCAGATGATGCCACAGAGAAAGACCTGGCAGATCTTATCTCAGAGATGGAGATGATGAAGATGATGGATAAGCATAAGAATATAATTAACTTGCTTGGTGCTTGCACACAGGATGGTGAGTTTACGGTGAACTTCTGTGGACAGCAAACTATTTTCTCGCATTAAATATTTATTTATTGGGATACAACGCAGAATAGGCCCTTCTTTCCCAACGAGACGTGCTGCTCAGCAACCCCTAGCCAATTCACGGGACAACTTACAATGACCAATTAACCTACTAAACAGTACGTCTTTGGACTGTGGGAGGAAACCGGAGCACCCGGAGGAAACCCACGTGGTCACGGGGAGAACGTACAAACTCCTTACAGACAGCAGCGGGAATTGAGCTGTAAAGCGTTGTGCTAACCTACGCTACTGTGCTGCCGTAAATATTTTCATACATCAACTATTTTGTGTGATCCTATTTTACCCAATCTCTGTGGTGAGAACTACATAGGGATATTAAAGTTACATATGCTGTATGACTATATTACAGAAGGCAGTATACATGATTGTATCTGTGTAATAATTTTCATGCTCAATGCAGAACAGGTGAAACTTTGCTCTAATATACTATCTACACTTAGATGTGTCAATGCAGCCACCAATGCTGTATATCACTGTTTTGAGTGAATACACTGGGCTCCACTATCCACCTATGAGAGGAGAATGTCCAGGTTACCTTGGAACTGGAAGTTTTCTGCCAGTGGTAACAGCACTGGGACAGTGCAGCACTGTTTTCTCCCCCCCCGCCCCCCCAGGGTATCCAGCAGCTAGCTTCCACTGTCTTCTTTGGGAGAATTGTTTTGCATTTAGTCCTTGATTGAAATCCCATCCAATGATATCCACTGAAAAGCATGTAAATCTGAATTGAAAATGACACTAAGCTTAGGTGTGATACCTTTCGTATGATAAAATATAACGTAAATGAAGAATAATGACTTTGGCGAGCTGCTGTCAATAATGCTACTCACAAAAGCTAATGTGTCAGAAAAGTAGGAAGCAGGAAAGAAATGCAGACTATTGTCTTACACCTAACAGGTACGAGATGGCTGCATTTATGTATGTTGCTTGTATACCTTACAGAGTGTGGTACCAGAACAGGTGTAAGCTTTGCATGAAGTCATTTTGACTGTATGTTGACAGATGGAGAACTAAGCAAGCCATTAGGGTAAAGAGCATGACGAGTGCTGTTTGTATTTGCTGAGTGTGCTGTGGCTAAAGCTGCTGTTGATGTCCTAGGTTTGCTGTATGTAATTGTGGAATACGCCACAAAAGGCAACTTGCGGGAATACCTCAGGGCTCGGCGGCCACCTGGCATGGATTACAACTTTCATGTCACAAAGGTGCCGGAAGAACAGCTAACGTTTAAAGATCTGGTGTCCAGTGCTTATCAAGTGGCACGGGGCATGGAATACTTAGCATCTAAAAAGGTAAGCCATCGGCAAATCCAGCTCTGGGAAGCACTGCAGATAGCATGCTTGGATGAGGCCCAGGTGGATTGCTCATTTAACGCAGGGGGAGTTTAGGTACCTGCATTGGCCCCTTGGGATGGGTGAAAGGTCGTGTGAACAGAACAATGTGGGAAGGGCAGTGTCTCACTTTCCCATGTCCTACAAGTAAGATGATGGTTTAAAAACAACATGCATCGTTCACAAGCAGAGGGGAATGAGGCTCACATTACAATAACTTACGGCAGCTATGAAGGGCAGGGATTAAAGTTTTTGGGCTTATGAGATTGCCATCCGTGGTAGGATTTTCATCTGTTTGTTGAAAGCTTGCTGCTGCGCTGACAGCTTAAAAACTCATCTAGTGAATGAAACATCTTCAAAAGTGTCCACGTTGGCAACTAGTCGAACAGCAGTGTGCTATGTTAAAGAGTACTGTCTGAGGCTGGCATATTACTGACTGTCCCTCTAATACCTCACCCCCAACTGTTTACTTGTCCTGACAAAAGCATCCGCTGTGACACAGATGTGAGTGTACTTAGCGGATTGTTTTAATTCTCTCTGCAGTGTATCCATCGTGACTTGGCAGCCAGGAATGTGTTAGTAACTGAAGACAATGTCATGAAAATTGCAGACTTTGGTCTGGCACGAGGTGTGAACAATATTGACTATTACAAGAAAACCACAAATGTAAGTAGCTATGCATTCCAGCAACTGCAGTCAGATGCAGATCTTTATTTGAAACTAAGTAAGCATATTCTGTAAATAATAAATATTACTGCTCGACCACAGGCCTTCACTTAGTCTGACTATTTTTTAAGTGAGGTGATGGGGATTGTAGAAGAACTTGCTGAGATCTGACAAGAGGTGAATGGTTTGGGATTTCGCTAGAAAATCTGTAAAACCTGCAGAAAACAAAAATCCTGAATTGCTGAGGACTGTGGGACTTACACATTGAGCAGTTTATAAAATTACATGCAAAATACTGAATTGGAAATGAATCAGCTTCTGTTGACACGGGGCAAGAAGACCATTCCTTCTGGGTGGAAAAGGAAGAACAGCGCAGTGATGGAGGAACAATTTGCTGAAAGAAACCGCCTGTTGGTGGAATTCTGCCATTTGAACAACATCTGTGAAGGGAAAAGAAATTTCAAAGATTTCTGGTCAAAGACCAGCATAATTCCTGATGCAGGGTTTTGACCCAAATTGTCAACATTCTCTTTTCTCCCCACCCCCATCCCCCACAGACAGCTGAGTTCATTCAGCAGACGGCTTTTGTTGTTGATTCAGATTCCAGCCTTTGCAGTCCCGTGAGTTTTCACAGTAGTAGAGTAGTTAGTGCTGCCTCCTTATTGCTCTGGAGTCTTGGTTCAATCTTGAACTTGGGTACTGTTGTATGGAGTCTTCCCTGTGACCATGTGAGAAACTGGTGCTCTTGTTTCCTATCACTTTCGAAAGATTTGCTGATAGGTTAATTGGCCACTACAAGCTGTTCCCAGAGTAGGTAGTAGCAAAAGGATCAAACACTGTTAGGAGGACGATCTTGCTTAAATGGAAGGAGGTTGCCCCCGCTCCCCCCACACGTGCTCAATAGTTATGTGGTGTTGTGTCACGTTTAAATTTAGAGAAGATTCGTTGTTCGATTTCTGATTCTAATCAAGATTTTCAAATGTTATGGGGACCCTTTCTGAACTATTTTGAAAATTTTTGAATTGTTAATGTTATTAAAATATAGATCTGGGCTATTATTATAAAACACTATATGGTAAAGTACACTTTTTTTTGTTTTTTTTTAACCAACCAGCTTTGTCTTGGTAGTGGGTGTAGATTTTTTTATAATATAATTAACTATATTATTGTATTTTATAATTCAATTTATTTTATTTGACTGACCATGAATATGGGATGCCGTGATTGTATCAGTATGATTTATATATATAGTGCATTTTGTGCTACCTTATTTTGATTTATAATAAGTATCCTTATGAATTCTGTATTTGTGAAGAAATATTTTTCTTTTGTTGGGCACATAAGGGAGAATAAGTTGTAGGAGTGCAGTGGGAGGAGAAAGAAAGGAATGGGCCACAAGAATACAAATTTCAAGTTGCATATGGATACATGCTTCGATAATAAATAAATAAATCAAATGAACTCTTTGGATAGGCTCCTCTGTCATAAATTTTCTTTAGGAATTGGTTTTGCAGGAGACAGTGCCCTGAAAGATATGTAGGTAAAATCATACTGTGAATCTTTTCAAACGTTAGCGGCACAGTAGTGTACTAGTTACCACAATGCTTTACAGTCACGGTGATCTGGGTTCAATTCCCACTGCTGGCTGTAAGGAATTGGTATGTTCTCCCCACAATCACGTGGCTTTCATCCCACACTCCAAAGATGTACTGGCTGTTAGATTAATTGGTCATTGTAAATTGCTCCGTGATTTGGCGAGGATTAAATTGGGTGATCGCTGGGCGGCGTGTCTCAAAGGGCCGGAAGGTCCTATTCTGCGCTGTATCTCAATAAATAAATGGTCATGATCCATGCCAAGCCTTCTGGCCCATTTATAAGATTCGCATGTTTAACTAACTACTGCTAGGTCCTCCCAAGGCTGTAAACCTTAGTTTAATTTTCATTATTTAGAAAAAGTTCCTGTGTCCTTGGATAGCTGCTGGAGCACTGTTTGCCCTGATAGCAGTTAGCGCGACGTTGTTATAGCTCGGAGTGTTTCAGGGTTCAATTCTGGGGCCATTCTGCAAGGAGTCTTTGTATGTCATCCCCGCGGAAGGCGTGGGTTTTCTCTGGGTCCTCCGGTTTCTTCACACAGTCCATGGATGAACCGAGTTGGTTAATTGGTCAGTGTAAGTTGTCCTGTGATTAGGCTAGGGTTAATCAGGGTTGCAGGAGCACCGTGACTGGAAGGAACTACTCCACACTGTATCACTAAATAAAATGTAGCCAAACTTCAGGAAAAGAAGAAAAGTCCTTTTAAAAAAATAATAATAATGTCACTTTAAGTAATTTGCTCTGGGTAATTCCTGTGCACACAGTTCATTGTGCTGTTTGAAACCTCAGTGCTTAGGCCTGCAGCTGACAGTTTGTCATGGAGGTTAACTTGAAAGTACATTGAACTTGTCAAAAGGGAACGTTAGACTCACTGACAATGGCTTTTATGTTTCATTCCAGGGTCGCTTGCCAGTAAAGTGGATGGCGCCAGAGGCCTTGTTTGATAGAGTGTATACACACCAAAGTGACGTGTAAGTACTGATCATATTTAAGTACTCTTTCAGTATTGGATTCCCTTTCTCAATTTGAGTAGGCTGTGCAAGAAAGCTATAGTGTCGATTACCTACTGAAGCCTGCCAGCACCATGTCATTACGCCCTGCACTAAATGGATTGACAAAGTTAGACACAGTGTCAAAATATTATCTTGTGTTCTATACCTAAAACTACTATTTAACCTTCATTATGTTTATATTTTAATAAACTCCATGGAATTCACTTCAATTGAATAGACCATTTCAGGATACTGTGTCATAGTATTTAACATATTGCTTGATACTATGAACTCTCCAAGAAACCCATGCTTCCAGTGAACAATCATTCATGAACCATCAAATCCTGAAACATCATCAGAATTATGGCCCGGTCATTTTATACAGAACAATATCATGGATTCTTCTACTTTATTTCACTCTGAAGAAGAAATCAGTAGATTGGTGGAGCAGTATATTTTCAACTTGCACAGTGCCCCCAATTTGAAATGGATAGTGGTTCAGGTGTTTGCATTGGTGACTTCAAAAGTCCCTCCACTAACAGGAGCTGCTGAAAACAAACATGAGCTATAGACACAGCTTTAATGGCTGCAGCTGTTCTTCAACCCTCGGCAGTGAGCAACTTTCCATTCCTCTTGGACATTTCAGCCAAGTCTTATGCATCCTACAAAATACTTCTCTGGCAGCTTTTTAGGCTTATCACTTACCATGGGAATAAGATTATCCTCAATTCTACCAAAATGAATTTCACAGTGTAATCTGACCACAATGATTCACCTACAGACTCAAGGAAAGTACCATCCTACTAGTTTGCTCATCAAATTTGACATCACTAAGAACAAGTGAGATTTTGGCCTAAATGCATTTGTTGAGATCAGATAACACACATTGAGGCTGTAGGTCAAAATAATTCCTAGAAATACAACTTTGGCTTTGTTGGGCTGTAGGTCAAAGTAATTCCTAAAAATACAACCTTGGCTTTGTCAGGCTGTGATATAAAGATCTGAAGCCGACGTTTGCCAGAACCACTACCTGTCTGAAAATAATTTACTTATTTCAGTAGTCAACTGTTGTGTATTTAATATTTCAGTAATATTTGAATAATATTGTAAATAAATTGTTGATTAAGCATTCTTTGTTTACGTAATTCATTACAGGTTATATGTAAAAGTACATAAATGGCATACGTTATGACACTACCACATGATATATGGGCACCTCACTGAAAGTAAAACTAAGTTAGACTCACATTTCAGACTCCCATCTTTTCCTTTTAATTAGTTTAATGTTTTGGAGTTGCAAAACATAATATCAACATGCTGTGATTCTTTAGCACTGGACTGTCACATGTGCAGGTGTTCATTCCACGTCTCAATCTTGTCTACCCAAGCAACATGCTATGAGCAAGATCCCTGGCAGTCCTGCCCTGCCATGGCAAGTTCCGTGTTCAACAATGTTTACCAATCATCTAATGATCATGGAGGAATATTCTCTCAAAAAAAATTAAAGTCAAATTCAAAAAAAAAAGCATACGCCTTTTTCCACCTGAAGAGCAGGAATGCCAAGTATAGTCTGTTAGTGATCTTCTCTTTTACACGGGGTGATGTGACTTTACTGCAGCCCATGCACAACCGTCAGCAGCAGATGTCCACCATGACAGGGATCATTCAATCTGGCCAAGTCTTTTTTTCAAAGCAGGATTTTTGTTCATCTGGCACATTTTTCCCAGTGTAAAAGTCTCCCAATAGTGTACAGCTGTTTAATTTATCTCCAGCAGTCTGAAAAACAATAGATAAGATATTTAGCTTTCATATACTTTTCTATGAAATCAAACAGTTTGAAGAGTCCCATACTCAGATTGCGTTCTCAGTCCTCATTCAGGTCAGTGACCTCCTATGATTTCAAACGCTACACCTTGGACGTGTGTGTTGAGTGCTTTGCCATGGAACAAGGGAAATGGCTGAGCATTATAGATGGTGTAAAGAAGCCCCACGAGACTAATTCCAGTGTCATGGATCTAGCACAGGAAAGGACAATGACGTCTACAGGTATAACTGATTTGAATTGTATGGAACACCTGAAGGAAAATAACCAGAATATTTAAACTATTGGAATAAACCGTAACAGTACTTTTGGAGGTGCTAGAAACTACAAATGACAGAATCTGGTGCAACTAATAATCTGCTGAAAGAGCTCTGTGGATTGCGCAGTTACCTGTGAGAGGAAAGGAATTGTCAATGCTTTGGTTTGAAACCCTGCATCAGGACTGGAAGGTAGCAGGGGGAGAGTGGTGGGACGGGTAACCAGAGGTGATGGATGGACTGTGGAGGGTGGAGGGTGATGGGTAGATCAAGTGACATTGGGAAGGGGAGTGGATGAAAGTTTGGGACAAAGGCAGATGGAGGTAGACATTTTAAAAGAAGGGGGGCACAAGGCAGGAAGGGGTGAATAACAGTTGCTTTGTTTAGGTATAAGTGCGTGACCTGACCCAAATACTTATCATGTTCCATATCTGACGTCTCATGACCCAATCTCACCATCACCATAAATATAACAATTTTGAACAAGGTATTGGCCCAGTTGATAATGAAACTCAAAATATTGATCAAGAACAGAGGACATATGCAGTAGTACTTAACAAACTACCTGAACAGTATAAAATCCTAACATGTGCTCACTTTGGATTCTAACCGAAGACCTGAATTTTTACGATTAGCAACAATTTCTTCACAAAGGAAGTTGTTCAATGTGTGGAATCAAGATCAAATAGTGGAAGCAAAACTGAATCTGGACTGAACAAATAACTGCCTACAATCTCCATAATTACCTTGTGTTCTTGTAAAAATAATGAGGTTTATTTCATTTTGCATTGAATAATAAAAAAATGCACTAACTCAGGTGATATCTTCATCTCTTTCATAGATAGGTATTGCAAACATTTGTTGGTTCCATCAGCTAATCTTTTGCTGTTGCTTCTCACTATAATGCAGATGGTCATTTGGAGTCTTGATGTGGGAAATCTTCACACTAGGTGGCTCTCCTTATCCAGGAATCCCTGTGGAGGAACTCTTCAAACTTCTCAAAGAAGGTCATCGAATGGACAAGCCATCAAACTGTACACATGAGCTGTAAGCTACTCATCAACATCTCACTGATTTATATGTGTGCAATACATAGCCCCTGTAGATCTCTGAACTTCTGCTTTCTTGCTTTTGGACATTAGTTATTTTAGAAAGTAGGCTGTGTCCCCTGTGAGCATTGTTCCCGTCTAGCAGAATAAAATTCACCCTGGTACCAACAGACTGAAGAGAAGATAAAGAAGATCTGATATTCCTAGCCATGAATGTGATATTCCTAGCCATTATATCCTCGAAACGTCAATAAAGAACTAGTGAATTTGTACTCCCAGAATATGTTTCAGAAGCAAACACTTAACGTCAGCTAACTGAAGGTAATTACAGCCAAATCCATTGCAACATGTTTCTCACATTCTTTCAAAGTGTAGGGCCTTGACTGCATATTTGAGGCTCCGGAAGGTTTACAGCACAAACTGATAGACTGGATCGGCTGGGGCACCTTCAAATGGCTAACTTTGTCTGACTTGATATGAGGATTGTTGGAACTGCTTACTTTGTCTCATTAGGATTTTTAAATAAACCTAGCAAATTCACTCAGAATATCTGTGGTATTATATGTAATTTGTGTGAGACTTTTGTCATTGAATCTCACATGTTGTATATCTGTTTCAGATATTTGCTCATGAGGGAGTGCTGGCATGCAGTGGCTTCCCAAAGACCAACATTCAAACAGCTGGTGGCAGAGCTTGACAAGGTCTTGAGTTCTATATCAGATGAGGTCAGTGCACTTACAATATGTTCATATTACCTCCATCCACACTTCCTTCCGGCCCCCGTGGTTTCTGAATAGTTTAACGTCAGAATTAGGATATTAAAATTTCTTGGGGATCAGGAATCTGGATAGTCAATGAATTGCCAGATTACCACACAAAGAAAATCTTTATCTGCTTGAGATAAATGTCAATGCTGCGTGTGGTTAAAAGCCAAATAAGTATAATGTTATAATACAAATTAAAAATGGCAAACAGAAGGAAACTTGAAGCAGAAGGGTGCTCCTGACTCATTTTTTTTCCTCTGATCTTACATGAAAAAGAGGGTGGAGATAGTCATAATTGAAAACACATTCATTCCCAAGTCAGATTCGTGAAGCTTTATCATAATTCCCCACTGATATATTTTGATCCCTAACCATATCCCAGAACTGTGACTTCATTTCTGGTACACCAGTATGAAAGCTTCCTTTGACCACACCACTCCTTTAGCAGCCTGTCAGTGGGATTACCACATAGTGCAAGCTTATCTTACGAGGGGTGATTGATAAGTTCGTAGCCTAAGGTAGACGGAGTCAATTTTAGAAAACCTAGCACATTTATTTTTCAACATAATCCCCTCCTACATTTACACACTTAGTCTGGCGGTCGTGGAGCATACAGATCCCTTCCTTGTAGAAGTCGGCATCTTGGACCTCCAGAAAGTGGTCCACAGCAGGGGTGATTGAAAAGTCTGTGGCCAAAGGTAGAAGGAGTCAATTTTAGAAAACCTAGTACATTAATTTTTCAACATAGTCCCCTCCTACATTTACACACTTAGTCAGCAGTCGTGGAGCATACCGATCCCTTCTTTGTAGAAGTCGGCATTTTGGACCTCCAGAAAGTGGTCCACAGCAGGGGTGATTGATATGTTTGTGGCCTAAGGTAGAAGGAGATGAGTTATTAACTTCAAGCTTTCTGCATAATCACTCAAAGAGTTGAACTGCACATGCATGTAACAAGAGGTGTATAGCTCATTTCCTTCTACCTTAGGCCACAAACTTATCAATCACCCCTGCTGTGGACCACTTTCTGGAGGTCCAGGACACCGACTTCTACAAAGAAGGGATCCGTATGCTCCACGACCGCTGGACTAAGTGTGTAAATGTAGGAGGGGACTATGTTGAAAAATGAATGTGCTAGGTTTTCTAAAATTGACTCCTTCTACCATAGGCCACGAACTTATCAATCACCCCTCGTAATTTTGGGAGTTATGTTGCGAATTCATATCCATTCAAAATTGGATTGCTGCTGACTAAACTCATTACATCATCGTACAATTCAGCACAAGATAAAGAGCTCAAACCCAAAATATAAAAACTTAATGTACTAACCAACTGCTTCACCCAGTTCCCCCTACAGCAAAGCAAGCTTTCATCTTAACTAATTACTTAGAAGTCAGATGATAATTCAATCATATGGTAAACTGAGTTTATTAATAAATGTGATGCTTTTTGATGAAATGCCTATGCAAACGTTTCCTTCAACAGTATTTGGACCTCTCGACTCCCTTTGAGCAATATTCTCCCTCCTGCGAGGACAGCAACAGTACATGTTCTTCTAATGACTCTGTCTTTGCCCACGAACCTTTGTCCGAAGACCCGTGCTTACTCAACTACCGTGATTGTAACACTCGAAGCAGGACTTGAGGAAAATGTCATTCTGCAACTGGTTCAGCGTTGCTAATTGCCCTGTAATTTAGCAAGGTCGTTCATCGGGGAAGGTCGGAAAATGGATTGAGACTGATTTTTCCCTAAAACCTGCTTCTTCCTGAAAGGTATGAAATGTCGTTCTGTGGAAGTAATGCAGGTGGTGTGGCAAGGAATTAAAACCATTAATGCCTTCATCGGTTCAGACTTACCACAATTCTTGCCTTTTGAGACTGATGACTAGCAATAAAAGCCATATTTGTATTCCGGCATCGGCTGGCAGCAGAGCTCCCTGTCATAGAAGCATCATACCACCTTTTATGGCAATTCTATTGATTCTTTGCCATGTGACATTATCAAAGGAGGTGGTGCCTCACAGCTTGATGTCTGGCAGTGAAGGAGCATAAACTCAACCACACCAGCAACTATAAGTTATTTGGAACAGAATCCAACTTGTCAGGAAAGAGCTTCCATCATTGGAACAGATGAAGTTAAAGATTTACTACTAAGAAAATCCTGGACTTTCATCTCTGGTCAAAGGTTCAAAACTATCATCTGGCAATAATATCATTAACAGCACCATTCACTACACTCGTTACCTAATAAGATCATATCATTTTGTGTAATAAGTTTCTTAATAGGTTTTGTTTTGATTTTGCTCTCTGCAGGAAAACAAAGCTTTGAAGAAGGTAGGGTGCTTTACATGATTATTTTACCTGGGCCTTGTAGAATATTTCAATCAGACATATGTAGCCTCTATTGAAATAGAAATTCTACAATAAGCAAATTGCAGAATGACGTACCAATTCTGGAATGCCTGGAATCCAGTGCAAAGCTCTTCAAACGATGCAGTGACCTGATATCCCATTTTAAAAATATCTTTGCATCAAGATAAGTCAATAGCCATCAAAGTAATTGTTTCATAATTCTAATGTTTACCAGTCTACGGAACTGATGCAAATTCTCAGAGGGTATTCAGGGATCAGCCTGGTCTAATAATCCAGTGACCAGTTAATTGCAAATGCCCCTAAAATGATTTGTATGTATAGTTCAAACTTCTTTGCTTATTTTTTTAAAAGGGAAGTGTATCTGGAGCACCATACACGATTGGCAATATAATAGCAATCAATCATCCAACTGTGTAACTGTATCCACTTTCACCTATAAACACAGCAATTAGTCTCACAAGAGCAATTACCATAGCAACTGTTCTTTGTAGAAAATTGAATTAATTTTACTGTGTGAATGGACAAGTTTGGGAACAGCTGGCCCAGCTGTTTGTAACAACGGTTATCCAGATAATAATTGGTTTACTGTTTTATACCCTGCAGAAAGTTATAACATAGATACAGATTTGTGTCTGAAAATTTCTTTAAGTACCATATCCAAATTTTTTGGCAGTCACACTTCCTTTTCTGGTTATTAGTGCCAATATTTTTTGTGATCTAAGATTAATTACCGTTGCTATTGGAGACCTCCACAGAAAATAATAATTGGAGTTTGCATGTAATTGCCTTCTATTAATTTGCTCATTCACTGCTCTTTTGCACTATGAGAAGGGGGAACAGCCAGACCAAGAGTGCAATTACTTTTCACTCCAGTTTTACCTTTTTCCTACTATGGGGGTTCTCTGAGCTTTGCTCCATACAGTGAAGAGATTCAGATTAGCGATTTATGAGAAATGGGGGGGGGACGGGTGACATTAGAGTAGCAGATCAATCTCCCTATGGTACAGCAGCCAGGGTCAAAGCTGTAAAATGTTTCAGCAGAAACACTTTTCTTTCTTGTCTTGAAGGTTATGGAAGGCATGAATATTCTTAGTTGGCTTGTATCATGGAACCGGGTTTCTCAGTGAGCATCAACATTACACCTAGGCAGAGGCCACACAATTAAAAGCAGTGTTACTGTTAGGTGCTAAACTGCTGGTGTCTATAATGTTCATGTATTATCTCAAAATCCTCTACCAGGGTTCCAAAACCTGGTGAGCGCTGAAAAGTTAGGTCTTCTGCAGTATTTGTAAATAAGGTGCCATGTACCTGATGGAGAAAGATTGTCAAATTATGACCTCAGGACTCTTGACAATGTGACCAGCAGAGTTTACAATGCCTGTATTGTCCTCCTCTGGCATTCACATTTCTTGTAAATATGACTGAATTTTATGTAGCTGTACAGAGTATCTTACATTGGCATGTTTATTGCAAAAAATTTGTTGCTTTTTCTAAATTATTTCTCTTTTGAAACTGCTACCATAATGAGATGCCTTTCTTCCCCATCAAGGTTGAAGAGTCTTGGTATTTAGTCTATCAGGACAGAGATTTATAGTATTTGTGTACAATAAAATGACAATTTTATCAAAGGGCAAAACAGTTGTAAGCACAAGATTGAAAACTTATTGCCTCTGTTCACTATGTTACCAAACGTGCCTCAGCCTCTGACTGACTAATGTCTTTGGTATCTTTTTCTTTTCAAAACTTCGTTTTAAAAAAAGAATGCTGGACCTTTTCCTGCTCTTTCCCCTTTATGCTGCATTTACCATGGAGCTGTTTGGTGCTTCAGGGTAGATCTGTGCAGCAGTCAAAGAGATATTGTAAGCAGGAAGTACATTACCTAGGGTAGTGATTAGAATAAAATTCTGAATGGCTGTGCAGCGCTAGACCTGGACAAACGGAAGGAAGAATAACTGTGGTATATGCTCTTTATCATCCTGGGGTGCACAGGGTACTCTTTCAGAGTTTCAGGTTTGCACTTCACCTGCCACATCTCGCCATTCACAACATTTACCAACTGGGCTCCAACCACTTTGACTGGTGGTACAAAGAACAGCAGCATAACATGTGCCACCAGTTATAGAAACCAGTCTTTTACTAGTTTTTAAATTTTGAGTAACAACCCTTCCTGCCCAGTTACATCCATGGGACCAATTCACCTACTAACCCATATTTTTTGGAATGTGGGAAGAAACCGAAACACCCAAAGGAAATCCATGCAGTCACAGAGAGAATGTACGAACTCCTTACAGACAGAAGCATGAATTGACCCGGACTGCTGGTGCCGTAATAGCGCAATGCCAACTGCTACGCGTCCACGCCATGTCAATATAACATCAGAAAGTGCTGCAATACTCCGGGCCAGGTACCCTCTGCTATTGCTCCTTTAAACTCTGTTTCCCTTTCCACTGCTGCTGCCTGGCCTGCAGAGTATTTCCATCAATTTCTCTTTTGATTTTTGCATTTGCAATTTGTTGTGTCTTGATTAAAATTGCCTGTTTATCAGTCTTTTTTTTTGAAAAAAGGTGTTACTATGTCCTTGCTTTTATCCTCTTTCCCCCTCAGCTGTTCTCTTGAAGTCAGTTGAGAATAAGAAGACAATAAACAGAATTCTACAGTAGCTTAGATGGCACCTTCAATGTGTCCCATTAATTCAGTGGGCTCATGGCTAAACCTCTACACGAGTACACCTCCTTGCGCCACATCCATGTGCAAACTGTTCATCCATACAAATCAGCAGTATTCTATTATTTTTAACATGTGGTTCGTAGTTGTGTTATCTTAAATTATTATTTATTTTATTTTCATTCCCTTAGACCTAGCGAAGGCAAAATCTGAGGGAAATGGCCATTGGGGCATTCCATAGATTTCATTTGATCACTATGGGATTTTATTTTATTCTCTTAAATTTTGGCTCTCTGCTGAATTCAAAGCTGAAGGTGAATAAATGGGAATGGCCCACGACAACCATATTGTGAGGATCATAAGATCATGAGACACAGGAGCAGAATTAGGCCATTCGGCCCATTGAGTCTGCTCCACCATTTCGTCATAGCTGATCCATTTTCCCTCTCAACCCTAGTCTTCTGCCTTCTTTCCATAACCTTTCATGCCCCGACTAATTACGGTTCTAAATTATTATTATTAAATGGAGATGAGGAGGGATTTCTTTAGCTAGAGGGTGGTGAATCTGTGGAAATCATTGCCACAAATTCTGTGGAGGCCAGGTCATGGAGTGTATTTAAGGTGGAAGTTGATAGGTTCCATAGAAGGATCTTATTTACTCCACGGAGTAATTTCAGTGGGATTAATTCAACACTGAGGGCCTTCAAGCTAGGAAGTTGATTAGATTTCTGAAAGCATCAGTTTTCCAGTGCTAATAATTGGGATTTATCATGCTGCTATGTACTGGACTTAACCAGGCTGATGCTAGCTAATTCTGACCTGCTTATACTGGAGCTGCTGCTAGCAAGATTACTGGGTAGCAACAAGCTTGCAGGACTAGAGTTCACTGTGCTCTTGTCTCACATGGCCATTGCTAACCAATAGTTAAACATCAATGTGGTTACAGTGCATGGAGATTTCAGAAATTAAAATAAAGAACCAGAAATCCAAAAAAACTATTGTCATTAATGAACATATTTTATACTACTTTGAATGGAATATTTCATTGCAGAGGGATTATTGCATTAAAAGAACAGTTTTTATATTAGATTAATAATTTTATCTGTAATATTGTTTAAATGTTAATCAGTTATATTTTAAATGAAGACATGCAGTTTCTTTAGTGAGTGTATATTTTTACAAATGCACAGCAGGGTTTCGCTGACTGATTTTGTGTGTAATCATCCTATTATTGACCTAGACAGAGTGCCAATAACAATCAATTTCCTCCGTAGTATGTGTGTGTTCTGATATCATCCATCGTGAATGAACATAACCCAAAATGAAGGTGATATTTACAAATCAGCCTCTTCCCTATGAACAAACACAGCTTGGTGATGCATGCACACAAAACTCTGTGTTTTTATCTGCAAATATCAATATCATTAAAGCTGATCTTGAAATCACATTTCAGCAGTTAACAAGGCAGTCACATCACCCAATGGAATATTGAATAATTCCAGTACGATATTCCACTGATCCAGAATGAAGAACAAGGTTTGCGCAAATGAAATTTTGATTGGGGTTAAAAAAATAAACTTTTCCCATCTGGTGTGTTTTAACTCAATGGCATTGATGAGAAAATTCCAGAGCAGAACTAACACTTTATTAATGTGTTTAAAAGCTGTTTTTGAAATTCACAGAATTACATTTAATTTATTGTGTTTTATAAACAAACATTATATATTCTAGTTTGAAGTTGTTGAAGGTCTCATCTACCATGAAGTTCTATTTGAAGATGTTTGAAGACCTGCTCTATAGTAGTAATTTGTCAGTTCTGAGTCTTTGGAAGTATGAGATAATCAAAATCAATCAGAGCCAATTAAATCATTCTTCCTTTTTAACATCTGAGTTCATCTGTGAAAGTTTCCAGGTCTATATTCTGTAATATGTCATTGAATGAGACTGATTGAACCCCATTGCATACCTCATGTATTCAAATCATAAACCTTCCAGTTTTAGGGCCAAATAAAGACATTTAAGATGAAATCAGGTGTATGATGCCTGTCTCTTCTGTAAGTTAAAAGTCCTTGTTTAACAGAAATGCTGTAAAGCAAGCACAGCATCCAACAAAGTCTTCAATGCATCAAAAAATTAAATTTAGGTAAATCAAGATGCTAATGAAAAAGTAAATATATGCCTATTCTCAAAGGCATAATGGTAAAAGACCTTGGGTGGGAATTTGAAAGTTTGATGCAGCTACAGAGAAGGTAAGACAACGGCTATAGTTCATCAGGAGTTTGAGGAGATTTAGTTTGTCAACTAAAACTCTCAAAAACTTTTACAAATGTACCATGGAGAACATTCAGACTGGCTGCATCACCATCTGGTATTGGGGGGGTGGGGGGGACTATTGCACAAGATCAGAATAAGTTGCAAAGACTTGTAAACTTGGTCATCTCTATCATGGGTACCAGCCTCTGTAATATCCAGGACATCTTCAAGGAGCAGTGTCTTAGGAAGGCACCATCCATGGTTAGGGTCCCCAGCACCCAGGACATGCCCTCTTCACACTGTTACCATTGGGAAGGAGGCACAGAAACCTGAAGGCATGCAGTTAGTGAAGCAGGAACAGCTTCTTCCCCTCTGCCATCTGATTTCTAAATGGACGTTGAACCCATGAACACGACCTCACTACTCTTGTATTTGTTACTTTGCGTTACTTATTTTAACTTAACTATTTAATAGACATATGTATACTCCATATATATTTTTCTCTATATTTATTATGTATTGAATTGTATTGCTGCTGTAAAGTTAATACATTTCATGACATATACAAGTGATGTTAAATCTGATTCTGATTCTGACAACAGTGCCAATATTTTAAAAAATTGTAAGTAATAAGATAGAGGCAAATCAGAAAAAAAGTTTTCGAACTCTTCTACCCATTTGGGCCCCATTTTTTTATCAGACATTTTTGTTAACTGTATGATTACTATTAAAAGTTGCTATCCATGGAAACTTGGGATGAGAGATTCTTCAACAAGTTAGCATACATGTTGAATTGGCTCTGGGGAGGGGACTAACATTCCAATACATCACTTCCAAAGTGTTTGAAACAACAGTTTTGATCCTTACACATTTGCACACAAGTCAATTGGCAGTCTGTGCTGCTGCTATGAATCAGAATTAGAATGAAGTTTAATATCACTGGCATATGTCGTGAAATTTGTTGTTTTGCGGCAGCTGACTTTGCAATACGTAATAAAAAAAACTCGTCATTGTGGCTATCCCTCAAGGTCGAGGATGACGGTCTTCATTCTGAAGAAGTGGCCCACAGAGTGAAGATGCCTGTGCCTGTATTTGTTTAACGTGTACTTGATGTTGCACTCCAAGAAACACACGATACTTCACAAATCAAACAACTGATTCCAATGGCATGGAAACCATTACAATTGGAGCTGATGGATTTGTTGCAGCCTTCATCCGCCTTCACAGCCCTTGAGTTCAAAGTAACTTTGTCCACCTGTTCCACTGTTGAGGTCTTGGTTGGATTGTTCTTTGTCAGGGACCTCACCCTTGACCTTACTGCCATGGGTGACCCTACCAGGAGCATAGCTCCAGACGGCATTGCTCTCGGGATCACAGGACCACACAAGCTTCTCCACCACGACAAGGTGACAATCTACGGAGAAGAATAAAAAACTATAAATTACAATATTACATATATACACGTACACGTACTGTGCCTTGTAAAAGCATTCAGCCCCCAACCTTTTGTTCACATAAGTGAATATTATAACCAGAGATTTTGATCAAATTAACTGAGAATTTTTACTTTGGAATCACATGTTCCTTTTTTCACAGTAGTGCCCAAAAACAGGAAAAATTGTAAAACATGAAAAAGTAAAAATTAAAAAACTGAAATGTCAGCAGTTGAAAAGTACTCATCCTCCTTTGCTGAGTACTTAGTTGTACCACCTCTTGTAGCCATGACAGCCAGAGGTATTTTTAGTTAAGTCTGTACTGGCTTTGCACAATGTGATGGAAAAAGATTTACCCATTCCTCCCTGCTAAATTGCTCAAGCTGTGGCGGGTTGGTTGGGGACTGGAGGTCTTGCCAGAGATTTCAATCGGGTTAAGGTCAGGACTCTGACTGGGCAACTCAAGGACATCAATTTTCTTCATTTGAAGCCACTCCATGATTGTTCTAGCAGTTAGCTTTGGGTTGTTGTCTTGCTGAAAGCTGAACTTCCTCCCCAGTTTAAACCTTCTGCAGAGGCCTTTATCCAGGATCTCTCTCTGTATTTAGCAACATTCATCTTCCCATCAATCCTGACCAGATTTCCAGTGCCTGCCACTAAAAATCTTCTCCATAGCATGATGCTACCTCCACCATACTTTACAGTAGGGATGGTGTTACCTGGCTGATGCACGGTATTAGATTTACTTGAGATGTACCACTGGTGTTGAGGCCAAAAATTCCACTTTCGTCTCATACAACCACAAGATTTTCTACATTTTTACAGTATCTTGTAAGTGATGCTTTGCAAAGACTTTATAGGCAATGATATCCTTTTTTTTAGCCAAGAATTATTCCATACCACGCTTCCGCACATACCTTTTTTGTGCAAGGCCTTTGAGATTGTGGAGCTATGAACTTGATCTCCAGTTGCAGCCATTAACTTCAGCAGCTCACTCAGAGTGACTGCTGATGTTGCAATAGCCTCCCTTACAAATGCCATTCTTCTCCGGTGACTAAGTTTGGAGGGGTGGCCTGACCTAGGCAGTGTGGTTGTAGTTTCATAATTTTTCTACTTTTTCACAATGGACTGCACTGAGCTCCAAGGTAGGTTCAGTACTTGTCCCTACCTTAGAAATTACTAGGCTTACCAAAAGCCTTCTATTTTTCTAAGCTCCATTTACCTATCCAAAAGTCTGTTAAAAGACCCTGTCGTATCCACCTCCACCACCATTGCCAGCAGCATATTCCGCACACTCACCACTCTCCACATAAAATATTTACCCTTGGCATCTCCTCTGTACCTACTCTCCAGCACCTTAAACCTGTGTCCTCTTCTGGCAACCATTTCAGCCCTGCGAAAAAGCCTTTGACTATCCACACGACCAATGCCTCTCATCACCTTATACACCACTATAAGGTCACCTCTCATCCTCCGCCACTCCAAGGAGAAAAGGCCAGGTTCACTCAACCTATTCTCATAAGGCATGCTCCCCAATCCAGGCAACATCCTTATAAATCTCCTTTGCACCCTTTCTATGGCTTTCACATTCATGAGGTCAAAGAAGCTGTTGAGAATAATGGTAAAAGATTGGACAGGGAGAGGAGTGACGAGCAGTAATTTAGGGGAGCGAATGGTGTGAGTGAGGCAGCTGGAGTGAAGAGTTAGGATATTTGAGGTAGTTTGGCATGTGTCTCTGAGTGGAGTAGAAACAAGATTGAGGATGGAATGTTGTTGGGAATCTGGGGACGGAAAAGAATTAAGAATGAAGATATAGAGCAGAATCTTCATTGATAGACTTCATCAATAGCTGATAGGTTGACGTAGCTTAAATAATGAAGGAATGAGTCTCAGTCTACTCCAGTAGCTGAACCTCATGTTCAAACTAAAAAATCTCGAGAATAACATATTGTTCTGTACTCACACCAAACGATGTTACTGTATATGTTCAGGTGTTTCTGTGCATTTATGTGTCATAGGGGACTGCAATACAATTTCCTGAAGCCTTGACAAAACAATTGGATTTCAGATTAAAGTTTGATTGATCAACCTCTAAAAATGTGGCTCAACATCATAGAATTTCTTCGGCATTCTCTTACATGGTAGCATTATGCTGTTTTTGGCTGAGATTTTTGCTCAGGGACTGGGAAAATCAAGAATTGCCAAATTACAGTTTATGGACTAAGACAGTTATATCATTAAGGTATAACAAATTCTATGATGTTATGTTTGTTGGATACCACTAACTGAAGCAGTGTAAAATCCACAATATCATTGGATCTTTTTCACTCACCCATCTGTAACCATTATTTAAACATCTGCACGGAAATTCCCTCCTTAATCTTGGTAGCACTTGCATGGAAAAAAGAAGAATGGGTTCATTATCTTCCCTGCATCTTTGCCACCTGATTCAGGTCTAGCCCAAGTTAAAAAAGGAAAGCTCCTACAACATTGTTATTGAATATTCGGGATAGGTAGTTAGACTCTCTTTTGTTAGGGACAAACATCTTATGGCACCTTTTGCCATTTATCAGCTTATACAGTGACATGCAAAAGTTTGGGCCCCCCTGGTGTCGGGAGACTGTGAGGGCCATGGCAAAACCTTCAGCTTGCGCCTCTTGAGGTAGTCCATTGTGGATTTTGAGGTGTGTTTAGCATCATTATCCTGTTGTAGAAGCCATCATCTCATCTTCAGCTTTTTTACAGACAGTGTGATGTTTGCTTCCAGAATTTGCTGGTATTTAATTGAATTCATTCTTCCCTCTACCAGTGAAATGTTCCCCATGCCACTGGCTACAACACAAGCCCAAAGCATGATCGATCCACACCCGTGCTTAACAGTTGGAGAAGTGTTCTTTTCATGAAATTCTGCACCCTTTTTTCTCCAAACATATCTTTGCTCATTGCGGTCAGAAAGTTCTATTTTAACTTCATCATTCCACAGGACTTGTTTACAAAATGCATCAGGCTTGTTTAGATGTTCCTTTGCAAACTTCTGACACTGAATTTTGGCTGATTGGGTGAAAGTCCCCCAAACAAGAATTGAAAGACTCTTAGCTAACTACAGAAAGCATTTTCAAGCTGTGATACTTGCCAGAAGGGGTGTTACTAAGTACTGACCATGCAGGGTGCCCAGATTTTGCTTCGGGCCCTTTCCTTTTTTGTTATTTTGAAACTGTAGAAGATGGAAATTAAAAAGTTTTCTTGCTTAAAATATTAAAGAAATGTGTCATCTTTAACTTTATGCCTTTTGTAAATCAGTTCACCTTTTACTCGCTTAACTATTCACAGTAACAGAAATTTTGACCAGGGGCGCCCAAACTTTTGCATGCCACTGTATCTGAAACTTACCTAGGTCTTAGGTGAAGTATGACTGCAGATGATAGAATTTAGAGCAAAAACAGTCCTCCTGCAGGGTCTGAATATGACACATCAACTTGCACCTTTGGTCTTCACAGAAGCCACTGAGACTTTCCAACTTTCCATAACCTAGGTCGTGCTCCATGAAAGCAATATGCTTCATTTATCAAGAAGGTGTGAATGGAAATTAATATCATTAGCAAACATTCTCACTTCTGACCTTATGTTGGAAGAGAGATCATTAACAAAAATGATTGATATGCATCACATAATAAGTCTAGTGCATTAAATGAATGACACAGGATGCATCAGTCATTGGCAATCTACTAAACAGAAAGGCAGTGAAATACACCATTCAATATCCTGCATCTTAACGTTATTTACTTATTACGTATACATATCATTCACAAGTCTTTTGCAGAACAATTGTTTGCCAGTGCTGTATTTTTAGCACAGGTGTGTTCAGTGCTGACAGAGATCTCAACAAGCTAATGTACAATATACCTCTTTTCTCTTTCACCCACTTGGATATGCATAACTAGAAATTGAACTGATTTTGGGTTTCCTGAAGTATCATTGCATCTACAATTGATGACAGATTGTGAAATTGGTTGAATTCCAATGTGAAATAAGGTTACAGTGGTTTACAACCAGAAACACACACTCAAGCAGAGCCACCATACTCAATTGGACCTTATGCTCATCAATAGTTTCTGACATTTTGCTCTGCAGCATTCAGAGAAAGGTGGCAGCCTTAAAGGTACTCCATGCATGGCAGCAATGCATAATATGGCTACAGAAAAGAGACAGGATGCAAGAGAAAGGGACAGAATTCCCATTAAAAGCAATAACAAGCTTAGGTAACTGACGTACATGCCGGTGGTCGAGTCAGGGCAGGAAACTCACCAGGGGCACTAAAAGAAGAACTACAAGAGGTGGCCATCGTCTACTTCAGGAGTGGAAAGCCCTACAAAATGGATTCTGGTCACAAGAAACCTCATGGACTCACTGGACCTATCTGGCGATTTACACTCCACTGTTTACTCTTCCAGGGCATTGCCAGAGCTGCTCTCTCTGGTGGAGTTCAAAATGTATTACATGCAGAGGTTTTAGTTCTTTAAGGAAGGCGCCACTTTTCAGGAAATGGATGCTGTAGCAAGTCATTTATGTAATTGGATCAGGATTGCATTCATTAAAATGTTATAATCAGCACAGTTATTACTGTACAGCAGGAAACAAGGAACTATTAGGTGCCTTCTGGGCTCTCCCAGTTGATTGTTGGTATGGTGTGAGTCAGAGTCATTCTGCACAGAAGTGGACGTTCCAGCCCATCACACCTATGCCAATCCTTTTATCCATTTACGTTAATTGCATTTTCACACAATACAACTGTATTCTTCTATCCTTTGCCTATTTATTTGTCTGTACAAATGCCTTTTAAACACAGTAATTGTGCCTGATTTCTCTGTCAGTGTGTTCCAGACATCTACCACTAACTGACTATCTACTCCATCTATGCCTCTCTTAGTTTTCAACCAGGTCACCCCTTAGCCTCCTTTGCTCAACCTTTCCAATCTCTGCCCTTCAATCCAGGCAACATCCTGGTGAATCTTCTGTACTCTCTCTCTAGTGCATCACATTCTTCCTGCAGTGTGGTAAGTTGGTGGCTTCTATGATAGGAGAACATACCAGAGTAAGTAGCCAGGGGAGCCTTCGTCCTTCAGGATCTTCTCTCCAAGGAATGCTGGCCACTGGAAACATCTGGCCTCACAGACTCCCTCAGGGTGTTATTCATCATCATCAGGAAATCCTTCGCATGATCCAGATACAACTACATATGGAGGGATTGGAAACTCCCATTTTGAAAAGATTTGGGTTATTTATAAATGACCTCTGGTATCTGACAGCACACTGGAGAAGCAACAGTGCTGGCAGAAAGAGCAGCTCTGGCATAAGAGCTTGGCTGCAGATTTACTTTTACAATCTCACATACCTCAGTAATGACACACTGAGCACCTTGACCTGGGAGGAAAGAAATATCCATTAAGTAGTCTCAAGTAGGTTGTAACTAACTAACCACTGCCTGTTACACCGCTGGCATTTAGGGCAGTAATGAAGGTCCTCCATCTCTGGGGGCGTTCAAGGCTTCCTTCATCGTGTCAGTAGTTTGGTTGTCACTACTGTAGGTCATGCAAGTTTTGGGTGGAGACTCTGGAATACGATGCACTCAGATGTAGAAGGATTCTTCATTGCTTTTTCCTTAACAGTTTTGTTTGACCAGTCAGGGTTGTTGGCCTTGAGCTGAACCCCCGAACCTAGAGGTCCGATGGACCACTCTTAGTCTGGCCTCTACCCTTTGACCCTTTGGCAAGGGTGATCCTACCAAGAGCCAAAGCACAAAGCTCTGACTCCAGACAACACAGCTTTCCGGGTCACTGAGGCATGCAAGCCTCCAAAGCCTGACAAGGTTGTGGTCCTCTTGGAGGAAGTAGGAAGTGGTGTCTCTGAAAACTTTCTGGGAATAGGATACTCACTGCCCCTAGATCCCCAACCCGCCCTAAATGCCCCGCTGAGCCTATCCTGAAACCTCCAGTAATGGAGTGCTTACATTGGTGTCACCATTGAGGAATCAATTGAATGAGTATCACAGTAGTATAAAATATTCCCTGTTAGCTTAAGCACTCTCGTTAAACCTTGGAAACTGTCGGTAGCCTACAGTTGCTTCTGAAGCTACCTAATTAGGTTTTCCAATGTCAGCTTCTAAATAATGAGAATATCAACAAACCAGTTATATGCTCCTCGTTTTACCAAGAAAGTTTTGCAACTGTTGCAGGCCACGGCTTTGAAGTTCTGTTTATATTGGGAAGGGCAAAAATAGCTCCACTAGGTGTCTGTCTGATGCCAGTAAAACATTGTAGATTGCAACCAGAGATGTCCGATATTAATTTGTGTGGGCAAGACTTTACCCAGAAATAACGCTAGTGCAATTTATTCTGAGTTGTATCAGAAATGCATCATATGCTGCTTTTAAAATAAGGCATTATACAATCAAATTTCTACTCACTCTTTGCGAATAATGTTGGAAGCTAAGTAATCCCTTTTATGTTTTACTCTTGTTCCTGTCTGCCTGTACACAAGGACATCAAAGTCATTGATTATTCTGCTTGCACGGGATTTCAGAATAGTTTGGTAGTCCACAGCACTTGTTTGGGTAAATAGTCTGAGGTCATACATTCCTTTATCACTAACTGGTATGTCACTACATCAGGGTTGCTGTGTTATTGATAAGCTCAGTATGTCATTATTGTTTGTGGTGCTGCCCAATCTGGAACAGATCACAGTTTAGATACACCCTGACATCTCTGTTTCTCAGATTTCTTGTCTGAGGGAGAAACCATATCAGAAAACAAACATAGTTAACTTAGCCAAACATTAAGTGTAACTTGAAGGATACTATTACTATACAATCTCAGTAACGCCACCAATATAAATCTCATGTTTTGCTAAGGCTTGTGGTCGTATTGCAATGTAGAACTAAGAAAAAATGGACTTAAGTTTTAGATGTTAATTGTGCGACGACTTGTCTTAACCAGAGTAGTTCTGGAATATTTCTGGGTGAAATTGAGTTCATCTCAAAGTAGGACCAAAAGCCACTAGCCCTTATCAATGTTAGCACATTTGAAATCTACTCAATGTCAGATTCTTATGATTGTTGAATGTTGTTTTCTTCAGTTGCATGTTGCACCAACACAGCACTGCAAATCCCTAATACATGCAAGTGTAAACCCTGCTGAAGGTTGATCCTTGATTCCTTGATGTACTTCCTTTCATAATCGACAACTCCCTTCCAACCCACTCAAACTGAAATTGGACCTCCAATGCCAGGAGAAATACTGTCATATGACAAAAAAGCAAGGAGCACTGCATTTAAAATATTCATTCAGATATATGATGTTTTGATCACAACAGGCGTTAGATTGACATTCAGTTGGTCAAATACTTCTGAAATAATTTTCTCTTTGCAGCAATCTCCTCCTCACTTGAGCATCGACATCTTTTGGTGCTCTGGGGCCATTTGCCTGTGGCAGGGGATAGAAATTGGACTGATACAGTACACACTGAATGTTGCATTGTTCTCCTCCCCCATGTATTCCCTCACCTCAGTGATGTCACAGGTGCAAAGATGCCTCCCAGTGTAAACATGTAATCCTGTGTGTCTCGGCCGGACATGAATCTATAGCCAGGTGATGAATGGATAGTCATAGAATTATAAATTTGTCCCCATGAACTCTACAGCCACTAGCAACTTGGTTCTAGCTCTATTTTGTGGCAGCAGCAAGTGGCATATATTTGGCAGAATTGCTTAAATAACTGCTTCTGGAAAATTCTGAGTGCTAAGGTCTCTCCCCACCTCCTCCTCTTTCCCATTAAGTTTCCCTTTTCTCCTTACCAGTGCATTTATCTTATCATTCTGATATTCCATATACACGAGTGTTTTGATGTTTGGCTGAAACTTAGAAGCCAGATGTAGTTCCTCCTTTTGCCATACCCCTCTATAAACATCAGAAGCAGTAATAAGGTCTACAAAAACATGCCAACTCTTAGTGAAAACAAAAGCACGTAAAGTTCCTTAAGCATCAACAAACATGCAAGGAATTGATGATGGTTTTGAATAGCACAGTGGCGTTGTGGCGGGTTCACTGTACAAATTGAACACCTGGTATTAGCTGGATCTTCAAGATCTGCATACTTTTGACATTCCAGCATCCGAAATGCCCCCGCTCTTCATAATAGCGTAGACTGTTAGCCTACGACTGGCATCTCACTCATAGCAACAATAAGAGTTACACTACGGATAGCACCACAGCAGCACAGCCAAGTTCCACCACATGGTGCTTGCATTGTATAGAAAGCTTGAAGCTTGCTGTTTTGCTGTTGTTACACCATTTCTCCATCTTTAGCTCTGCTCCAGTCTTCATCTTTTTTTTGTTTTATACCTGTGAATTCATTCCCTCTTCCAATATATTTTTCATTTACTGGAGAAAAGCAGTCCATCATGGCATGATCTGACATGGACAGGAGTCACCTGAAGGTGTTGACCCCACCTGAGTTGTGCATGGAGAGAAACAAAGACAGGACATAACCCCGGGGAGCAGCTAACCCACTTCCTTCAGGTAATTACTTTATTTCAGTTTTTATATTCAATATGTCTTTTCCTACCCATCACATTTACATCCCCTCCATCGCATTCCCCTCAATGCCACACGTATATATATTCAACTTCTTTATCCTGTATTCTCCCTTGGCTCCTGACATTTCCCTCTCCTGCAACATTCCATCCATTCTCATTGCTTCCCCTTGAGGACAACGGTAAGAATCTGGATGCTCTCTGACCCTTCACCACGTTCTGTTCTCCATACCCTGGTCTACCTTTCTCTACATTAGCACCATTTTCCATCGCTCATATTTCTCCAGTCTCAAAGTTGTTTGAAAGTAAAACTTTGATCTGAAAGCACTTATAATTAACTTTTTCTGTTGAGGTTAATATAGGGTTTGAAATTACATAGCAGTGACTTAATAATCCACACCTCATTTATTGAAATGTTGCAAGTCTCTATATAGTAACATTGTCAAATATGACTTTGACATCAAGCCACAGGCACATTTTCTTCGGCAAAAGCTTAGTCAGTCTGGTTCGTTGAGGCATCATAAGATGATCAGAGAGTCAGAGAAGTTTAATGAAAAAACTCAGGGCCCATGCAACAAATCAAGATGGAGGTCCACAAAAGGCAAATCTGGAAGTATACAAAATCAAGACATATGATAGGGCTGGATAAGGGTACTCTTTCAGATGTTTTCAGACATGGACCAGCTGAGCAAATTGTCTGCTTAATGTGCATATTCCTCACTTTTGACCAACTGGGCAGCTTGCAAACGTCTGCTGAGCAGAATCTGTGTAATTCTGGCATTAATTCTCAGTAAAGGGAAGGAAAAGCTAAATGAAAAGTTAAGTAAATACTTTAATTCTTTTTATCTGAACTGGAGTTGGACCAGATTTCAAAAGTTAGAATTCAGTGTCTGCAACTCAGTGCATTATCTATTCCTTCTCCTTCTTCCCTCTCTTCACCCATTGCTTTTACAGTCCTCTGTTCTTCAATTCTTTTTTCTACATAACTGAGATTGTAATCTGCTTAATCCTGCCAAAGGCTGTTTTTTGAATTTGGTGGGTGTCATACACAACAACTGATATCTCTTAATTTGCCATTTTCAGAAAAATAACTGCAGCATGTTGATGCAAAAATAATATTTCCAGAAAAAACATTTCATTTTTAACGTCTGATTCCTACTTATCATGTGTTTAACTGTATTCCTGATGAAGTAATTTGAGATTTAATATCGAGCCCACATTTATTTGTAGAGTCCATATGGAAGTGTGTTATAATAGTAACAAGCATTCCAGACAGCTTTCAAAGTATTTTTGACAAAAACAGCTGACATTCGTTGATGGGTGAGATTGAAACCCCTCATTAACAAGCAGTTATTTAGCATACAAAGGCGAACACATGCATGCAAACTTCACCCCATTGCTTTCTCTGATACGATCTCACTTTGTGTTGAAAATATGGATTTAACATTCCCTTGTCATTCAGAGAACAGTTTTACAAAAGAGTAAGACAATGGGTAACTAAGGTATGTGTTTGTTTTCCCAAAGGGTCATCTGACCCTCTCAATTTATTCATGGTCAGGACATTCCTTTTTCTCCAAATGAAATACTTTTATCCACAAAACAAACACCTGGCATAACACTTTCATTCTAAAGAAGGCCTCAAGGGAAGAGCAACGACTTATTAACAATTATCACTGAATACACTTAAAAGCTTAGTTTGAAACAAGAATTTTCATATCTTTATAAGTATATTTCTGAGTTTTTATCACAAGAAATTGAGTTAATCCCGTTTTTTGATACTGCATGCTTAAAGTAGTCTTTGGCTTCTAATTGTCCTTTTAGATTTAAACATTATTCTGCACCCTCTCTGTCTGGTTCTGGTCCCGTTTGACAAGCCAAGAACTGGAATCAGCAACTAGGAAGTGTTTATCCTCCTCACTGATGTAGGATTTTAATACATGACTGCAAAATACAAGCCAAACCATTTGCAACCATCTTCAGTCATGTGGGATGAAATTCTAAATTCATGCCTGAGAAGCTAGTTTCCAACCAATTCAAATCACCCCATATAATGAAATTTGTGCTCTTGTCAGATACAGCAAAGTTTTTGAAGGGCCCCTGTCAGAAACACCAATTGCTTATTCCACTCCATAGATGCTGCCTGAGCTGCGTTTTGTGTGTTGTGCTCTGAATTTTCAGCATCTGCAGAATTTCTTATGTTTACAGCAAACTCCTTGGCCTCCAACAACTTCCACTCTTTTATTAGTGACGCACTGTAGTGTGGCTTCACATCAAGCTGTTCCACTTTAGCAAAAATTCTGGTTTTGTGTTGAAAACATAGAAAATTACTCAGGTATATGGTGTCCATAGATAGCAGGACAAATCCATTTTAGTCAATTACCTCCATGTACAGTGCCTTGAAAAAATATTCAGCCTCCACAACTATTTTCACATTTTACTGTCTCGTTATCTAAATTTTAAAAAATATTGAAGTAGGATATTGTTGAGCTAATCTACAAGACATTGTTCATCACCTCAAATTAAAAGAAAAATTCCAAAGCCTGTCAACAACTTACTAAAAATTAAAAACCAAAGTTGTGAGGCTGAAAAAGTATTCATCCCCTTCTTAATACAGTACTGTATATTACTTTACTGACTCACCAAGTTTGTCGTTGTAGAAAATTTCAATGAATTTATATGAATAAATACCCCTCTCTCTGTAAGGTCCAACAGTATGGTAGATTTTCAACAGATCAAACCAAATGAAAGCAAAAAAGCATTCAAGACCAGTCAGGGAAATGACTGGTCATTAATAAGGAAGCATGAATCCGGGGAAGGGTACAAGATCATCTCAAAGGCATTGACCATACCTCAGAACTCAGTGCAAGTCCATCATGAAAAAGTGGAAATAATATAAAACTACAGCAAAACTGCTTGGGTCAGGCCACCCTCTAAACTTAGTCACCGGAGAAGAATGACACTTGTAAGAGAGACTACTATGACACCAACAGTCACTCTAAGTGAGCTGCAGAAGTCAGTGACTTTAACTAGAGCTGTATTTCATGGCTCTACAATCTCCAAGGCCTTGCACAAAAAGGGTATTTGTGGAAGAGTGGCAAGGAGGAACACCTGGTTAAAATAAAGAATATCCTTGCCCATACAGACTTCGTAAGGCGTCACTTAGAAGATAATATAAAGATGTGGAAGGAGGTCTTGTGGTCAGATGAGACTGAAGTGAAGCTTTTTGTCCTCAACACTAAGCCGTACGTGTGGCATAAATCTAATACTGTGTATCAACCAGGTAATACCACCCCTTCTGTAAAGTATGGTAGAGGTAGCATCATAGTATGGAGGATCAGAGGGATCTTGGGGTTCGTGTCCATATGACGCTCAAAGCTGCTGTGCAAGTTGACTCTGTGGTTAAGAAAGCATACGATGCATTGGCCTTCATCAATCATGGGATTGAGTTTAAGAGCCAAGAGGTAATGTTGCAGCTATATAGGACCCTGGTCAGACCCCACTTGGAGTACTGTGCTCAGTTCTGGTCGCCTCACTACAGGAAGGATGTGGAAACCATAGAAAGGGTGCAGAGATTTACAAGGCTGTTGCCCAGATTGGGGAGCATGCCTTAAGAAAACAGGTTGAGTGAACTCGGCCTTTTCTCCTTGGAGCGACGGAGGACGAGAGGTGACCTGACAGAGGTGTACAAGCTGATGAGAGGCATTGATCATGCGGATAGCCAGAGGCTTTTTCTCAGGGCTGAAATAGCTAGCTCGAGAAGGCATAGTTTTAAGGTGCTTGGAAGCAGGTACAGAGGAGATGTGAGGGGTAAGTTTTTTTACAGAGAGAATGGTGAGTGTGTGGAATGGGCTGCCAGTGACAGTGGTGGAGGCAGGTATGACAGGGTCTTTTAAGAGACTCCTGGATGGGTACATGGAGCTTAGAAAAATAGAGGACTATGGGTAACCCTAGGTAATTTCTAAGGTAAGGACATGTTCGGCACAGCTTTGTGGGCCTAAGGGCCTGTATTGTGCTATGTTTCTATGTTCTATGTTCTATGCTATGGGGATGCATTTCAGCGGCAGGGACTGGAAATCTGTTCAGTATTGATGGGAAGATGAATGCTGCTAAATACAGAGAGATCCTGGATAAAAACCTACTAGCCTTTGCCAGAAAATTTAAACTGGGAAGTAAGTTTATCTTTCAGCAGGACAGTGACCAAAAGCATGACACACAAAATGCTGGAGTAGCCCAGCAGGCCAAGGCTGCATCTATGGAAAAGAATAAACAGTTGACATTTCAGGCCAAGACCCTTCATCAGGACTCAAAAGCACACTGCCAGAACAACCATGGAGTAGTTTCAAATGAAGAAAACCCATAGTCCTCTTGACTGTCAGAGTCCTGTACTTAACCCAAATGAACATCTCTGGCAAGCCCTCAAGATTGCTGTCCACTGCTGCTCCCCAACTGACCTGGCATAGCTTGAGCAATTTAGCAGGGAGGAATGGGCAAATCTTGTGCCATCCCTTTGGGCACAGCTAATAGGTACTTATCCAAAAAGACTACTGGCTGTAATAGCTGTGAGAGGTGGTTCAACTGAGCACTGAGCAAAAGGGGTTGAATACTTTTGAAATGCTGACATTTCAGCTTTTGAATTTTTAGTTTTTCATGCTTTACAATTCTCTCTGTTTTTGTTTTTTGGCTCTACTGTGAAAAACGGAGCATGTGATTCATAAATTAAAAAATCTCAGTTAAATTGATCAAATACCCTAGTTGTAATACTCACTTATG
The DNA here is from genome assembly GCF_030028105.1 of Mobula birostris. NCBI lineage: Eukaryota > Metazoa > Chordata > Chondrichthyes > Myliobatiformes > Myliobatidae > Mobula > Mobula birostris. The sequence continues at coordinate 115,795,165 of NC_092376.1, forward strand.
TGAACAAAGGGTTGGGGGCTGAATACTTTTTCAAGGCACTGTAACCCTACCCCTTATTAAAGCAATGGAAGTCATCATCTACATCAGTGCTTTTTTCACAATAACTTGCACACGAGTGTTCAGTTTGCAGGATCACCGTTAAATCAGGTCATCTATTTTTAAAACAGTTGCAGTAAATTAAATGGCATATTACTGCTTCTGGGTAGGACTGATATGTAAGCTATTTGATGACTCCCATAGCTAATTTAGAGTGGTTTGACATAATCTAATTTTATATACTCTATTTTATATCGATTTTAATTCCCTTTAGAGTCTCAGATGTAATATTATTGGCAACCTTCTTGATGTTTTATAAATATTTCTTCCTTATCAAACCACAAGTACATTCCATTTGGTAAAGTTGTATTGTGCAGAGAATATTGCTATTTCTTTGACATTCAGTGGTACTGCCTTTATGTTGGAATGAAGAGTATCATGGAATCTTGTTTACAATACCAGCAGATGCAAGATAACTTTCCTCAGACAATATGAGCATTGTGCTCAAGAAACTGATCTCACTGGAAAGTGTATGTACTCGGTGTCTATAGCAGCGTAGATGTAGGAGTGTTCAAACAGTACTTCAAGCACAGCTTGTTAACTCACTCCCAATTATTACATTTCTGTTTTTGACATATAAAGATTATCTGTATGAGTGAGATTACTGAATAAGATCATTAAAATCAAAGTGGGAGCAATTGTCCATTCCAGAAAGTGTCAGGTCTTGAAGTGTTCGGAGAACATTTAGAGTCCCTCTCTATTTGGCATAACCTCCCAAGATCCAATTAAGTATAATTGAATTATGAAATAAGTGAATTATTCATCGAACTAAAGATTAAAAGTGACCTGTGGAATATTCACATTAATAAAATTATTTTCCATATGTAATGCTTATTTTTGCAAGTTTTTTGATAATTCTGATATGTAACTGAGGTTCAAGAGCACAGCCCTTATATTAGTATGTATGGCATATAACAACTAATTTTTGTATTAGAATATGTTTGCACAAGTTTATTTTAAACAAGAGCCCTTGACCTATATACAGCAAACATTATCTAATCATTAAAAAAATCTTCAGCCTTCTGACAGCCATAATGTATGAGTTGAAAATAACATTGTGACACGGCTTTGATCAAGGAGAGTCTTCTGTGTCTATTGTCTGGTTTAGCTCAAACCTTGATCCCGGATTAAAAGGGCAGTATTCTAAATCATTATTTGACCCAGACTTCCATCGTGGAACTCACTGTTCTGAAAGGCTAGATGTTATTTAAGTTGCGGGGGTAACAAGGGCATATCGTTTTTCCCATTCAAACTTCAAAAAAAAATTGCAAATTTAAAAACAAAATTTTGCTCTTTCAGTGTGAATAACAACGCCAAGTAATATTCAATCTGAAAAACCAACTCAAATATTCTCCTTCAATTATTCATTTTATTCTTCATCATCCACTTTGTATATGTTTGACTGCAAGCACATTCTCCGAACTTTATGTTGTTATCCAAGATCTGACTGACATACAAAAGAAATACAAATAATATGGTATTGGAAAGCTTAATACAAAGAAACTACAATTGTAATTTTGTCATGTGTGTCCTTTCCCTGCCAGCTTTCCTTTGAACCACGACCTCAGTGATATTTTGCCAATATGCTGGATGTGCTGGCCTTGGCTTGTTCATGTCAAGTGTACATTTAGTAATTAGACAGCCAACGCACGTTGATTAAGAGCTGATTTAAAAAAAAATCACCAGCGCACCAGGGAGCAGAAAGACAGAAAATGATGAACCTTGTGGTAATACTCAATGAGAATTTCAGCTAAAAAGAAAATCAATACGTTTAAATTCAAATGTTTAGTCGCAGCTGTTTCATATTAGTTCTGCACTTACCCTCAATAACCATGACCACAATAAACAGCAGTGACCTGAAAATAATCCACAGTAAGACTTTCTAAGTCCTGCCTGTACCCATATTGATTTTCAGTATGCATGGATGGTGTAGCAATATACAATTGGCATCCAAAATTGATTTATTCTTTTGTAAAAAAAAATCTAAGAGGGTAAAAAACATTGAGTGCCTATTTCAAGCAAACTGACCTCGTGGAACAAGAATCAAAATACTGTATATTATTACCACACAGATGATGTCTGCTGCTGTAATCCATACTAATCAAAAGAATCAGGTTTCATCTCTTTCAGAATAGTGGTACCAATGCTCCCTCAGCCAAGGTCAGTGGGTTCAACATTACAGAAAAAAACTGTATTTTGAAGAAATCTTGTTAATGGGCATATGTGTGCGTGGGAAGAGGTGTACACTACAAAACCACAACTGTGTGTTTTGTGCACATACAATATTTCTGTAAGTTCAACTCGCCCTCTACAACCCTACGAATATTTCATCGCTAAAAGAAGGTGAACGTGTGTGAAAAGAGATGGAAGAATTTCTTGTGGTGCACACTTTGTTGCCTGTGTCACAGGATTCTTGCCCCAGCGTTTGGGGGTCCCAGAGTCAGAATCCAGTTTATTACCACTTACGTGACATGAGGTTTGTTATTCTGCAGCAGCAGTACAGTGCAAAGTCCTAAAATTATCATAAATTACAAAGCAGATAAATAATGCGTTAAAAAAAGGAATAATGAAGTAATGTTCGTGGGTTTGTAGACCATTCTGAATTTGATGGCGGAAGGGAAGAAGTTGTTCATAAAATATTGAACAGAGGTCGTGTAGCTCTTTCCTGATGGTAATAATAAGAGGGCATGACCCAGGTGGTGGAGAGTCCCACTATATAAACTTAAGCAGAGGAATATAGGCTAGCATGTGGGTCCACTACTGAGAGAGAACTGCATTGTTTGAGATGCCTTTCTTGTGAATGTCCTGTGTGCTTTGTCAGACTGATGCAGCAAGTCCTTCAGCAATATTCGCTGTCTCCTGGAAGATACTTGTCTTTCAATTGACATCACCAAAACAGGTAATATGATCATGGACACTGCTGTGTTAGATATTTTCTCATGATATAGAAGGAAGCTATTTGGCCAATGAGATATGTTGGCTTTAGGAGCAACTGATTGATTATTTTCTCTTACTGAGCCCAAAACATGCCTGATCAACTTTTCCCCTAATTCTCCCCCCACCTACCAACACAAGAGGTAAGCTACAGCAGCTCATTCATCCATTTACCTGCTTACCCAGGTAAACAGGTGAATCATCTGCAATGAAGCACCCAGAAGAAATCCGCACAGTCACTGGAAGTGTGTGCAAACTCCACAAAAACAGCATCTAAGGTCAGGATCAAAATCAGGTGCTGGACAGCTGAAGCAACTGCATTACCTTCTGCGCCTCTGTGTCATCTACACACTGCTGTTTGCATAACGGCTGTCAAATTTCCTGCAAAACAGTAGCAACCACATCACTAAACACTGTAAGGTGTACCATGATATGAAAGGTCATATATGAATTAGAATCTTCCTTCACTTTCTCTAATATAAAGTAGCAAAACTGTAGCTAAAGACATTACCTGCTTATTCTTAACAATCCCATGTTGAGGCAGAACTGATCAGTTTCTATCCTGGCATATCCAGTAACCTTTCATAAAAATGATAGTTCAATTTGTATTTTATCTTCAATGGATACAGCAGATTTGAAGTAACAATGACTAAACCACTTACATTTCAGGAAAGGTTTACTGCAACTTCTTTTTTATCACAGTAAGTGAAAAAGTGCTCTCAGAAATAGACTGCATAATAGAGTCTGGCTGAATGGTGCTGTATAAGGCACAACACATATGAAAGCTAGGTTACTGCACAGTGAAGTTCTGAGCATCTCAAAGTTCTATCAGTATATACTGTGGAATAATCAACATTAATATCCTTTCTCAGATGCCAATGCAGTTTAATAACACATGTAATTAACGTTTTGTTGAACAGAAACACAAGGGACCCTCCAGATGCTGGAAATGCAGAACAATACACACCAAATGCTGGTTAGGCAACAAACCTCAGCACGTTAGGCAGCATTATGGAGGGGAATAAGCAGTTGATGCTTCAGGCCGATAACCTTCATCAGGATGGCTGGAAAATAAGGCAGGGATTAGAACTGAAGTGAGAGGGGGACAGAGAGTTGAAGGGGTCAAGTGGAGAGTTGGGGTGCTCAGGGAAAGTGGGGTGGGTGGAAGACAAGGGTTCAGAGCAATGAAAAGGGGCTGAGCAGTAGCAGGGAGCTTGAAAGACCTGGGGTTGATGGGAGTTAGTACTGAGAGATGAAGGGCCATAGGTTCACTCTTGATGTTTCATCCTTGATATGGAAAGTTTCACCACAACAAATGACTCCATCAAGTGGCCATTTGTTGTGGTGGAACATTTCATATCAAGGATGAAACATTGGATCAGCATAGGAATGTGAAAGTATATGAGAAAGTGCCTGGACTCACAAGTGAGTAATCCCACCTTACTAAATTGCTTTTGGTAACTAATTAAGCATTGTCCAACTTCCAATCTAACTTGCATTTGATGAATGAAGTTAGTCTCCAGCCCCTTAGTATGCCTCATATACCGCCTATGTAGTCTCCAGCACCTTGGTATGAACATGGAATTCCCTCCCCCTCCTTTTCCCTATCCCTATTTCACTCTGCCCCCTCCCCCAGCTGCCTATCACCTCCCTCATGGTTCTGCCTCCTTCTACTACCCATTGTGTTTTCCCCTATTCCTTCTTCACCTTTCCTGCCTATCACCTCCCTGCTTCCCTTCCCCCACCCCTTTATCTTTCCCCTTACTGGTTTTTCACCTGGCACCTACCAGCCTTCTCCTCCCCACCCTCCCCCTACCTTCTTTATAGGGCCTCTGCTCCTTCCCTCTACAGTCCTGGCGAAGGGTTCCGGCCCAAATCGTCAACTGATCGTTTCCACAGATGCTGCCCGATCTGCTGAGTTCCTCCAGCGTGTTGTGAGTGTTGCTTTGACTCCAGCATCTGCAGAGTATTTTGTGGTTGTATTTGATGAAATCATCAAACTACTTCGTTCCCTTTTCCCACTCCTTTATCTTTTGTTCCCTTTATTTTCACCATGGAAAATTTCAGTTGAATAAGGCCACTCGGACGCTCTACCATATACTTGTTTCTTAATGATTCCAGGGTTTTATATGGTTTCTTTGGTTTTTTATAGCTTTTTTTAAAAATGGACATGATGTGATTTTCCCCCTCTGCACATTGAGTCTTGGGACGGTCTTCTTTTTTAAATGGGTTCTTTTAGGTTTCTTTGTTTTATGCCTGCCTATTAGGAGACGAATCTCAAGATTGTATAATGTATACATATTCTGATAACAAATGTAATTTGAACTTTGGTAACTTACGCAAAGTGTTGATTGTTATGTTAAAAAAGTCCTGATATTTGACAAAAAAGTAAGCACTTCAAAGCTATAACAGAAAGTAATGGAAATATTCAGAAGTCAGCTTCTGAAGAGATAAAGAAGCAGACTTATTTTGATGACTTTTCATCAGAATATTTTTAAAATAAACTTGCATCATCTACTAGAGTGAGGGGTTTACATGGGGTGGAGTTTATTACGTGTGTTCAGGAAGGTTTCTTGACACAATATGTTGATAAGCCTACAAGAGGAGAGGCTGTACTGGATCTGTTATTGGGAAATGAACCTGGTCGGGTGTCAAGTCTCTCAGTGGAAGATCATTTTGGAGGTAGTGATCACAATTCTATCTCCTTTAACATAGCATTGGAGAGGGATAGGAACAGACAAGTTAGGGAAATGTTTAGTTGGAGTAAGGGGAAATATGAGGCTATCGGGCAGGAACTTGGAAGCATAAATTGGAAACAGATGTTTTCAGGGAAACATACGGAAGAAATGTGGCAAATGTTCTGGGGATACTTGTGTGTTAATTTCTGCGTAGATACGTTCCGATGAGACAGGGAAAGGATTGCAGGGTATAGGAACCATGGTGTACAAAGGCTGTTGTAAACCTAGTCAAGAAGAAAAGAAGAGCTTATGAAGGCTCGAAAAACTAGATAATGTTTGAGATCTAGAAGATTATAAGGCTAGCAGGAAGGAGCTGAAGAAAGAAATTAGGAGAGCCAGAAGGGGCCATGAGAAGGCCTTGGTGGACAGGATTAAGGAAAACCCCAAGGCATTCTACAAGTATGTGAAAAGCAAGAGGATAATATGTGAGAGAATAGGACCAATCAAGTGTGACAGTGAAAAAGTGTGTATGGAACCGGAGGAGATGGTAGAGGTACTTAACGAATACTTTGCTTCAGTATTCACTATGGAAAAGGATCTTGGTGATTGTAGGGATGACTTGCAGCGGACTGAAAAGCTTGAGCATGTAGATATTAAGAAGAAGATGTCCTGGAGCTTTTGGAAAACATCAAGTTGGATAAGTCACCGGGACTGGGTGGGATGTACCCCAGGCTACTGTGGGAAGCAAGAGAGAAGATCGCTGAGCCTCTGGCGATGATCTTTGCATCATCAATGAGGATGAGAGAGGTTCCGGAGGATTGGAGGGTTGCAGATGTTGTTTCCTTATTCAAGAAAGGGAGTATGGATAGCCCAGGAAATTATAGACCAGTGAGTCTTACTTCAGTCGTTGGTAAGTTGATGGAGAAGATCCTGAGAGGCAGGATGTATGAACATTTGGAGAGGTATAATATGATTAGCAATAGTCAGCATGGCTTTGTCAAAGGCAGGTCATGCCTTACGAGCCTGACTGATTTTTTTGAGGATGTGACTAAACACATTGATGAGGATAGAGCCATAGATGTAGGTAAGGTACCCATGCAAGGCTTATTGAGAAAGTAAGGAGGCATGGGATCCAAGGGGACATTGCTTTATGGATCCAGAACTGGCTTGCCCACAGAAGGCAAAGGAGTGGTTGTAGACGGGTCATATTCTGCATGGAGGTCGGTGACCAGTGGTGTGCCTCAGGGATCTGTTCTGGGATCCCCTCTCTTTGACATTTTTGTAAATGACCTGGATGAGGAAGTGGAGGGATGGGTTAGTAAATTTGCTGATGACACAAAGGTTGGGGGTGTTGTGGGCAGTGTGGAGGGCTGTCAGAGGTTACAGCGGGACATTGATAGGATGCAAAACTGGGCTGAGAAGTGGTAGATGGAGTTCAACCCAGATAAGTGTGAGTTGGTTCATTTTAGTAGGTCAAATATGATGGCAGAATATAGCATTACTGGCAAGACTCTTGGCAGTGTGGAGGATCAGAGGGATCTTGGGGTCCGAGTGCATTGGATACTCAAAGCTGCTACACAGGTTGACTCTGTGGTTAAGAAGGCATACGGTGCATTGGCCTTCATCAATCATAGGGTTGAGTTTAAGAGCCGAGAGGTAATGTTGCAGCTATATAGGACCCTGGTGAGACCCCACTTGGTGTACTGTGCTCAATTCTGGTCACCTCACTACAGGAAGGATGTAGAAATCATAGAAATGGTGCAGAGGAGATTTACAAGGATGTGGTGTGGATTGGGGAGCATGCCTTATGAGAATAGATTGAGTGAACTTGGCCTTTTCTCCTTGGAGCGACGGAGGATGAGAGGTGACCTGATAGAGGTGTACAAGATAATGAGATGCATTGATCATGTGGATAGTCAGAAGCTTTTTCCCAGGGCTGAAATGGCTAGCATGAGAGGGCACAGTTTTAAGGTGCTTGGAAGCAGGTACAGAGGAGATGTCAGAGGTAAGTTTTTTTACACAGAGAGTGGTGAGTGCGTGGAATGGGCTGCCAGCGGCGGTGGTGGAGTCGGATATGATAGGGTCTTTTAAGAGACTCCCGGATGAATACATGGATCTTAGAAAACTAGAGGGCTATGGGTAAGCCTAGGTAGTTCTAAGGTAAGGGCATGTTGGGCACAGCTTTCTGGGCCAAAGGGCCTGTATTGTGCTATAGGTTTTCTATATTTCTATGTTTCAACTATTATGATTTGACATATAGTAAAGTTCTTGTCAACATTTGCAATGTTTTTAGAATTTAATGTAAGATTTTCTCAGTCATTTATGTCTGATATGTTTCTTGGTCATATACTTTCCAAGCAAGTTATTCCTCTCTGTCTCCCTAAGTCAAATTGGAAATGAGCTTTGCAGTTCTTCACCTCCCTCTAACATTCTAGAGCATCTTATCTTTCACAACAAACCTCAATATTGACCCCAGTGTCTGCTTAATTTACAATTGGCCACTTTCAATTAGTTGCTCAAAATTCTAACAATTTGTTTGGAAATATTTGTCACTAAGCCCACTAAATCTCTGATGTTCCTTTCTACTTCTTTCCACTTTGTGCACAGACATTTCACATGTCTCAGTACACACGCCTGCTTGCTCCTCCCAGTTTGGTATCGTCAGCAAATATAAGAGATAGCAAAAAAATGCTCGGGACAGGATAGTTACAAAGTGAAACCCACTAGCAGCTTTGAGATATGTGAATTGCTGGGAGGCAAACTCTTTGGGAATAGTTTACAAGCAAATCAAACACTAGTCTTGCTGCTCTGATTTATTGCATAGAAAAGAGTCCAATTGAACAGGCATGCTGTTCTGGTGCAAAGGGCTATCAGGTAACAATGCCATGAGGCTTCAGAGACTGCCCTATTCTATAAGTAAATTGAGAATCTTGACCTTGACATCTTTACAAAGGTAGCACAAAAACCAACTGCCGGCGAGTGTAAGGTCAATAGCTCATTTGTGTTCTACCTGCAAGCCGTGAACCTGTGTACATATGAGCCTGTAATTATTAATGTTATGGTTCTAAAATGTTACTAATACATAACTGATGTTTCTGCACTTTGAAGAAGGAAAGTTGACCCATAAATTACTAATGTGTTTCACCTAGTTTTTAAGGCAGCAGTCTAGAGTCTGACAGAACCTGTTCTTGTTTCTGAGCTGTGCTGAAAAACTGCATCAAGAGTATTGAGTAACCAGGACCAGAGAGCACAGCCTCAGAATAGAGGGATGTCCCTCTAGAAAGAGATGAAGAGGAACTTTTTTAGCCAGACGGTGGCGAATCTCAGGAATTCATTGCCATGGACAGCTCGGAGGCCAGGTCATCCGGTATATTTAAAATGGAGGTTGAGAGATTCCTGAGTAGTAAGAGCATCAAAGGTTACAGAGAGAAGGCAGGAGAATGGGTTTGAGAGGGAAAACAAATCAGCCACGATCCCGTGGTGGAGTAGACTCGTTGTGCCGAATGGCCTAATTATGCTCTGATGTATTATGGTTTTATCTGGAAGGAAGACTATGCTTAAAGTCAACTGTATCAAAACTATAGCACGTCAACAGAAGCACAGTAAATTCAGCTCAAATGCCATCCATTATTAAGTAACCTGCACAACCTTCACTATCTACATTTGCATATGATGGATGTCTGAATTGGGTGTCAGGCAAGAGTCCGCATATCCAAACATAAAGGGGGAAAGTTGCACCAGAAATCTTGTTAATTTTCTTACCTTTGTTTCTTGCTTCCAACGTTGCATATTTATAGTAATGAGTTCCACTGATTGGTAAGGGTGTCTCTCTCTGTCTTATAGAAGCCATGTATCTGTTCTTTATCTGCACTGTATTCTGTTTTGAGCATTTATTATGTTTAGTACGGTAGCTAGACACATGAGTGGGGGCGAGGTAAAAGCGAAGGGTTTCGTTACGTATTCTTGCTTTGTCTCAGGCAGTTTAGAGCTGGGGATCACCAGGTGTGATATCTTTGCTTAACTTTGCTTAAGTACATTTAATATCACTAGTTTTATCGCTTCAAGATAATTTGCTTTGCTAGTTACTAATAAAAGATCAAACACATTTCTTCAACTTTTTGGACATTATTTTGGATTGGATGAGAGGGCACATCATACAGGATAACTCCCTATGCTTGGTCTCTAACAGCAGCCATGGTTTGTTCGAGTATCTGCTGCAAGCCCAGTGGAGAGTACACCTGTCTTCCCTGTTATTCTTTTGAGTCAGCTACTCACATTTATTTCTCTAAATTCTGTATATCACAAATCTCAAAATAAATCTGAAATTTCGTCATTACTGCTCCCTTCACAGAGGACTGTTCATTGCATGCAGAACTTTAATCTTAACCACTTTTCATTACAATATGATTATTTATCTCTGATTAACAAATGGACAAATATACTGAATTTGGTAACACTGTTGTGTGCTGGTTAGATTAGACAATTGAAAACCAACCAATGGTCATAATCACATGAATTTTACAAAACCAGACTGCTACATTTTGCCAGTCTGATATAATATGGACAGCCATCATTCATAGCAGGACAGGGGTGAACACAAACGTGGAATGATATGAATCGGTTACGGATGAGATGCCTAATTATGATCTTTGTCACTTTAAGATTAGTGCAGATGCACCATGCTACAAAAAAAGAGAAAAACAGATTTATATTTGCAAAAGTTTTCCATAACTTGAGGGGATTCTAAAGCATGCAGCAATCGGTTTGAGCCCACTAGTATGATAAAGGGACACATCAAATCTTTTAAATCTTGGTTGAGAGATACATAAAGGCCCAGACAACCTCCTACAGTCTTTAGTGGTAAATGAGCTATGTTTATATGGTGGAGATCAGCATTGGCATACTATATGTTACCAGTGATGTCAATCAACAGAGACTCGGCAAGTGTTACCACATGTTACAGGTCACAGGTACATGAGTGTTTTTGGTTCATTTTCTGGATGCTGAGAAGATCTCTGAGATGGAAGATTGCCCCACAATGATCAATAACTATGCAATGTGAGTGATTCGAACCATCTGTGGCTAAAGTGCTAAAACTAACGGATTGTGCACAGAAAAGCAGAGCCCGTCAATTGAGTTATTCACAGAAACCCTCTCATTAACCCAGAACAACAGCTTTCTCATACAGCCTCGACAGCTGACACTGACATCATCTCCCACAGAGTGACATTTCATTCACAAATGTCCATGTGTAATAAGCAATATCAGCACAGCAGCCAGAGCAGGAACTGCCGAGCATTAGTCAGGCTCGTCAATGATGCCATTCAGACAACAAATCTCTCAAGCTGAAACTGACCATATTGCAGAGAAAGCAGGGCTTACTTACCTCCTGATTCAGCCAAGGGCCCTCAAATCCACATCTTAATTCATGAAGTTTGGTTATGATAGCAGTGTACAGCTTTATTCAGCATGGTAATAGATAAGCACTATCTCTGTTCACAGAGCATAATCACATTAAAATCACAGATTTCTAATAACTAGAGATGCTCTATTAGCATTGGTCTGCAGAGCCTGGGGTGGCTTTGCAATCATTCTAAAAGCAGAACAAGGCCTGCTTTAACACCTACATTCTCAGAAGCTTGCCCTCCAAAAGCCGTAGACAAGTCTTACCTCCTCACTCTTTCCGCCAACTGTTGACTCTGTCGAGTCAAAGGCCCTTTCAATTTAAACCTGCCATGAAAATGACCAAAGGACACACTGTGTATATTTTGTAACAAATTCAATGATTAGAGACTGTACTTGAAGATTTCATCAAGAAAAATAGAACCTAGCTTTTAAAAGAGGCATTTTGTTGTATTCCTAGTGCTTCAAGGAACCTTACCGGCTCCTTGAAATGAAAGAATGTCTGAAGACAAAACTGCTACTAAATTGGTGTTTCAAAAATAACCTCACAAATATTCTCAGTTTTGTAGTTAATTATAGTCCAGTACTGAGGAAAGTCATGCTATGTAATCCTGAAAATACTTTTGCATCCAATAATAATCACGGCAGAAAAACATATTGCAGTCACTTTACGTCTTCTCAGCTCAGTGATAACATTATGCTTGCCAGAACAGATGATTGTTGGTTTAAGTCCAATTACAGAGATTTGAGTATATAATATATTCTGACAATTAAGTATCCTTTCAGATGTGCTGTTTTGTCAAAGTTGACATTTTTTAAAGAGGTATCATTGGCTGCCTTCCTGCATTGATATGACAAGCCCCGCTGCACTATCTTAAGAGGCATAAAGTTAACCTACTGTGAATTTTAATCCTTCAGCTAAAGCCAGTTAACATGGTCAGCTGTTATATTTCCTACATTCCTACATTACTGCCCAGCCTTCCCGTTAAGATGGCAGTGAAACACTTCCGAGACTTCAAAGAGCAGAAAATGCAGTGCTGGAAACACCCAAAAGATCGGGCAGGATCTGTGGAAAGGGAGAGTATCCACTGGAGTTTAAATTTTGCCTCCGGTCCTCTTTCCACAGATGCCTCCTGTCCTATTGGGTCTTTCCAGCATTTTGTATCTTTATTCTAAATTTCTTGGGATCTGTGTCCTCTGAGAGGAGGACCCCCACAGAAGCCACAAAGAATCTAAGGAAAAGATACCCCCAGGGGTGCCCGAGAGGGGGGGAGAATGAGCACCCCAGTCGGATGGACACAACGACATCAGACCCAGGCAATGAACAAACGATGATGAGGAAGCAGTGTTCATGTGGCAAGATCTGCAAGAACAATCGCGGCTTGAAGATCCACCAAGCGAGGATGAAGTGTTTGGCGGGAGCAGGAGCAGCACAACGCGCAGGTGTCCAACCTGGTGAGACGAAGGAGGGGCCAGGCCCGGAGTCACCCCATAGTGCCCGGAACCTCCAAGTGTTGCAAACTAATCCCTCTAACATGACGTCTAACAGGAGGCGGATCAAATGGCCTGCAGCTAACATGACTTCACTGTGGAAGCAGTTTGATGAAGATGTTAACCAAATTCTGGAGGCAACGGCGAAGGGAGGGGTTGATAGGAAGCTGCAAGCCATGACAACAATTATCGTTAGTATTGCAGCTGAACGACTCAGAGAAGAGGAGAAGGAAGGCTCCAAAACATCTTACTCAAAGAACCAAAGAGCATTGAGGATCCACAACATCAGGCAGGAGATGAAAGCGCTGAAGTCCTAATACAAGGAGGCAAGAGAAGAGGAGTGCATTGGCTTGGCCCAGCTGATGTGCATACTACGAAAGAAGATCAGGGTCCTCCGCCGGGCAGAGTGCATTGGAGGCGGCGTCGTGAAAGGGCTCGAAAACGTGCTGCCTTTATCGCCAACCCCTTCAAGTTCACCAAGGAGTTTCTGGGGCAGAAGCGCAGTGGGAAACTGGCCTGTTCGCAGGAAGAAATAGACCAACATCTGAAGAAGATATATAATGATCCTGAAAGAGAGCAGGAGTTGGGAGAGTGCGACATCCTAATAGACCCATCTGAACCGGATGTGCAGTTCGACATGTCAGAGCTGCAACTAAAGGAAGTCAGAGAGGTCGTCCGCAAAGCAAGGGCAACCTCGGCTCCAGGACCAAGCAACACCTCGTACAAAGTGTACAAGAATTGCCCCAAACTCCTGCTGCGTCTGTGGAAGATCCTGAGAATCTTCTGGAGAAGGGGGAAGATCCCAGAACAGTGGAGAGTGGCTGAAGGGGAGTGGATCCCGAAGGAGGAAAATGCCACCCAGATAGATCAGTTTCGCATCATCTCCCTGCTGTGTGTTGAGGCGAAGATCTTCTTCAGTGCAGTTTCTAACCGGTTGTGCACCTTCCTAGCAAAGAACACCTATATTGATACATCAGTCCAGGAGGGTGGCATTTCGGGGATGCCGGGCTGTCTGGAGCACATTGGTGTGGTGACACAGCTCATCAGGGAGGCCAGAGAGAACAAGGGCAACCTGTCAGTGTTGTGGCTCGACCTGGCAAATGCATATGGCTCCATTCCGCACAAGCTGGTGCAGCTCACACTGACCAAATATCACGTCCCCAGCAGAATCAGAGACCCTATCACTGATTATTACAGCAACTTCAGGATGAGGGTCTCTTCAGGAGCAATTACATCAACCTGGCACAAGGTGGAGATCGGTATCATCACAGGGTGCACTATCTCAGTGACACTGTTCTCCCTAGCCACGAACATGCTCACTAAGTCTGCTGAACCAGAGTGCAGAGGGCCCAGAATGAATTCCGCTCAATGGCAACCACCTATCAGGGCATTCATGGATGACCTCACAGTCACCACAGAATCAGTCCCAGGCTGCCAGTGGATTCTGCAAGGGCTCGAAAAGCTGGTGGAGTGGGCCCGGATGCGTTTCAAACCTGCCAAATCAAGATCGATGGTGCTGAGGAAAGGGAAGGTGGAGAACAACTTCCGGTTCAGCATCGCAGGCACAGCCATCCCAACCATCACAGAAAAGCCAGTCAAGAGCTTAGGCAAAGTTTTTGACAGCTCTTTAAGGGACACAACATCCATTCAGGCAACCTGCACCGAGTTGGATGGCTGGCTGAAATCTGTGGACAAGTCTGGCCTACCTGGGAAGTTTAAGGCCTGGGTGTATCAGCGTGGCATTCTTCCCAGAATCCTGTGGCCCCTCCTCGTCTATGCAGTTCCGATCTCGACAGTCGAAACCTTAGAGAGGAGGGTTAGCAACCATCTCAGGAGATGGCTGGGGCTGCCAAAGAGCCTGAGCAGCATCGCACTCTATGGACACCACAACAAACTGCAACTGCCCTTCAAATCCTTGGAGGAAGAATTCAAGGTAACAAGAGCCAGAGAAGTGCTACAGTATAGGGACTCAAGTGACCTGAAGGTGGCTAGGGCAGGGATCCAAGTAAGTACTGGCAGGAAGTGGAGGGCAGAGGAAGCTGTTCAGGAAGCAGAGGTGAGGCTGCGTCACAGGAGGCTGGTGGGAGTGGTCACACGAGGCCGAGCTGGGCTAGGATCCTTTCCAACTCCCCAAATGGACACCAGAGGGAAGGAAAGGTGTCGTCTAGTTCAGGAGGAGATGAGAGCAGTAGTGGAGGAGGTGACAGCCTGCAAGGTGGTGGAAATGAAGCAACAGGGAGCTTGGACAAGATGGGAGAATGCGGTTGAGAGGAAAGTGACCTGAGCTGATCTTTGGAAAGCCGAACCACACCGCAATCAATTTCTCATCCAGGCAGTGTACGGTGTGCTTCCAAGCCCATCAAACCTGCACACATGGGGTAAGGCAGAGTCATCTGCATGTCCACTGTGCTCCAAGCGAGGAACCCTGGAGCACATCCTCAGCGGCTGTGCAAGGGCACTTGGTGAGGGACGGTACAGGTGGAGGCATGATCAGATCCTGAAGACCATCGCTGAAGCCGTCAGCGCAGGAGTTGAGTGGGCGAAGTGGTCCCGACCCTCCAAGCAGACCATTGCCTTTGTCAGAGCTGGGGAGCAGCCAATACCTGCCAAAAGGACATCTGCAGGCATTCTGACCTCTGCAAGGGACTGGCAGCTGTTGGTGGACCTCGAAGGGCAGCTGAAGTTCCCCAACCATATCGCAGCCACCACCCTGCAACCAGACATTGTCCTAGTGTCTGAGTCTACTAAGCAAGTGGAGCTGCTGGAGCTGACAGTCCCATGGGAAGATAGCTTGGAAGAGGCCTTTGAAAGGAAGCTCTCCAAGTACGCAGGACTGGTCAGCAACTGTCAGCAGGCTGGATGGAGAGCGAGGTGTCTCCCAGTGGAGGTTGGTTGTAGGGGATTCATAGCCCGTCCTTTAGTTAGGGCCTTCAGCATTTTGGGCATCGAGGGAGAGAAGAAGAGGAGAGCCATCCGCAGTACCACCGATGCGGCAGAGAGGGCCTCAAGATGGCTGTGGCTCAAAAGAGGGGAGCCATGGAGTCATAAGTAGCTAGCCATCTGGACACAAGCTGGGGTCTGATCAGCCCCGGCTGGGTCACCTGGAGGAGGTTGTATGATGTTGAAAGACCCGAAACACCCGATGATTCCAGAAACATCACTGAAGATGTGTCCAGAAGCATCAATAGATGTATGTACATAGCTTATTTTCTTTTCTATGTTTGTATGTAAATAGCAACAAGTTCTATCCTAATCATAAAACAGATAGCAATTAAATCCTTATAGAATCAAGGATCTCATAAAGAAAAATGGAACATGAAATTATTCAGAAAGATCAATAATACCTGTCCATTCCAAACGTCCGCTTCAATCCAAGATTATTACTGTTGCTAAGCCGAGAAAGCCTCTTCACAGCACCTGAACTTGCTAAGCAATTGCCCTCCACTTCATGTACTGTTCAAGTTCAGGTTAAATTTTATTATCATCTGACTGTACATATATACAACCAAATAGAAAACAATACTCCTCTGGACCATGGTACACCCACAAAACATATATTGCACACAGCACATTTTTATATAGGCATCCGTTGTTCTCATGAGACCATGGATTTGCGCCTTGGAAGGTTTCCAGGGCACAGGCCTGGGCAAGGTTGTATAGAAGACCAGCAGTTGCCCATGCAGCAAGTCTCCCCTCTCCTTGCCACTGATGTTGTCCAAGGGAAGGGCACTAGGGCTGATACAGCTTGGCACCAGCGCCATCGCAGAGCAATGTGTGGTTAAGTGCCTTGCTCAAGGACACACACGCTGCCTCAGCCAAGGCGCGAACTAGCGACCTTCAAATCACCAGTCAAACATCTTAACCACTTGGCCACGCGCCAACACAGCACATTAGCCAAAATATTACCATAAATAAGTTGATAATTTTTAATTCAAAATGCATGTAGTGCTTAGCTCAGGCAAACAGTAAACAGGTTGCTGTCCTAGTGATGGTGGCAGGGTTTTCATTAGTCTCACAGCCTGAGGGAAGAAGTTGTTACCCACCCTGGCAGTCCAAGTCCTGATGCTCCTCTACCTCCTTCCAGACGGTGGTGGGGTGAGTGATCGGGATCCTCAGCAATGCCTTGGGCCCTTTGTATACAACACTCACGGTAAACATCACAAATTTGGTGGGAGTGAAACACCAATGATCCTCTTGGTGGTTTTCACTGTCCTCTGTAGGCCTTGTGGTCTGATGCCTTGCACCACACAATGATGCAGCCAGCAGGGCATTCTCGACAGTGCTCTTGTAGAAAGTTGTTAGAATGGGGCGGGGAGCTGTGCACGCCTCCATCTCCTCAGAAAGTGTAGATGCTGCTGTGCCTTCTTGACTAGTGAGGGGGTGTTGTGGGTCCAGGGTAGATTATCTGTTATGTGCACACCAGAGAACTTCGGCTCTTCACTCCCTCCACGTCAGAGCCATTGATGTGCTATGGAGAGTGGTTGACCTGTGCTTCCTGAAGCTTACAATTATCTCTTCTGTCTTGTTCATGTTGAGATTCAGATTGTTTTTGCACTATTTGACAAGCTTCTCTACCTCCTCTCTGTATGCCAACTTATCACTGAACTGAATTGACTTTGTTACTTACATCCTTCATATATGTGAAGAGTAAACATCTTTATGTTATGTCTCTGTCAAAATGTGCATTGTGCAATTCATAGTAATTAATAATAAACAGTATGTACAACAGGACCGTTAATATAACATAGAAATACAATTGTATCAGCATGAATTAATCAGTCTGATGGCTTGGTGGAAGAAGCTGTCCTGGAGCCTAATGGCCCTGGCTTTTATACTGCAATACAGTTTCCTGGATGGTAGCAGCTGGAACAGTTTGTGGTTGGGGTGACTCGGGTCCCCAATGAGTCTTTGGGCCCTTTTTACACACCTGTCTTTGTAAATGTCCTGAACAGTGGGAAGTTGACATCTACAGATCTGCTGGGCTGACCGCACCATTTTCTGTAGAGACCTGCGATAGAGGGAAGTACAGTTCCCATAGTAGGCAGTGATGCAGCCAGTCAAGATGCTCTTGATTGTGCCCTTGCAGGAAGTTCTTAGGATTTGGTGGCCCATACCAAACTTCGTCAACCACCTGAGGTGAAAGAGGCACTGTTGTGCCTTTCTCACCACACAGCCGGTATGTACAGACCACGTGAGATCCTTGGTGATGTGTATGCTGAGGAACATAAATTGTTGCTGATGACACTGAGCTGAAGTCAATGAACAACATCCTGGTGTATGAGGCATCATTTTCTCGTAGGACAGGACAGAATGGAGAGATGAGGCTATGGCATCATCATTGGACCAGTTTTAGTGATAGGCAAACTGGAAAATGTTCCTGGATATCTAAACTATTGAACTTGCTTTTTGAGAGACCATGGTATCCAAGGAGGCAGGATCCGATGAGGCCTGAAACTGAGAAGGTCTTGCATTGAACTTCTTCATCAGGTTAGATTTCAGAATACCATTGAGGAAGACCAGGCACTGTAAACCTTTTGTTCATTATCATCATCTGCCCATAGGATTAATAGTAAAACAGTCAAAGATCATTACGTTAGGAGAATGGACTGAGGCAAGCAATTCAAGGATTTCAACCAACAATTCTTCTACATCTTGAATAGTTTGCTTTTGAACAATCAATAATGAGTTTCATCAGGGTCAATCCTTGTTTCAGCCCTCTTCAATATAAATATCAATGATTTCCCACAAAATAAAACTATCATCTCTTTACATATATTTAGTAGCCCAGATAAAATATCATTTCCAATAAGATGGCACCATTAAATGGCAACTCTTTGCATGCAGCTCCGATGGGAATCATCAAATATTCCCATTTGGGACCACTACAGCTGAAATCCACTCACAGCCATGGACACTTCAGTAAGTAGCATCGTTTTGGGATGTTTAAAACACTTATCAATAGTCAAAATTGACAAAACACAGACAGCAGACTAAGGTCATGAGTGCAGTTCCCTTTTAGAAAACAGAAGTAGGGATGCCACACCAGTCTACAGGTACAATCGGAATGCAAAGGCTTTAGATTTCCACTCCCGACTATATTGCCGGTGAATATACAGTCTCTGGAAAATAAAATTGAAGAACTCAGAGTAAGATTGCTGTACCAGACAGACATCAGGGATTGCTCCATCCTCTGCTTTATGGAAAAATGGCTCACACCTGCATTTTCAGATGCAGTGTGGCTGCCCAATGGCTTCCTTATTCTCCGCACAGACAGGAGAGCTCAGCCTTTTAAAGGTAGAGGAGGTGGAGTATGCTTTATGATTAACTCATCGTGGTGCACAAACATAATGGTTCTGTCTCAGTCATGCTCTGTCGTCAAACTAAAAGCTGTGGATGAACCAAGAGATTCATGGTCTGCTGAGGGCTAGGTCTGTGACATTCAAGGCTGGTGATCCAACAAGTTCAAGTATGACCTATGGAAGGCCATTTTAAGCATGAGAAAACAATTCTAGTTGAAGTTAGAGACAAAATCAGATGCACATCAGCTCTGACAGGGTCTGCAGGCCATTATTTCCTACAAGGCAAAACCCAACATCATGATGGCTGTGATGCTTCACTCCCAGATCAGCTAAATGCTGTTTATGCACGCTTTGAAAGGGAGAATAAAACTACACCTGTGCGAAACCCTGCAGCACCTGGTGATACTGTGATCTCTGTCTTGGAGGCTGGCAACAAAACGTCTTTCAAGAGGGTGACTCCTTGCAAGGCGACAGGTCCTCATGGTGCATCTGGTAAGACTCTGAAAACCTGCGCCAACTAATCGACCAGGTGTGTTCAAGGACACCTTCAGTCTCTCACTGCTGCAGCTGGAGGTTTCCATCTGCTTCAAAAGGGCAACAACCATACCAAAGAGCGGGATGAGATACCTCAATGACTATTGCCCAGTGGCACTCACATCTACTGTGATAAAGTGCTTTGAGAGGCTGGTCATGGCCAGAATCTACCCTGTCTAAGCAAGGACGTGGCTGCACTACAATTTGCCTGTTGCCACAATAGGTATACAGTAGATGCAATTTCACTGGCTCTCCACTTGGATTTGGATCACATGAACAATAGTAATACTTACATCAGGCTGCTGTTTGTTGACTACAGCTCAGCATTCACCACATTCATACCCTCAGTTCTAATCAACAAGCTCTAAACCTGGGCCTCTGTACCTTCTTCTGCAAATGGACATTTGACTTCCTCACCAGGAAATCACAGACTGTGTGGATCAGAAATAGCATCTCCTCCTCAATGAACACTGGCACATCTCAAGGATGCGTGCTTAGCCCACTGTTCTACTCTCTCTACACCCATGATTGTGTGGCTACACAGAGCTCAAATGGCATCTATAAATTTGCTGAGGACACAACTATTGTTGACAGAATTCCATACAGGAGCGAGATAAATCAGCCGGTTGAGTGGTGTCGCAGCAGCAACGTTAGACCAAGGAATTGATTGTGGACCTCAGGGAGCAGAAGTCGAGGGAAAACACACCAGTCCTCATTTAGGAATCGGAAGTAGAAAGCGTAAGCAGTTTCAGTTTCCTGGATGTCTACGTCACTGAGGACCTATCCTGGGCCCAATGTACTGATGAAATTACAAAGAAGGCACAATAGTGATTATACTTCATTACGAGTTTGAGGATAATTGGTATATCACCAAAGACGCTTGCAAATTTCTACAGATATCGAAATTTCTATGACTACGGAGAGTATTTAACTGTGATATGGGAGGGGGGCCTCTGCACAGGACTGGAAAATGCTACAGAAAGTTGTAAACTCAGCCAGCTCAATCATGGACACTAACCTCTCTTGCAACCAGTTCACCTTCAAAAGGCAACACGTCAAAAATGCAACAACTATTATTAAGGATTCCTATCACCCAGGACAGGCCTTGCTTCTTGTTGCTATCATCAGGGACGAGGTACAGGAGCCTGAAGACACAATCAGAATCCTGAACAGCTTTTTCGCCTCCACCATCAGATTTTTGAATGGACAATGAACCTATGAAAACTATTTCAGTAAAATTTTCCTCTCTTTTTGCACCACTTATGTGTGTGTGCCTTATTGTAATTTGTAGTTTTTATTATTATGCATTGGAACGTGCTGCTGCCACAAAACAACAAATCTCCAGACATATGCCAGTGATATTAAATGTGATTTGGTTCTGATATCTAAACAAGTGTTGATAGCAGATCTGCTTCTATTTGAAACCTGTTTCCTGAAATGAAGACTTTTCCCAATGGCACTAAATTGAAGGACAAAATCATCTATAAATGAACTAACATTCAAGAAAAAAAAATTGTGGACACTTCTATGGAAAACTCTTTCCTCATGATCCGATAGCAAAATGTGAACCAGTCACATTTGATCATATATTGACTCACCAGCAATTCCTCCAGACGCTGCAGCAGAAATTACATTGAGAATCAATGTTACAATTCCCTCATACTTCTCTCATTAATTCTTCCATTTCCACCTTTACTCCCCTTTCCATGGCAATTTCCCAGGGAATACCACACCTGTCCTTTTACATTATCCTTTCCTGCCATCCAAATATGCAGACTTTTTAGCTCACAATTTTAACACCTCTGCACAGGCAAAACCAAATGACATACTATTCACATAGAATTCTTCAGTTCAAACATTCTGTATGTTTAATATTTGATCTGAACATTAAACTCCAGAATAAGACTCCCAAAGGTAGTGGTGCAGTGATCCAATGACTTGGTAATATTACATATTTATTGGTTTTATGCTGTGCCTGCTTTGCAAATATCATCTTATCATTTGTTTTTTTAGTGAAACCAGTAATGCCGGAATTTTCACTCTCCTGCTATTCAAATCTGTTGTGTATCAGCAGTTCCTCATACAGTCCTTACAAGAGGCAAGACACTTAGTTGACAATGAGTTCTATGTGAGGGATACTGCAGAGAGATGAACCATGATCTTGGACATAGTTCTTCATTTTTTACAACACTCTTGTTACATTAATTTGGAATATACAGCCGGGGCTACATCAAATAGCACACACAGAGCGGAAGCTAGAAACTAGAAATGATAGCCCCTTTATCCACTCATCCTTCATCACTAATTTCCCTTCTGACACTTATCTCTGCAAACGTGACAAATCCTACACCTGCACCCACTCCTCCTCCCTCACCACCTTCCAGATGAGGTGACACTTCTCCTGTGAGTCTGTTGGGGTCATCTACTCTATCTGGTGCATCTGGTGCAGTCTCCTCTACATGGCGGAGACCCGAAGCAGTTTGGGGGACCACTTTGTCAAGAACCTTCACTCGTCTGCCTCAAAAAGCAAGATCTCTCGGTGGTTACCCTTTTTAATTTGACTTCCCATTCCAATTCTGACATGTCTGACCATGGCCTCCTCTACTGTCACAGTGTAGCAAAGTTCTGGTTGACGGAACATCACCTCATATTCCATCTGCGTAGCCTGCAGCCTGATAGCACGATCATTGATTTTTTTAACTTCTGGTAATTTACCCCCCCTCCCCTTCTGCCTTCTCTCTCTTTCCATTCCTCTTTCTGGGTACCCTCTTACCTCTTCTCTTCTCCTTACCTGCCCATCACCTTCCTCTGATTATCCTCCTTCTTCCCTTTCTTCCACGGTTCCCTGTCCTCCCCTAATGGAATCTTTCTTCTTCAACCCTCTACCTCTTCCACCTATCCCTTCCAGCTTCTCAGTTCTTCCCTCTTCCTCCACTCACCACCTTCCCCCTCATCTGGTCTCGCCTCTGACTTGCCAGCTTGAACTCTTCCGTCCCACAATCTTAATCAGGCTTCTGTCCCCTTCCGCTCCAGTCCCGATGAAGAGCCTCAGCCAAAACATTGATTCCCTCCATAAAAGCTGCCTGAATTGCTGAGTTCCTCTAGCATTTTGTGTGTGTTGCAGAAGTAATGGCCTTCTGCTCGTTTATCCTCTATTGCCTGCCTGAGTAGAGAAAACTCCATATTATCGTCTTGACACAGTGATAGGTTAAAAGGGTATTATTGGGAAATTAGTACCAGGCAGAAGACGTGGACTTGAAAGAGTCCAAGAAATCTGGAGGGAAGCAAATATATCAAAACAAATTTTGTGATTCTACGACAATTAAATGTGACCTTTACTTACATAATGGAGGGAAGCTAATACGGAAGAGATAAAGCCACTATCTCTTCATTTGCAGACAATAAGGCATAAATTAATTTAGCATACAATGCAAAATGTTCTTGATCCCAATGTAGGCTGCACATCAAACTTGTTGATTTTATTTGAGGAATTACAGAGTCAACACTTCATATTTATAGATAGAGTTAAATGCTTTACACAGCGAGATACTGAGATTTATGTTCTATAACAGACTTCCTTTCACTGGGCCTCAGTTTGTAAATAAAGCATTCACTCAGAGCTGATAGCAATGTAGATACCTGCACAGTGGTTGAACAAAGATGAGAAAGCAAGGCTTTCGTTCAGCTTTTGTTCCACTGTATGCACATACACAAAAGGTTGAAATGTGGCTTGTTTAAGATTGCTTACATAGATTGGGGGACCTCTGCTCCATCTGAAAAAAGCAAAATTGCAATGTGGCCAACTATTTCAATTCCTATACCCATTCCCGTTCCGACATGTCAGTCCATGGCCTCCTCTTTTGCCACAATGAGGCTACTCTCAGGCTGGAGGAGCAACACCTCGTATTCTATCTAGGTAGCCTCCAATCGGATGGCATGAACACTGATCTCTCTGACTTCTGGTCATTTTTCCCCTCTTCCCTCATCTTCATTTCACACTCAGGCCTCTTAGCTCTTGACCTCACCTGCCTACCACCTCCCACGTTGGACCCTCTCCTTCCCTTTCTCCCATGGTCCATACTCCTCTCCTGTTGGATTCCTTCTTCTCCAGCTCTTCGCTTTTTCCACTTAACACCTGCCACTTCATACTTGATTTCCCCTCCCCTACCCACCTGGTTTCACCCATCACCTTCTGGCTTGTCCCCCTCCCCCACCTTATTCTGGCATCTTCCCCCTTCTTTTCCAGTCTTGATGAAGGGTCTTGGCCCAGAACATCAACTGCTTTTTCCTTCCCATATATGCTGCCTGACCTGCTGAGTTCCTCCAGCATTTTGTCTGTGTTGCTCTATATTTCTAGCATCTGCAGGATCTCTTGTGTTTAATCATTACAATAAGTTGCTAGTAATTCAGAATCACTTCATTAAAAGAAAAATAATAGAGTGTAATTTCCGGCATGTTGTGGAGAGTTTGTTTTCTCTCTTCTCTGACAGCATTTCTGAAGCTGGCTGAATATGTATTGGAACGTTGAATGACACTGACATCCGACCATTGACATGTTTTGTTGAAAGAGAAATAGACTAACATAAGAGATTTTGACAGTACTCAAAGCTCATGTAATTTTAAAGGGTGGGAGAGAGAGAAGTAATCAATGTCTTACTTGGAATGAAGGGTGGGATGTGCCAGCAAATGGCACAATAGCCACTGCTATTTGCTTTTCTGGATAAGCACTATAGTTGAAATGACTGAATGCTCCTCGTCAAACAGCAACACTTTGATAACCACCAATCTAGATACTATAACATCTCAATCATTCTTGTCCAGCTAAAAAAAACAGACCAAGTAGTAGTATCTGTAATGTATGGACCCCCCCCCCCCCCTTAGCACTACGTATTGTCTACAAATGCAAATTGTTCTCTCTCTCCCTCACTGCAATGTTAATACATGGCTAAAGCCATCTCCCAAGTACATGCTTTAATTGATATGTAGTGGTGCACAGACACAACAAATTGGTAATAAGTATGTACGTGAATGTCAACGAATATCTCAAAATGCGCCGACAGTTACAGGATGAAGCAGTAAGAGTTAAACAGAATGAGAAGGCCGTCACAGATGCTAACAAAGGAACGCGTGAGTAACAGTGAAAGACGAGAATTTAAAGTGAAAATAATGTGAAACTCAGGCAGGAAAGTTGACGAATTTAATAGTGCTAATGAAGGCTGGGAGCTGTATATCAAGAGGGTTGAACTATATTGTTTTGCAAACAACGTGGCGGAGCAAAGGAATGATCCTACACTTCTTAGCTTAATGGGCCCAAGAAGATATAGTCTCTTATGTAACTTCGTAACCCCTGCAAAGCCAGAAAGCAAGACGTTCAATGAAGTTGTTACAATTTTACAAAATTAACTTGAGCCCTAACTGCTGGCAATAGCTGAGAGGTTTAGATTTTACAAAAGGAACTGGTCAAAAGATGAAAGCCTTTCTTAATACCTTGCAGAACTGTGCAAACTTTCCCAGTACTGTGACTTTAGAGATGGGCTTTCTGATGCATTAAGGAACAGGCTTGTCTGTGGCATGCATAGTCAAAGACTCAAACAAGGCTACTAGCAAAAAGAGATTTAACCTTAGAGTGGACAGTGACCATTGCAATATCATTAGAGACTGCAGCAAAGGATACAGCAGAGCTACAGAAAAGGAGCTTAGAATGTGAAAGGCACAAAATATCCTTGAATGATACAAAAAGCCAAAAATGTTATCCATGTGGCAATTCCTCCTATGATGTAAGTGACCGTTTCTTCAAAGAAAAAGTCTGCAGAATGTGTCACAGACAAGGTCACATAGAGAGGGTGTGTAAGTCAGACAAAAAGCACAACCAAGTAAAAAAGTTTCAAACACAAAACGAAGCAAATGCATAAAGTTACTGAATGTAAAACAGAATCAGACAACATAGAGTCTGACAAAGGTGAACTGTCATGCGTGGAACTGCATAGTACCACTGAAAGTGATTGCAGTATATGGATCACAATAGATATGTTTGGCATTATACTGAAAATGGAGCTGGATACAGGTTCTGCTTTGTCTATAATTTCAGAGGCTGTCTACATCTGACTGTTTTCTTAAGATACCATTACAGAAGACCTTAGTGATGCTAAAGACCTACACAGGTGAAAAAGTGTCTCCCAAAGGCAAACTGAAAGTGAATGTGATGTATGGAGGCCAAAAACAGCAGTTAGAACTTTATGTATTGAGAAGTGGAGGGCTAGCATTTTTTGGACATGAATGATTGAGAAAAATCCAACTAGACTGGCATTCAATCAAAGCTCTTAGTGTGGCATCAACAGGGAATGGCTGCCCAGATAGTAGCACTAACCAGAGATTGGCACAGCTGCTTAATGCTAATGAGAAGGTGTTTGAGAAGGGGATTGGTAACTCAAAGGCTTGAAGAGCAGAGTTGAATTGAATGAAGCAGCAACACTAAGATTCCATAAAGAGCGTCCAGCACCTTATGCGCTATGCCCAAAAGTAGATGCTGAACTGCAGAGCTTGGAGGTGTCTGGAATTCTCTCCAAGGTTGAGTGGAGTGACTGGGCCTTGCCCATTGGCTTGGTGATCAAGAAAGGGAAGGTCAGAATCCTTTGCATATGTGGGGGTTTCAACCTGGTGCTGCATACTGTGCAGTATCCCCTGCCATGAATAGAAGACACCTTTGCAACTTTGGCATGCAGGGAGGGGTTTTCAAAGATAGACTTGTCACAAGCCTATCTGCAAATAGAGAATGAGGAGTCAAGCAGCAGGTTCCTCACAATCAACGCTCACAAGCAACAGTTCCAGTATAATTGTCCTGTCTTTGGGGTTAATAGCAAAAATGATGAAGAGCGCCTCTAGAACCTTGGTAAAGTGCTTACCAGGCTGAGTGAGTCTGGTCTTGCGCACAGAGAATGAAATGTGTGTTTTTCAAGAATGGACTCTCACATTGTGTACATGCCAGTGACAAGCATGGCTTACATAAGTCACAAGAGAAGACTGAAGCAGTGCTGCAGACACTCAAACTGGAAAATGTGTCACAACTCAGGTCATACTTGGGCCTTGTAAACTACTGCCACCAGTTTCTCCCAAGTGTTGCTGTATCCATTGAACACTCTGTTACAGACAGGAGGAAAGTGGAAATATTCAGAAAGATGTGAAAAAGCATTCAACGGAATAAAGAGATTAATAACGTCCAAGGAACTGTTTACCCATTATGACCCATCCCTGCCCTTCGACTGGTGTGCAGTCTGTCCCTTTACGGTATTTGAGCTGTTTTGACACACAGTATGAAAGATGGATCTGCATGTCCGAATGCATTTGCTTCAAGATCACTGACGAGCGCAGAACACAACTATGCACAGATCAACTGAGAGCACCTTAGTTTAGTACGGGGAATAAAGAAGTTCCACCAAAGTTTACACTACTGACAGATCACCAGCTCCTTGTGTCCATTTTCAATCCCAGGAAGGGAATTCCAGTGATGACTGATACCTGGTTACAACGTTGGGCACTATTCCTAGGAGCCCATTCTTATGACATAGAGTTCAAGGGTACCAAACAACACAGCAATGCTGATGGCCTGTCACATCTTCCACTGTTGGCAACTGAAGAAGCAAAGTCTTCATACTGTGACCCAGCAAAAGTGTTCCACACTGCATTGGTGGACCAGTTGCTGGTAACAAATTCTGAAATACAAAGGGAAACAAGGAATGACCCGACATTGTCAAAAGTCTATGACATCACATGCAAGGATGGCCAGCTCATGGTAACCCTACGTTTCTAGAGTTCTCAATGAGACGAGCCCAATTGTCTGTATGACAAAGAACCCTGATATATGGATCTCGTGTTGTGATTTTCTCTAAACTGTGCACCAGAGTGTTAGAGAATCTACAGGAAGGACACCTTGGTGCAGTCGAGATGAAGGGTCTTGCCCAGAGCTACATTTGGTGCCTGGGAATAGATAAACAGATTGAAGACTTGGCCAAAAGCTGTTTGGGATGCTAAAAAATTCAAAATACACCCCCACAGGCACTGTTACACCCATGTGAGTGGCCACCATCACCATGGCAAAGAGTACATATTAACTTTGCTGGACCATTCATGGACTCCATATTTCTGATTGCTGAGAATGCTCACTCAAGGTGCCCGGAGATTATACCAATGAAGTCAACCACATCAGCAAAGACTGTCTCCACTCTGAGGACAGATTTCACCAGAAACAGCTTACCAGAACACATTGTGAGTGACAATGGACCACAAAACACATCAGAAGAATTCTGACTGTTCATGAAATAAAATGGCATCAGACATTTCAAGTCAGCTCCTCACTACTCAGCAACAAATAGGTTAGCTGAAAGGTTTATTCAAACCTTCAAGAAGTCCATTGAACTGGTGAATAAGAAAGACATTTCTCTACTTCTGCACAAAGTGGACAACTTCCAACTGCAAATCAAACACTTGCAATGCTGTTCATGGGCAGGAACCTGAGATCTCACAGAGGGAAGTAGAAAGTCCCAGCACATGATGACTGAGAAGATAAGTAGTCACCCAGTAGGATAGCTACAAGAACTGGACCACTGATGTACACAATGGATTTTGGAGATCAGAGATAGAGACATGATGTGGACCAGATACTGGATGCTCAAACAAAAAACATACCTAAGTCAATTGCATTCAACAAGATAGACACATTACAGTCACCAGACTTACCTCTCAGTGAAGATGTCGCTGACAGCAACGTGACACCGGAAATCAAGGATGTCGTATTAGACAAGACACCTACCAAACCTGACGCCACTCCACAGGTCCAGAAGCACTATGCTGAAAGAAACAGAGTGCCAACTAAAAGACCGAATGTTTGGAACGGTGAAATTAGTTGTGGACTATTCTTACGAAAGCATGTTTACTTGGAATAAGATCTTATAAAAGGGAAATTGAATGTTTTGTGCACATACTGTTTTATGTTGCATTAATCTAAAGTGGGAGGAGGTATAATGTATGGATCTATTTCATTTAGAACAATGACCCCCACCCTTAGCACTATATATTGATTTGATGTTTACACATACGCATCTCTCTATCTATCTCTCTCTCTCTTGCTGCAATGTAAATACACCAGTTAAAGCCATCTCCAGTGTGTGTGCTTTCATTTAATATATATGTGGCTGTGCACAGACACAACTGTATGTTGTTATGATGAACCTATAGTTCAAGGTCATTTTTGGGATAAAGAAAAATAATGAAATACAAGCTAGACTGGCCAATGTTACATCCACTGTTTCTGAAGCTCACTCACATTCATAAATGTCACTATGTTTTTCATATACTTTAGTAACATAGTGGGCCAGGAGTGGAAACAAAAATTTTTGAAAACCTTGAGGACCGACCTAATGCTGGTATAACATTTAAAGCTGATGCACACCCAATTTTAGTAGCAAATTAAGTACATAATTTGTGCATTTTATAAATGGTATTCTAAGAACACAGATAATTTAATTGTTGGGATGAATTGTGTATGTGGGATGAATTTATGCTCTTTAGCTTATTTGTTTCCAGACTACAGTGTAAGTGTATAGTGCTTAAAATCCATGCCAATGACATGGTGGTAGATTAAAAAAACCATAGGAATCAGATGATGCTAACAGGTAGCCTGGTGCTTTCTTGTTCCCTTGCTTTTAAAAGACAGCCAGGTTCATGGATTAATATTTTTTAAACCACAGCATATTTTTTGCTGCCATATGAGCAAGGTATTTAAAAAATCACTCTCAGTTCTCTCCTTGCAGTTGGCTTAGTAGAAGCAACTCAAGAGAAGTAAATGAGGGAAGCAGGATGCATTCAATGCTCCCATACAAGACATGACAGAGTAAGCCACTGCCAATCTGAAACTACATTCAGGTATGCTACTGACAAGATCAATGGCACAACTATTGCCACCAGCTACAGTGTATGGCAAGTAATTGAGGGAGGAGGAGGAAGGGGGAAAGGAAAAGTACAACAATTTTCTGGCTATAATGTTCAGGTTCAGCTCCACACTTTGTGATCAGAGTAAACACAATCCAAATTCTCTATTCATGAACAATGCACATTTCTCCCTCCACATGATACTGGGTCAACACAGCTCCTGCTTTGTCGAAATACAAAAATATGACCACACCAACTCAATGCTCCAAACCGAATTTATAAATCAAGGCATTTTATTTTATATAGAAAAATCAGTGGACTGCTTTGGGTATTAATATATTAATGTAGCTGTTTACTGACCTTTTTCTTCTACCCCGTGTCACACTAATGGCAACATTTAGTGGAGAAAACCGCAGAGGATGACCTTATGCAGCTCTAGACATAGAAGGGTTTGTGTTGACCACAGAATCTCAGCATAAGTGCGAGTTGGATAGGCTGGCAGGCAACAGCAAGGGTACTTAGAGTGAACGGACGGTGATAGAGAGTCTGCAGATATCTGTAGAGTGCAATTCTTATGGCCACTCCCCGGGGATGTTTCTCAACTATCCTGATCTAATATTGGAGGAGAGATTTCTAAACTGTTGCTGCCTATAAGCTCATCTGCGGGCTGCGGTCTGCACTATGATGGCAGAACTCTGATCTGTTACTGGATACCCTCACATTGGGCAGTTACTCCCTGTGCTTCCCTCATCAGATTCTACATCATGCTTTTATCTACAAATGCACTTACAGAGATGCCCATTTCCCCCAAGCTGGAATTAATGGGCTCGAAGTACCAGTCCTGTGCTGAGTCCATGCCACTTAATTACATGCAAGCTTTCTGGTAGGTTTGCTAAGGAACAAACATTTTAATTGTGCCTAACCATAAAGCTCCATTTTTAACCTGCACCACTGAAATGCATCTGTGGCAGAAATAGCGTGTAACCGCATCCTCAGCAACCGACAAACAAGTTAGGCTAAGTATTTCTCTAGGTTATAGATGGCTTGTTTCTTTTTATTCACCATTTGCAGATCACTTCGCTTATCTGATCTCTAAACTATGCGCAGTGCCAGAGTTTGAGTTGGCAGCCACAGCATGAAGTGATGGAATAGAATGCCTTTATCAGCATCTTCTACCACTAATTAGCCAAGATGGAGTTCTTGGCAGTCTGAAAGCATGACAGCACAAAGCTATAGTTAAGCGGTAGAGTAAGAGCGTAAGTAGGGAATGCTTATGCCATCTGCAGCTTGAAACTTGGAAGTAACAGTGAAATGGAGGGGGTTGGCTTATGAGACGAAGGTGCGAAGGTGCTGCCTGGGGCTAACCGTAAGCTCAGCAATGTCCGGTATCACAAGTCGACGGTAAAAATTGTCTTCTCCCGTGGGAAAAGGACATGTTCCAGAACCAGACCCTCGCTGGTCAGCTGCTCCTGTTTCCATTTAAACATCAGTTTGTTCTGAAGAGAGAGGAGTGTGTATGCGGTGGAATGAGTTCCAATAATGTGACAACTGTAATTAAATAATTGGCAGTGTGTGCAAGCTGAGGTGTGAGTTCAATGTTTGATTTAATGGATAAGGAAATGCAGTGAACCAATAAATCTTAGTTATGTCTTGACTGATAAATGAGTAAGTGGGATATGAACCTAGTAGTGCAGTTAGGATGTGACATTTGGAAGCTATATTCACTACCTTTGACTGCATGTGGAATGTCCTTGATCATACATCTATCTACTGACTATCTGCTCTGGTTGTCATTGGACTCTTAACCTGGAGGTCCTCTTCTCTCCTTCTGGATAGAAGATGTCAACTCTCTTCCTCATCCCCTCTATCGAAGTCCCAAATGGAACGTGCTCTCTCCCCTGGCATGCCACTCTTGCAGAATCAGAATGTAGCCCAGACCTCCTCCCAGCACCAGGTGCAGCCAAGGTTATCTCAAGCTTAAGTGATGTAGTTTGCCTTTAAGCAGAGCAACTTTAAATTATGTCCCACACAATACTGACCTCATTCTAGAAGTATCCAGCTAATCAATGTTGGTGAGTGAGCAGCTCTGGCTGGATTCTGCTAATGAGTGGGCAGCACTTACGACATGCATTGCCTCGGTCAGATCAAACAAGCACAGGCTTCTTACTCACTCATTTTTCTTGTGGGGGTCTGAAGAGAGGTTCCTAATTACATTGGTATCTCACAAAACACAAACGATGTGCTCCTGGGAAGTCTGGACAGATGCATGGACACAGCCTCAGAGTAGAGGGAAGTCCGCTTAGAACAGAATAGGAGGAATTTCCTTAGCCAGAGAGGTGGCAAAACTGTAAAATTCATTGCACAGGTGACTGTGGAGGCAAGCTATTGGGTATATTCAAGGTAGATGTTGATAGATTCTTGATTAGTCAGGGCATGAAGGGATACAGGGAGAAAGTAAAAGATTGGGGCTGAGGTGGATGTGGATCAACCGTGATGAAATGATGGACTAGACTGGGTGGGCCAAATAGCCTAATTCTGCTCGTATATCTTATGGATGATAGTGGTATGGAGGGATATGACCCAGGTGCAGCTGCTGTAGATGGGACTAGGTAGAAGACCAGATCAGCACAGACTGGATAGGCTAAGGGCCTGTTTTTGTGCTGGTACACAATGCCACTCGGATGGGAAGCAGCACAAACTGCTTCCCATCTTCCTGCTCTCCGCTGGTGTACTGGGAACCTTGTGCAAATGCAACAACAAAATGCCCCCCCCCCTAGTGTGGAGAGGCTGCCTGGTGTTGTTGGGCAGGTCTGGGCAAGCTATCCAGCACTGAGATGTTGAGTTCCCTCCCAGCCAAGAGATTTCTTGTGGTAACAAAATGGACTGGGCCGGGCAGTAAGGGCAAGAAGGGGAAAATGGAGACAGCAGCATCCAGCAGGACAACCAGGTAGACTGCTGCACCTTGGGAGTTCTTCTCTTCATTTCAAAAATGGACTTTTTCATGCTATAAGTGTGCCACAGTAGCGTAGCAGTTAATGCGAACCTATCGCAGCTCAGCGAGTCAGAGGTTGGAGTCAATTCCAAAATTATCTGGAAGGAGTCTGTCTGGTCAATGCATGGAGTTTCTTCCCACTGTCCAAAGACGCCGAATGCTTCATCACCAGGTCTGACCAACCAGCTTCAAGACCTCACTTGGCCGGTGGTTTGAGCTGCCGTCACAGATGGTATTTCACCCCCGATGTACACTGCCCTTGGGATAGGGATGAAACAGTCATACATCTTTCTTTCACAGACTGTGAGGCGCTGGAGATGGATGCGAGGGTCCACGTTCAGGCTCATTGCCAGAAGCTGTGTAACAGAGGTCTCCCCGATCTACGGCCATTCCCAGGGACACACACCAGGACAAGTGTCAAGTGCTGAGGGTCATTATCTCTTTGGTCTGTCCGAAATGTATCGGTCTACGAGCACAGCGATATGTCTATACAGGAATGCTAGAGACTGGTGTGTTCTAGGCTGAAAAAGTACGCGCTGAGGGATGCACTGTAAGGAAGGACTGCAGTATAGACTCCTTCTGATTCTGCACGTAAAGGGACAGAGTTGGGTAGGGAACCCCTTTGAACAATGAAAGAGGCATCACCTCAGGGAGCACGAGTGACAATTATACTATCTTTGTTGGGGTGTTTTCTTTTTCTTTAAAAGTTTAGACTACTGAATACAATGGTACAAATGTAAACTTTCTTTTGGAACATTATATATATATATTTTTATTATGAATAAATTCTATTTTTGAAATAGAACAAAGTAGGTAAAAATATACCAACAAATATTATTCATGTTTGAAACTGTGTATCAGATGTCATATTAGGAATATTTTAAATTACATACCCCACCCACCTGGATCCTGAACATGATCTCTGTCCACAGTCTGTCCTGCAGGTACAATGAGTTCTAACATTGAAAGACAGGAGGAAGCAATCTGCAGTTTAGGTTAGTACGTGATGACAATGAACTGGCACAGTGAGGAAGACAGCAAAAGCAAAATACTTCAGTGATGGAAACCTGAAGTAAAAACGGAGACTGCTGAAACAAAGCAGGTGGTATAGAGTTAGACATTTCTTCTCCATTAAATTACATGACGGGGACTTAGCTAAGAAATCATCAGTGAAGCATTTAGCGGCCTTTTGAAGAAACAGTTCACACAGCACTGACAAAGTTCAAATAGACCGCAGCTAATTTATTAATTCAATGTGAGTCATACTCCATGAATATTCCCAGAGTCTAATATGTAGTTTTTTGGCTGGAGACATGCGACTGCGAAATAATTTTAGTTTTATATAGTTCTGGAGGCTTGCATGTCTCAATGACTCGGAGAGCTATGTTGGCTGGAGTCAGGGCTTTCTGTTTTGGCTCTTGGTATGGTCACCCATGGAAAACAGGTCAAAGGGTAGAGGCCAGACTAAGAGTGGTCCACCAGTTCTCCAGGTTCGGGGGTTCATCTCAAGGCTAACAACTATGACTGGTTAGACTGAAATTGTTATGGAAACAGCAATGAAGAATCCTTCTACACCTGAGTGCGTTGGTATACCTGAGTCTCCGTCTGGGACTTCCATGACTGACAGTGGTGAAAACCGAGACGAAGCTACCGATGTGATGAAGGAAGCCTTGAACGCTGCCAGAGACGGAGGACCTTCATTGTTGCCCTAAATGCCGGTGTTGTCATGAGCAGTAAGTAGTTCTGAGTGAAATGGACACCTTCAAGGTTTGCTGCTGCAATGCTTGATCCTGGCTATTACTGATCCATCTCACAGTCTTTGAGACAAGGTCAAGAAACTCAGCTGCAAAGTGAACGCACATCAAAGTTGCTGGTGAACGCAGCAGGCCAGGCAGCATCTCTAGGAAGAGGAACAGTCGACGTTTCAGGCCGAGACCCTTCATCAGGACTAACTGAAGGAAGAGTGAGTAAGGGATTTGAAAGTGGGAGGGGGAGACGGAGATCCAAAATGATAGGAGAAGACAGGAGGGGGAGGGATGGAGCCAAGAGCTGGACAGTTGATTGGCAAAAGGAATATGAGAGGATCATGGGACAGGAGGCCTAGGGAGAAGGAAAAGGGAGAGGGGGGGAAAAACCCAGTGGATGGGCAAGGGATATAGTGAGAGGGACAGAGGGAGAAAAAAGAGAGAGAGGAAAAGAAAGTGTGTATATAAATAAATAAATAACAGATGGGGTACGAGGGGGAGGTGGGACATTAGCAGAAGTTAGAGAAGTCAATGTTCATGCCATCAGGTTGGAGGCTACCCAGACAGAATATAAGGTGTTGTTCCTCCAACCTGAGTGTGGCTTTCTCTTGACAGCAGAGGAGGTCGTGGATAAACATGTCAGAATGGAAATGGGATGTGGAATTAAAATGTGTGGCCACCGGGAGATCCTGCTTTCTCTTGCGGACAGAGGGTAGGTGTTCAGTGAAACGGTCTCCCAGTCTGCATCGGGTCTCACCAATATGTAGAAGGCCACATCAGGAGCTCTTCTTTCAGTTAGTCCTGACGAAGGGTCTCGGCCTGAAACGGCGACTGTACCTCTTCCTAGAGATGCTGCCTGGCCTGCTGCGTTCACCAGCAACTTTTATGTGTGTTGCTTGAAATTCCAGCATCTGCAGATTTCCTTGTGTTTGCAAAGTGAATGAATGGTTTTAAGGTGTGCAGTTGATTTGAAGTGAGAACACATTCAGGAGAAGGGAAAAGCACATCTGTGCATTTACAGTACACAATGGTGAGGTGATTCACAAATCTCCATGAGCAAGAGAAGCCTGTGCACTGCAGTTATAGACATGATGTAAATCTGTCAGTAATGCTGCTGTTGCAGAATTAGAGTATCCACGGTAACTGTGCTCGGGAGCCCAGGACACCTGACAACATACACTCTGTGATTCATGAATTGCTTGTCCACCTCTGCCATCCTATTTCTGAATGGACATTGAACCCATGAACACTATCTCACTATTTTCTATTTTTGAACAACTTATTTATTTATATATATATTTGCTGTAATTCACATTTTTAAGACCATAAGACTTAAGATATAGCACCAGGATTAGGCCATCTGGTTAATCGAGTCTGCACCGCCATTTCACTATGGCTGATTCAATTTTCCTCTCAGCTCCAATCTCCTACCTTCTTCCCATATCCCTTCATGCCCTGACCAATCAATTACCTATCAACCACTGCCTTAAATAAACACAGAGACTTGGCCTCCACACCTGCCTGTGGCAAAGTATTCCATGGATTCACCACTCTCTGGCTAAAGAAATTCCTCCTCATCTCTGTTCTAAAAGGATGCCTCTCTATTCTGAGGCTGTGTCCTCTAGTCTTAGACTCTCCCCCCCCATAGGAAACATCCTTTCCACATCCACTCTATCAGGGTTTTTCACCATTCAATAGGTTTCAATGAGCTTACCCCTCATTCTTCTAAATTCTAGTGAATTCTGACTGAAAGCTGACAAACATACTTCATATGTTCCATCTGCAATTTCTTTGCCCGTTCTCCTAATCTGTTTAAGTTCTTCTGTAGCCTCTCTACTTCCTCAAAACTAATTGACCCTCCACTTATCTTCTGTCATCTGCAATTTTGCAACAAACCCATCAATTCCATCATCCCATTTATTGACAGATAACGCAAAAAGAATTGATTCCAGCACAGATCTCCACAGAACACCACTAGTCACCAGCAGCCAACCAGAAAAGGCTCACTTTATTCCCACTCTTTGCCAGTTAGCCACTACTTTATCCACTAGAATCTTTCCTGTAATTCCATGGGCTCATAGCTGGTTAAGCAGCCTCATGAGTGGCACCTTGTCAAAGGCCTTCTGAAAATCCAAGTACACAACATCAACCAATTCTCTTTTGTCTATCAAGCTTGTTATTTGTTAAAACAATTCCAATAATGTTCTTCTTGTCTTTACCTATCACCAAATGAGCCTGAACATCCAGCACATCATTCTCCATAACTTCTGCCACCTTCAATGGGATCCTACCATCAAATACATCTTTACTTCCCCCATTCACTGCTCTCCAGCATTCAACACCATAGTTCCATCCAGGCTCGACAAGAAGCTCAAAGACCTCGGCCTTGACCCTGCCTTGTGTAGCTGGATCCTGGACTTCCTGCCAGATTGCCAGCAGGTGGAAAGAGTGGTCTCCCTCACCTCCACCCCTCTGTCTCTCAATATAAGAGCCCCTCAGAGCTGTGTACTAAGTCCCCTCCTTTACTCCCTGTATATCCATGACTGTCTCGCTAGCCACAGCTCCAAACTGCTAGTTAAATTTGCCAACGACACTACATTGATTGGCTTTATATCAAACAATAATGAGGTGGCCTACAGTGAAGAAGTTATCTCTCTAACACAGTGGTGTCAAGAAAATAACCTCTCCTTCAATGTTGCAAAAACAAAGGAGCTGGTTGGGGATTACAGGAGCAGTGGAGATGGGCTAACCCCTATTGACATCAATGGATATAGAGTTGAGAGGGTAAACAGCTTCAAGTTCCTCAGCATCCACATCACCGAGGACCTCACCTGGTCTGTACACACCAGCTGTGTGGTGAAAAAGGCACAACAGCGCCTCTTTCACCTCAGACGGTTGAGGAAGTTTGGTTTGGGCCCCCAAATTCTAAGAACTTTCTACAGGGGCACAATTGAGAGCATCCTGACTGACTGCATCACTGCCTGGAATGGGAACTGTACCTCCCTTAATCGCAGGACTCTGCAGAGAGTGGTGTGGACAGCCCAGCGCATCTGTAGTTGTGAACTTCCCATGATTCAGGACATTTACAAGGACAGGTGCATAAAAAGGGCCCGAAGGATCATTGGAGACCCGAGTCACCCCAACCACAAACTGTTCCAGCTGCTACCACCCGGGAAATGGTACCGCAGCATAAAAGCCAGGACCAACAGGCTCGGGGACAGCTTCTTCCACCAGGCCATCAGACTGCTTAACACCCTGATTTGAGTGTATTCTATGTTACATTGACCGTAATATTTATTATAAATTACTATGATTGCACATTGCACATTTAGATGGAGATGTAACGTAAAGATTTTCGCTCCTCATGTATGTGAAGGATGTAAGAAATAAATTCAATTCAGTTCAATTATCCATTCATCCCTCCCCACTAATCTCCCTCCTGGCAATTATCTCTGCAAGTGGAAGAAGTGCTACACCTGCCCATTCATCTCCATTCAGAGCCCAGGCCTTCCAGGTGAGGCATCACTTCACATCCTAGTCTGTTGGGGTCGCTTTCAGTATCCAGTGCTTCTGATGAGGCCTCCCTCCTCTGCATTGAGAGATCTATGTAAATTGGGGGACCACTTTATTGAGCTCCTTAGCTCCATCCTCAACAAGTAGGATTTCCTGGTGACCAACCATTTTAATTCCAACCCCCACTCCCATTTTGACATGTTGGCCATCGTGGCCTCCTCTACTGCCATGATGGAACCACTCTCAGGTTGGAGGAGCACCACTTCATATTCCATCTGGGTGGCATCAAACCTGAAGACATAAAAACATCCTTTTCTCTAACTTCCAGTAATTTCTCCCCCTCTCCCTTCTCTCTGCTTCCATTCACCATTCTGGCTGTTTTCTTACCTTCTCTCCTGCCTATTATCTCCCTCAGGGCCTCTCCTCCTTCCCTTTCACTCATTGTCAATTCTCCTCTCTTATCAGGTTCCTTCTTCTATAGCCCTTTATCCTTTCCACTTATCACTTCCCAGAAGATCCCTGCATCCCTTCTCCCCTACCCACATGGATTCACCTTCTGGCCTGAACTCCCTCCCCTCCTTTCACCTTCTTATTCTGGCATCTTCCCCCTCCCTTTTCAGTCTTGGTGAAGAGTCTCTGCCCAGAACGTTGACTACTTATTCCTTCCCATAGATGCTACTTGATCTGCTGAGTTCCTCCAGTATTTTGTGTGTGTTGCTCTGGATATCCAGCACCTGTAGAATCTGTTGCATTCAAAAACATTCTGTCCTTAATTTAATTTTTATTTCATTTTGTGGATTGGCTTTGAATCTTTATTTACCCCTGAGCCAACTTCAGCTCCATCCCACCACCTTTAAATCCACCATTCTCATTCACTACTGTCACGTATCCCGTGACGGGGATAAAGAACCAGCAGAGATGGAAAACGCTTTGGAGTCTCGTGTTGCTAAAAACTACTAATATTTATTAGTAACTATGCAATACAGTAATATAAATGTAAATAAATCAAACAGGTTAGCAATGATTATATATAAAAGTAAGTGTGGAATATATATGTGTGAAAAACCAAGCTTCTTTAAGTCTAGGGGTAAAAAGATACAGTCTTACGATGTTGAGTAAAGTTCAGTCCAGTTCAGTTCGTGGTATTTAGTTGAGTAGTGATGGAGAGAGAGAGAGAGAGAGAGAGTGAGTGAGTTGAGTCTTCAGGTGAGCTGATGCCGTCGATCTTCTTGTCGTCCTCCGAAATCCTTTACAAGTCACTGACTGTGACTTTAACCAGGGGGACCGGTTTTCCTGTGGTGGAGCTATCACCCAGGCGAGGGTGGACACATAGACAACTCCCCACCAGTCAACCCCTTCTCCTCAGACTGGAATAGCAACTTGGATCAATCCGCCTGATCGATCCTCCAAAACCCACTTTCTCTGTGGGCACAACAATGCTCATTCAGTGTCCAGATCATGTGTCTGAGGTCTGTATCATCTGACCTCTTATTTATTTCATCAGACTGAGCATCACCTGTCATTCAAAGAGCCCCTCCTTCCTTTGTCTGTAAAGGAGTGCACAAGCAGGCAACAAGTCCTTGTCATAGTCCGGTCCGTGAAGACCATATTCCGGTTCATGGTCCGGTCCATCGACCCTTGCTCCAGGTTTTCCTTTCTACCCTGTTTCTGTCCTTGTTGAGCTAATTGAGGCAGCTGATGCTAGTTGGGGCTGGCTGCATAAATAACTCCAGAGACCAGGGCATGGTTGCTGGATTGTTCTTGTCCTTACTCCTTGTATCCCTTCCCCTGCCTTCTGTTTCCTCGCCTGAAGCCCTGCCCTGCCCTGCCCTGCCCTGCCCTGCCCTGCCCTGCCCTGCCCTGCCCTGCCCTGCCCTGCCTTGTCTTGCTAGAAACCCTCGCCTCGTCTTGCCTGCAGTCTTGTCCTGGAGCCACCCTGTTCCTAGGTCCCTTCCTGTCCCTTGCCTCTGCCCAGGTAAGCCAGGCCATCTCGCCGTTACCTGGGGTTGGTTCTGTCCCCTCCTGTCCCTTGTCTCTGTTGGGTGGTGATCTGCGCCCTGCCCAGGTGAACCGCACCCTGCCCCAGAGGAGCCAAGTCTCATGTCTCCAGCCTCTAGCCTGTAGACTCAAGTCTCCTGCCCCCTGCCTGCAGCCTCGCCTCGCCTCAAGTCTCAAGTCTCCTGCCTGCAGCCCCGTCTCAAGTCTCAAGTCTTGTCCCGCCTGCCTGCCAAGCCTCGTTCTTGCCTGGTTCTGGGGTCCGAGCCAGAGGCAAGACCCAGGTACTAAGTCCTTGTCCAGTCTCTGGCTCGGAGTCCAAGCCCGAGCTCCTAGCTCCCTTGTTCAGTCCTGTTCCAGGTTCCTGGTTTTCCTGTCCATGTCCTTGCCGTCGCCCTGTATCCTAGTCCTGTCCCTAGTACTTCAGTGTCTGTGTCTTGCACTTGGGTCCATTCCCAGCCACCGCCCTTATGACAGTCCTTAAAGAAATATCAACAATGTGCTGAAAATCATAACATCGAGTGTCCATTAATTAACACTGCTTTCGGTCACCATAGCAACTTTCGAGCTGCTCGGTGCTGTCTCCAACTCCAAACTCAGTAAAAATCCAAAGTTACTTCCAATGCCTTAAAGTGACAGTCCAACTGTTAATCTTCATCTCTCGCTCTCTCTTTTCCAAAAGCAACATATCGGTGGTAAATAACTCTGTCTCTCTCTCTCCTTTCCAAACAAACCATCAATGATAAATGTCTCCCTCCAAACAGTTAATAGGGGCATTCCTGGATCCCCTCACACTACCAATTCCATTCCTACTGCCTTCAGAATCTGTGATGGCATTTAGACTTTTCTGGCTCCAATGGCAAGATAGGAGTCAGAAGTTTGGCAAGTGCCACAACCTTAGCTTCAACTCATGTTGGAATTTAATAGATCAATAGGTTTCAATAGGCACATTGAATGTCAGAGAAATGTATACAATACACATCCTGAAATTCTTTTTCTTCGCAAACATCCACGAAAACAGAGGAGGGCCCCAAAGAATGAATGACAGTTAAATATTAGAATCCCAAAGCCCTTCCCCCAGCTTCCCCCTCCCATGCAAAGCAACAGCAAGACAATGACCCCCCCCACACCAAAAAAAACATCTGAGCCCTCCACCGAGCAGTCAAGGGTTCAGCAAAGTATCAATAAAAACACAGACTTGCAGTACCCCAAAGACTACTCATTCACCCTGTAATTCAACATACCACAGCTCTCTCTCTCCCTAATAAGGGGGAAGGAGGTGTCCCCATTTCACAGCGAGAGAGGAGACATAACCAACTCACTGATTTATGATAAAAGTCTGTTGTGTCACTTTTTCTGAGCTCTGCAACCAGAGAGACAGCCCCTCAAAGGCTCAGGTCTCTGGACACACAGCCCCCGGTAGCTAACCCGCTGCTCCCATTGTTTCATGTTCTCCTGTGACACCTTGGTAAGGGGCATTGGCCTAGAATCAGCCCGTCTCCAGAGCCACAAAAATCTGGCACCCTGAAGGCGCGCTATTCTTCCTTGGGATATCACAAAGTGGCCGGTCGTGAGGCCCTGAGAGCAGGTCCCATTCCCGCAAAGAACCAAAGTCAGAGTGTATGAATCAGATTTGAATAAAGAAAAGGAACTTCATCAACTAACACTTGTATGAAAATGGATCCAAGCCAGTGACAGTTTGGCAAGAAACAATCTATTCTGTGCCAACAAGAATCTACTTAATCCATCAGACATTTCCAGAACAAAAGTAGTTGCATCATGACATCTTCATTCAGAATCTAATGCAAACCTTCTTTTGTGGAAGGGATTCAGAGAGAGGAATGATTATACGACCTAATTTCCTGATGGAAATGGCAAAGCACACATTCATAAATGTCTTAAGCCACTTGAGCTACATATGACCTAAAAACTGGTTGATTTGTTAAGACGCTTTTGAGTAGAGTCCAATCTGCTTTTGGGAATATATGCCGAACAAGAATTCACAATAAACATTAATGCTTGTTTTTATATAGAACCAGTCCACAACCACCTCAATGGTTCAGTGAGTAATTGTACTGCAACAACTTCTTCCTCCTCTTCTTACATGGTCCTTCAGGATTGACAATGACCAGCTTCCACTCCAGTTTTTTGAATTAAGGGGCCAGTGTGAAAACAACAGACTCTTCCATAGATGCGATAGTGATGTCCAACGAGGGAATGGATAGATAGGTTGTGAGTTGCTGTATTTCTTCTGACATTTACACAGAAGCTACTATTTGGTCCTAATGCACAGACTCAAGGCTTTGAGTATCATCCCAAATGCCTTGGCAAGGGTCTCTCAAGGAACCATTGGAATGCTGCAATCTTTTTCAAGGAGCCTTTGAGAATATCTGTAGATCTGCTCCACTGTTGGCTTCATAATCTTCCCATGTCACAGCTTGAAATAAAGTATCTGTGTGCGGAATCTGAAGATTATAGAGCAGGGTGCATTACTGAATCACACAAACCAGAAAAAATGTAAATTTAGTCTCAGTTCATGCAAATTCCAGTCAACATGTATGTCATGTCTTCCATGCAACTTCAAGATCCTTAAAGGTTTGGAACATTGAAAATAGGAGTGCGATATAAAAATTGATATACATTGTGTTATTCTCTCTCAAACTGGAAAGTAAATTATGCTTTCAACATAATATTTCACTGGCGACTGTATTTTTCAGTATCAAGTTCTGCTGTTTGTTATTGAACCAATATCCAGAATTCTGGAATATTGATCCAAAGATATGAATTCAAATCTCACTGTAGTCACTATTGCAGTTAAATATAAATAATTAAATAAAAGGGGTAGAATCAAAATTGGAGAGTCACATTATCGATTACCACAAAATTTAAGTGCAATTTATTTTTCCTGAGTATGGTTAGAAAGCAGAGTATTAAGTAGTAGTTGACGAAAACTTTTTCAGAGGAACTGAATGTGATTTTAGGAAAACACAAATGGGGAAGGGGGTAAGTATTTGCAGGTCATAAAATTCAACATAACCAAGTAGGGCTCCACGATCTCCCAGGCTACAAATGCAATATAAATCGGTTCTTTGTAGAAAAGGGACCCGCTCTCGGGGTCTCACGACTGGCCGCTATTCGATGTGCTAAGGACGCAACCTGAAAGACGAGTGGTGCTGCATTTTTTGAGGCTGACGAGGCGGGCAAACTTGAGGTCGGTGCCGCCACCTGGTGCGTCGTGGGAGACGGAAGATCGAAAGCAGCAAGCTGGCTGCTGGTTGTGTGCCGAGAGATCCGAGTTCTTCAGGCACAGAGCTCGGAAGAAGCGACGCAACAGACTTTTAACACTATAAATCAGTGAGTTATTTTGTTATAAGAACATAAGAACATAACGGGGATATCTGTTTTTCCCTTATCAGGGAGAGAGAGAAAGCGATTCCCATCCTGTTGTAACTAGGTTATCAACAATCTGGTTCATCAATTGATTGATGGTTTCTGTGAAACTCGTGTATGCTGCACAGCTTCACTCTGTCACACCTACTTTTGTTCTTCGACATTGGATCGGCTGCTCTGAAATGCTGTAATTTGGTGAGAGTGAAAGGGAGACAGCAAGGAAAATGATTAAATAAACAAAGAGCAACCGCAAGAACCTGTAATCTGATGTAATCAGTCATGAATGAGGAGGTGTGTGTTCTTACTCTCGTGGGAAAACAGGCTTGGCTGAACCATTCCCTGAACACACACAACATTTCATTCATTAATATCCACACAAACAAAAGGTGACAGGAACACACACACAAACCTTCAAGCGGAGACACAGAAAGGCATTGTACTGACATGCTTTTCACTTACGTTATCGATATTGCTGCGTCCTCCACATTTATTAATGATGATTAAATACCACAGAAGCTAAGTCTCAGAATTTCCCACCAGAACTGAGCTTCAAGTCACCCAATGTTACAAAGTATTTGCAGCTCCCTGTGTGGGATGATAACCTTTTCCCTCAGAAATTGTTGACTCCTTCTTCTCTTAGCCAGTCATGTCTTTGGTGCTTGTGGCAACCAACAGTTAGCTCCAGATGTTGGTTGTAAAAAGACTAAATTTGCTGATGCTTTCAATGAAATGTCTACCTTGCTTTAAATTAATTTTGAAATATCATATTCAACATATAGCTTACATATTTATTAAAAGCAGCATGGGTGAGAGGGACAAGAAACTAGTTATGACCATTACTGAACATGAAATGTAGCAAAAGACCATGGACTGATTTTGTATTGTTAGTTATTCTATTGGCATTATTGCTTAAAAGGGAAGTATATTGCACAGGCAGTTACTACAAAATATCCAGCACTAGTTGGCATCACTAGACCTTTTGGATTTAAAGATGGTGATTGCAGCAATCATTGTGAAGTGACTATCCCTATGTCCTCATTCGCTTCTCAAGGTTATTGGCCAAATTCTTTCAGGTTACGTGCACAGAAAATGGTGTATGGCTGGCATCTCAAAGAACAATGGGTGATGATGATCATCACAAGCCTGGGTGGAAGGTCTGGAGATCCTGAGGTGCTCACCAGCATAGTCCAAAGTGTTGTGGTTTCTCGTTTCTCACAAACGACAAGGAGACGCAGAAAACTCGCCAAGACGTTTTAAACTTTAATTTGCAAATCAAAGCTGAGACAATCAGAAAGCTAGTAGCTTACTGCCCATCGAGG
Organism: Mobula birostris; assembly: GCF_030028105.1. Taxonomy (NCBI): domain Eukaryota; kingdom Metazoa; phylum Chordata; class Chondrichthyes; order Myliobatiformes; family Myliobatidae; genus Mobula; species Mobula birostris. The sequence continues at coordinate 115,839,478 of NC_092376.1, forward strand.
CTTGTATACAACATTTTTTATAGCAATTTCCTATCTTAGCTACATTATCATATCCAATCAGCCTGTGATTACATATCATCAATATATCTGCTCTCGACTTTCCACTATTGTTTTATTCCCCAACTTAATTATGTCCTAGTTTACATTTTAGACCAGGTATCCTCTCGTCCCTAACCACAGTTATTTCTTAATTAGTCTTGTTTTGACGTACTGCCACATATTTCATTACCTTACTCGCCACTGTTACCTTTCTACTTGGTTTCATTCTAGTTCTCTTCATGAATTAATAGTGATCAGGTCAAAAGTCATAGCTACATAGTGAATACCCTCTATTCAGCTAGCAGTGGTTACATAGTAAATATAGAAAATACAATGTGTGCATTTGAGTAAATACTGAAATACTGTTGAGTAAATACTGTAATACATAGAAAATACAATGTATGCGTTTACATTTTCCAATATAATCCTCCCTTTGAGACCCACAGGGTCTCATACAGAGAGAGAGAGGACTGAGAGTCTATGCACAAAAGCTCAAATAAAGCCACGCATTTACTCCCAAATTTGGGTTAAACTATAGTTTCCTGCGCTTAAGACTCAAAGTGTTCTCTCCCCACCTCCCTAGGCTGCTGAGCCAAAAACCCATCCCTTCATATCTGAGACAGGAAAAAAGACTCAGGAGCCTTCACAGCCTAATCCCCACATATTTCATCTCTCTCCTGTTTGTCTTGCATGTCTCGTAAACTGTACGAATACATCATCGGTGCCTCCTTCTCCATAGGGCTCGACCCAACAATTTCCAGGAGCATCAGAAACCGTTTCATTGCAGCACGCACTACAAGCGACTTGAGGCATGGAAGAAAACAGCACAGAATGACCGCACAGCTTAGCAATACAATACCAATGGTTACTGCAATCTTGGTCAGCCATGCTCCCCATCCTCCTAGTTTACTGTTTAACCAGTCAAAGAACTGGTGTCCAAACCCTGCATTTTGTTTAACTTCCTTTCTTAGATTTTTCAGTTTATTCATTGCTCTGGTAAATGATCCCTCCGGACTAGTGTTATTCGGTATAGAAGTACAGCACTGTTCCCCAAACATTACACAAACCCCTCTTTTCTCTGCCAGTAGCCAGTCTAGTACCTGTCTGTTTGTTCCTCTTCACCACTTACCTCGGGTGGCCCACCTGACTGTACCTGCGGGACCGCTCTAGTGCAGTGATTGAGATGATACCAGGTGGAGCATCCTTCCACTTGAACTGCGGTGGGTGATGCTTTGGTTACTGTAAAGGGTTCTTCCCTTCTGGGTTCGTTCCACTTTCTTCCAAACGCTCACACGTAGACCTGATCGCCTGGCTTGATTGGTCCTTCCCCTTGATCAATCTCTGGCTCTTTCTGCTTTTCCTGTGCATAAATAGACTTATGTATCATAGTTAATTGCCGAATGTATTGTTTTAATTCCAATTCCAATTTTTCCAAACTAGGCCCTTTATATGGGCCTCTCCACTGGGGCACTGGCATGAGCCTTCCGGTTAGCATTTCATGCGGTGTTAGACACGTCATCCGATTAGTCTGCATGCGGTAACTCATTAATGCTAACGGTAGTGCATCGACCTAGTTGAGTTTAGTATCTGCACAGATTTTGTTTAGTTTGGCTTTTAAGGTCCCGTTAATTCTTTCCACCATACCCTGCGACTGAGGGTGATACACACATCCAAATCTTCGCTTTATTCTCAGTGCTTGCAGTATTAACTTGACCACTTTCTGGATGAAAGCTGAACCATTGCCTGAGCTAATTTCTGTCGGTATCCCAAACCTTGGGATCACTTCGTTTGACAGGAATTTCACCACTGTTCCTGCCCCTTGATCTTTTGAGGGTACCGCCTCTACCCATCTGCTGAATCTGTCGATTACCATCAACATGTATCTTTTCCCTCTTACTGTTTTCTTAGATTTATCTTTGGGTTTGTGATTTTTAATTAGCGCTTCCATTTCCTCACATAAGCTTACATCAAATGTTCCTTCTCTTGGCCATTTCGTGACCAGTTCTTTAGTTCTTTTTTTCCCATTTTTCTGAAATTTCCGCGATCTTACCTTGACACACCGGGAATTTTCTGCTCAATATTTCTACTGCTGTTCCTTTCTCTGTCATGTTGTTCTCTTTTTCCTTTTTCTATTATGGTATTTTTAGACTCTCACTACTTGCCTATTTAATAATATTATTTTTCTAACTCTATTTCTATGCCTAGCCTTATGGTTTATCTCACCAGCGTCTGAATTATCTATTAAACTATCTTTATCTCTTATTACGTTCTGCCCGTGCAGACCCCTACTTAGGGCGGTATCCACAGAACCTTTTCCTTTTACACCTCGCCTATGCAGACCCTTACACTTCTTAAGGCGGTATTCACGAGGATTTTTAATTCTCCTTCCCTGCCTGTTCAGCCCTTCGTTTCGTGCGAAGTGGTATCCACAGGGACTTACCAACACCACGTGGAATTTTCTTACTTAACTTATTATTACTTTATTCGTACTTACCCGCACTGCCATGCTCTTGATTAATCCTCTGAGCCTCCTTTTATCCCCAGTTCTGCCAGATTCTTTGGATCGGAGAGACCCTTCGGCAGTTGCTTCACACTTCTGAGTCCCCGAGACCCCCAAAACCAACAGAATTCTTAGTCCGAATTATCGCAAAAAGCGCTCACCTTTTTTCTTTGGGTGCACCCTTAATTCTGTTAGCCCTGTGAGGGTCCCCGAAGGACCGGGAAGCGTCCCAATCTGCCGTTCCCTTCCTCGCGGGTCTCTATCCGATCCTGTTCGTGACGCCAATTTTGTCGTGGTTTCTCATTTCTCACAAACGACAAGGAGACGCAGAAAACTCACCAAGACGTTTTAAACTTTAATTTGCAAATCAAAGCTGAGACAATCAGAAAACTAGTAGCTGCCTGACCATCGAGGCTTGTATACAGCATTTTTATAGCAATTTCCTATCTTAGCTACATTATCATATCCAATCGGCCTGTGATTACATATCATCAATATATCCGCTCTCGACTTTCCACTATTGTTTTACTCCCCAACTTAATTATGTCCTAGTTTACATTTTAGACCAGGTGTCCTCTTGTCCCTAACCACAGTTATTTCTTAATTAGTCTTGTTTTGACATACTGCCACATATTTCATTACCTTACTTGCCACCGTTATCTTTCTCCTTGGTTTCATTCTAGTTCTCTTCATGAATTAATAGTGATTAGGTCAAAAGTCATGGCTACATAGTGAATACCCTCTATTCAGCTAGCAGTGGTTACATAGTAAATATAGGAAACACAATGTGTGCATTTGAGTAAATACTGAAATACTGTTGAGTAAATACTGTATACTGAAACACCGTTGAGTAAATACTGTAATACATAGAAAATACAATGTATCCGTTTACATTTTCCAATAAAAGGAAAGCTTATGAAGCAATACGCTTGGCACCGGCTTGGCTGCAGGAGCTGCCAGAAGGATGTTCAATGACGTCCAGCCGCTAAGGGGCTCCACTCCAGATTTGCTGTCTGGGTTTACTTCCGTAGCCTTTGTCTGCCCCAGTGCTGCCCACAAGGTAGGGGTGCTATTTACCCGTAGCTGGAGATCTGGTTCACGAGCACGGGGGTGTGTCCACACATCGGTGGGCCTGCGTGCTACGTGTGCAGGGGTCAGAGCTCCTCCCTTCCCTCTGTATTTACGCTTGAGTCTGAAAGGAGTTCAGTTTCCGTGTGTCACCAGCGAGGAGGCACTACACGAGGCTTTGCTGTTGGTAAGGCTATGTACTGGCAGGGAGAGACTTACCCATTCAGCCCTCCTTTTCGCAAGAATGCTAGCCAGCGGTGGAAGCTGAAAGGGAGGCTAACAAGCACTACCCACTACACTAACACACTAGATGCATCACAGCAAACATTTTGCACAGAAAATGCAGTATACTTTAAAAAATATCACATTTAAAATGCTGGAGGAACTCAGCAGCTCGGGCAGCATCTATGGAAATGAATAAACAGTCAACGTTTTGGGCTGAAACCCTTCTTGAGGACAAAGAAGGAAAGAGGGAAGATGCCAGAATAAAACGTTAGAGGAAGGGAAGAAGGCTAGGTGGAAGGTGATAGGTGAGACTAGGTGGGTGGAAAAGGTCAAGTGCTGAAGAAGAAGGAATTTGATAGGAGAGAGTGGACCATAGGAGAAGGGGAAGGAGGAGGGGACCCAGGGGAAGTAATAGACAGTGAGAAGAGGTGAAAGGTCAGAGTAGGGAATAGAGGAAGGTGGGGGGGGGGATTTTTGCTAGAAGGTGATATTGATACTCATGCCATCAGGTTGGAGGCTACCCAGATGGAATATAAGATGTTGCTCCTCCACCTTGAGGGTAGCCTCATCTTGGCACAAGTGGAGGACATGGACCAACATGTCAGAACGGGATTGGGAATCAGAATTAAAATACTTGGCCACCGGGAAGTTCTGCTTGTGGCAGATGGAGCAGAGGTCTCGACGAAATGGTCCTCCAATTCATAACGGGTTTCACCAATGTAGAGGAAGCCGTATCGGGAGATCCAACATATGTTTCCATGTATTATTTTGAGATTAATTTTCTTGTAGGCAGTTACATGAAAATAAATAAATGCAATAGAATTTATGAAAAATTATACATAAACAAATAATGTAGACTGTGAGTCTGTAGGTAATGGTTAATTTCATCAATCAGCTCGGTTGGTAATGGTAAATGAAATTATCCTCGCCAGTTCAGGAGCTTGATGGTTGTAGGGTAATAACTGTTCCTGAACCTGGTGATGTGGGACTCAAGGCTCTTGTACCTCCAGCTCAAGAAGAGAGCATGGCCAGGATGGTGGGGGTCTTTAATGACAGGTGCTGATTTCTTGGGGTAGCACTCCATGTAAATGTATTCAGTGATGGGAGGGCTTTGCCTGGGCTGGACTGGACTGTATCCACCAAATTCTGTAGCCTTGTCCATTCCTGGGCATTGGTGTTTCTATAACAGACCATGATGCATCCAGTTAGGATACTCTCCAGTGCGAATATCTAGACGTTTGTCAAAGTTTTTAGTGACATGTCAAATCTACGCAACCTTCTCAGAAAGTAGAGGCACTGTAGTGTCTTCTTTGTGATGCTACTTGTGTGCTAATCCCAGGACAGATCTTCTAAATTTAAAGCTACTGACACTCTCCCCCTCCAACACACTAATACGGACTGCTTCATGGACCACCAGCTTCTTCCTCCTGTTGTCATGAACCTTTCGGACCAGCGAGGAGCGCCTGGTCTCGATGCACCTGAATGTCATTTACTTGAGTTTATTAGTGTTGTTTAATGACTACATTTATCATTAAGCTGTCACTGTTTTTTGTGATGCTCGTTATATGAATACAGTTTCCTTATGCTTCCTGATCAGTGATTAGTTTTTGATTTCCACCCGCATGGGTTTCCTGTGTTTTATGTTCTTTTTAAGTTATTCTGGACCAGCACTCAGTGCTGAGTCCTGGATTCAAGTTCTGTGTGAACTTCCGTTCTGTGTGCTCAAGTCTTGTGTGAGCTCTTATTTTGATTGTTCTCTGTATTATTCTTCTTATAAATCTTCATCATTAATTTCTACTATCGAATCCTGAGTTTATTCCACACCTGGGTCGACCTGACAGAGGACGACCACTGCGATCGGGACTCTGGCACTAAGCCTGGTACAGTGGTGCAGAAGGGAAAGAGAAGGATGAGGAATACGGTAGTCATAGGGGATTCCATAGTGAGGGGAATAGACACGAGGTTCTGTCAGCCTGATAGAGTTACCCGCAGGATGTGTTGCCTCCCAGGAGCCAGAGTACGGGGTGTCTCGGAGTGGGGGGAAAATATTCTGAAGGGAGAGGCTGAACAGCCAGAAGTCTTGCTACACGTTGGTACCAATGGCATAGGTAGAAAAAGGGAGGAGATCCTGAAGAAAGAATCAAGGAGTTGGGTAGGAAGCTGAAAACCAGGACCTCCATGTCAGTAATCTCAGGATTGTTGCCTATGCCATGTACTAACGAGCGCAAGACTAGCATGATCCGGCATATTAATGCGTGGCTGAGAGACTGGTGTAGGGAGCAGGGCTTCAGTTTCATAGATCACTGGGGCCTCTTCTGGGGCTGGTACGACCTGTACAAAACGGACGGGTTACACCTGAGCCCAAAGGGGTCCAATATCCTAGCAGGCAGGTTTAATAGAGCTGTTAGGGAGGGTTCAAACTAATTTGGCAGGGGATTGGGAACCAAGTGATAGGGCTGAGGAGGGGGAAAAAAGAAATAAATGAAAGATAGCGTGCAACAGAGATGATAGAAAGGACAGGCAGGAGATGAGGCATAATCACAGCCAGTGAGATGAGTTACAGGGAAATAGAGGCATGGTGCAGTTAAAACAGAAAGCAACAAATAACTGGACTGAAAGTGTTATAGTTGAATGCATGCGCCATGAAAAATAAAATGAACGATCTTGAAATTCACCTGTAGATTGGGAAGTATGAGTAGTGATCATCTCTGAAACTTGGCTACGGGATGGCTGCCATTGGGAGCTGATCATCCAAGGATATACGCTGTATCAGAAAGACAGGTTAGTAGACAGAGGGGGTGGCGTGGTCCTGTGTATAAGAAATAATATTAAATCATTAGAAAGGAATGATATAGGATCAGAAGGTGTAGAGTCTCTATGGGTTGAATTAAGAAATGGCAAAGGTAAAAGAACCCTAATGGCAGTTGTATACAGCGCTTCAAACAGCAGCCAGGTTGTGGATTACAAATTACAACAGGAGATAGAAAAGGCATGTCAGAAGGGCAGTGTCATGATAATCGTTGGGGATTTTAACATGAAAGTGGATTGAGAAAACCAGGTCACTACTGGACCTCAAGAGAGAGAATTTGTAGAATGTCTAAGGGACGGCTTTTTAGAGCAGCTTATTGTTAGGCCCAATTATGGGGAGCAAGGACATGGCAGACCAATTGAATAATTACTTTGGTTCTGTCTTCACTAGGGAGGACATAAATAATCTTCTGGAAATAGTAGGGATCAGCGGGTCCAGTGAGATGGAGGAACTGAGCGAAATACATGTTAGTAGGGAAGTGGTGTTGGGTAAATTGAAGGGATTAAAAGCAGATAAATCCCCAGGGCCAGGTGGTCTGCATCCCAGAGTGCTTAAGGAAGTAGCCCAAGAAATAATGGATGCATTAGTGATAATTTTTCAAAACTCTTTAGATTCTGGACTAGTTCCTGAGGATTGGAGGGTGGCTAATGTAACCCCACTTTTTAAAAAAGGAGGGAGAGAGAAACCAGGGAATTATAGACCGGTTAGCCTAACATCGGTGGTGGGGAAACTGCTAGAGTCAGTTATCAAAGATGTGATAACAGCACATTTGGAAAGCGGTGAAATCATCGGACAAAGTCAGCATGGATTTGTGAAAGGAAAATCATGTCTGACGTATCTCATAGAATTTTTTGAGGATGTGGATGTGGATAGGGGAGAACCAGTGGATGTGGTATATTTGGATTTTCAAAAGGCTTTTGACAAGGTCCCACACAGGAGATTAGTGTGCAAACTTAAAGCACACGGTATTGGGGGTAAGGTATTGACGTGGATAGAGAATTGGTTGGCAGACGGAAGCAAAGAGTGGGAATAAACGGGACCTTTTCAGAATGGCAGGCAGTGACTAGTGGGGTACCACAAGGCTCAGTGCTGGGACCCCAGTTGTTTACAATATATATTAATGACTTGGATGAGGGAATTAAATGCAGCATCTCCAAGTTTGCGGATGACACAAAGCTGGGCGGCAGTGTTAGCTGTGAGGAGGATGCTAAGAGGATGCAGGGTGACTTGGATAGGTTAGGTGAGTGGGCAAATTCATGGCAGATGCAATTTAATGTGGATAAATGTGAAGTTATCCACTTTGCTGGCAAAAACAGGAAAACAGATTATTATCTGAATGGTGGCCGATTAGGAAAAGGGGAGGTGCAACGAGACCTGGGTGTCATTATACACCAGTCATTGAAAGTGGGCATGCAGGTACAGCAGGCGGTGAAAAAGGCGAATGGTATGCTGGCATTTATAGCAAGAGGATTTGAGTACAGGAGCAGGGAGGTACTACTGCAGTTGTACAAGGCCTTGGTGAGACCACACCTGGAGTATTGTGTGCAGTTTTGGTCCCCTAATCTGAGGAAAGACATCTTTGCCATAGAGGGAGTACAAAGAAAGTTCACCAGATTGATTCCTGGGATGGCAGGGCTTTCATATGATGAAAGACTGGATGAACTAGGCTTATACTCATTGGAATTTAGAAGATTGAGGGGGGATCTGATTGAAACATATAAAATCCTAAAGGGATTGGACAGGCTAGATGCAGGAAGATTGTTCCCAATGTTGGGGAAGTCCAGAACGAGGGGTCACAGTTTGAGGATAAAGGGGAAGCCTTTTAGGACCGAGATTAGGAAAAACTTCTTCACACAGAGAGTAGTGAATCTGTGGAATTCTCTGCCACAGGAAACAATTGAGGCCAGTTCATTGGCTATATTTAAGAGGGAGTTAGATATGGCCCTTGTGGCTAAAGGGATCAGGGGGTATGGAGGGAAGGCTGGTACAGGGTTCTGAGTTGGATGATCAGCCATGATCATGCTGAATGGTGGTGCAGGCTCGAAGGGCCAAATGGCCTACTCCTGCACCTATTTTCTATGTTTTTAATAGGGGACTCGCTGTGCTGGATTGGGTTTTGAGCAATGATCCGGAGGTGATAAGAGAGCTTAAGGTTAAGGAACCCTTAGGGAACAATGATCGAGTTCACTTTGAAATTTGAGAAGGGGAAACTAAAATCCAATGTGTTGGTATTTCAGCGAAATAAAGGAAATTACAATGGCATGAGAGGGGAACTGGCCAAAGCTGACTGTAAAGGGACACTAGCAGGAAGGACAGCAGAGCAGCAGTGGCTGGAATTTCGCAAAAATGAGGGAAGTGCAAGACAGATATATCCCAAATAACAAGAAATTTTTGAATGGAAAAAGAGCACTACCATGGCTGACAAGTGAAGCCAGAGCCAAAGTAAAAGCCAAAGCTATTGGAAAGTTAGAGGATTGGGGAGTTTTTAAAAACTTGCAGAAGGAAACTAAGAAGGTCATTAGGAAGGAAAATATGAATTATGAAAGGAAGCTACCGACTAATATCAAAGAAGATACGAAAAGCTTTTTTAAGTATATAAGGGGTAAAAGAGAGTCAAGGGTAGATATAGGACCGATAGAAAATGACGCTGGAGACATTGTAATGAGAGACGCAGAGATGGCAGAGGAACTGAATGTGTATTTTGCATTAGTCTTCTCAGTGGAAGACATCTGCAGTATACCGGACATTCAAGAGTGTCAGGGAAGTGAAGTGTGTGCAGTGAAAATGACAATTGAGAAGGTGCTCAGGAAGCTTAATGGTTTGAGGGTGGTAAATCTCCTGGTCATGATGGAATGCACCTCCAGGTTCTGAAGGAAGTAACTGGAGAGATTGCGGAGGCATTAACAATGATCTTTCAAGAATCGACAGATTCTGGCATTGTACTGGATGATTGGAAAATTGCAAGTGTTACTCCACTATTTAAGTGGAAGGTGGGAGGCAGCAGAAAGGAAACTATAGACCTGTTAGTCTGACATCAGTGGTTGGGAAGTCATTGGAATTGATTGTTAGGGATCAGAATTTGGAGTATCTGGAGGCACATGACAAGATAGGCCAAAGCCAGCATGGTTTCCTGAAAGGAGAATCCTGCTTGACTAACCTACTACAATTTTTTTGAAGAAATTGCAAGCAGGGTAGACAAAGGAGATGAAGTAGATGTGGTGTACTTAGATTTTCAGAAGGCCTTTGACAAGATGCTGTACATGAGGCTGCTGAGCAAGATAAGAGCCCATGCAATTACAGGGAAGTTATTAGCACGGGTCCAGCATTGGCTGATCGGCAGAAAACAGACAGTGGGAATAAAGGGATCCTATTCTGGCTGGCTGCCAATTACCAGTGGAGTTCCACAGGGGTCAGTGTTGGGACCACTGCTTTTCACGACACATGTCAATGATTTGGACTATGGGATTAATGGACTTGTGGCTAAATTTGCCAAGGATACAAAGATATGTGGAGGAGCAGGTAGTGTTGAGGAAACAGAGAGCCTGCAGAGAGATTTAGATAGTTTAGGGGAATGGGCAAAGAAGTGGCAAATGGCATACAATGTTGGAAAGTGTATGGTCATACACTTTGGTGATAGAAATAAACAGGCAGACTATTACTTAGATGGGGAGAGAATTCAAAATGCAGAGGTGCAAAGGTTAACCTCCAGGTTGAGTCGGTGGTGAAGAAGGTGAATGCAATGTTGGCATGCATTTCTAGAGGTGTAGAATATAAGAGCAGGGATGTGGTATTGAGGCTCTATAAGGCACTCGTGAGTCTACACTTGGAGTATTGTGTGCAGTTTTGGGCTCCTTATTTTAGAAAGATATACTGACATTGGAGAGGGTTCAGAGAAGATTCACGAGAATGATTCCAGGAATGAAAGGGTTACCATATGAGGAATGTCTGGCAGCTCTTGGGCTGTATTCCCTGGAGTTCAGGAGAATGAGCAGCGATCTCATAGAAACATTCCAAATGTTAAAAGGCCTGAACAGTTTAGATATGGCAAAGTTATTTCTCATGGTAGGGGAGTCTAGGACAAGAGGGCACGATTTCAGGATTGAAGGACATCCATTTAGAACAGAGATGCGGAGAAATTACTTTAGTCAGAGGATGGTAAATCTGTGGAATTTGTTGCCACGAGTGGCTGTGGAGGCCAAGTCATTGGGTTTATTTATGGCAGAGATAGACAGGTTCTTGACTAGCCAGGGCATCAAGGGGTATGGGGTGAAGGCAGGGGAGTGGGGATGACTGGAAGAATTGGATCAGCCCATGACTGAATGGTGGAGCAGACTGGATGGGCCAAGTGATCTTCTGCTCTTGCATCTTATGGTCTTATGGTCTTATTATTACACATATAGTTCATAATTTGATCTTTGGTTTCACTGACGTTGAGTGAGAGGTTGTTGTTGCTGCATCACTCAACTAGATTTTTAATCTCCCTCCTATATTCGTCACCACCTGTGATTCAACAAACAACATTGGTATCATCAGCAAACTGAAATATGGCGTTAGAGCTGGACAGTTTGTAGGAGTTTGTAGTTGTGCAATTGCCTAAATATTGACTTCATAATTCTATTACCTGGCTGTTCTTGTTGAATCCTGTAGTACTTGACAGATGACTATCAATATTTACTGCATGTTGCACAGCATATCAGAAAACAACCTTTATTTCCAGCCATGTACTGAGCATCCGAGGGCACGAAAGGAAAGAGTAGACTGAAGCAAATGGTCAGTCTATTTCACTTTAGGCTGTCAATGAAAAACTCATCTTGATTAGTACCAACAATTCAGTCATAGTCCCACAGCTGAAATATCCTGGTCATAGCTTCTCATTGAACATAAAACAATATCAAAAGCCTACATCAATCAATATTCCCTGCCAAACTTATTAATCAAAATATTCCATTTTGCACACAGAAGTTAACCAATGAATTTTTTGGGTGGCTTGGGAGGCTTTCAATCTCCATTGAAAATCACTAGCCATGGGATGTAGCTTACCTGGTGGAAGGCTGCTGGTTTTCAATGGAGGTGACTACAAATGGCCTTGGAATTCAATACATCTTGACCCAGAAGGTGGGCCCTTGAAACTGCACTCTTATCATGAGAACAATAATCTGAGCTGACTGACTGACAGGCAGCATCGAGAGCATTAGTAGAGCAGGTGGTGAGAGCAGACAACAGATTTAGGCTCTGTAAGAACACTGCCTCTTCTCCAAAACGGCACCTCAGCAAATGTGGTGACTTTTTAAGAAAGATGTCAACATTGTTTTATAAACTTATAAACTGCAAAATGGCTCCAAGTAGAGAACGCTAGCATTAGCTGGAACTAAACACTTAGAATCTTGGCTCTTGTCTAAGGTTTCCAACCAAAGAACATCGCAAACAATACTGCATGCATTCAGACATCATTCAAGTGAACATAAAGTTGGCACATGCCTGCATTGCAAACAGGTGTGAGTTAATCTGTCATTTTGATGCTTGAATCTTTTGAGGACTGTGTTTTCAGTACGATCTGAACTCGCCCTATTTTAGACTAGAGTAAATGTAATGATAATATATGTTCTGATACCATCAAACTTTCTCAGTGATCTAGTACATAAAGTAGGTGAAAGCCTCTTTTGAATGCACACTCATGCTCTAAGCCTCTCCAAGCTGATCAGGAGTTTCTGTTCAGAGCTCCATTCAAAAATTCTTAAGGAGCACCACAACTTCACATTAAGAATGGAAGGTTACTGAGTACAGAGGCTCTTTAGTAGAAAATACAGCATTTTCTTTCCTGTCCTGCAGGCGAATTGACCTCCCCTTCAAGCACTGAATGCTGATACTTCTTTTTTATGCTAGACTAACAATGGCACTTCTGCTCCTTAGGATTTGCTAGCCTTGTTTCATCTCAAAGGAAAATTTGAGTCCACTATGCAGCCTCTGCCTTGTCCTGCATGCACAACTGTGTGTTCAATATTAAGATATGCAGAGAAGCAAGCGGGGTGGAAAAGTAATCTTTGAGACAAATCAGGCACCCAACCTTCATCAGAAGTCGATTTAGGAAAGCGATAGGAGGAAGTATTTATTCCACAATGATTGTGTTTCATTCACTCACTCTATATGCCAGGAACAGCATTTCTGCATTGCAAACCTTAAAGCTCCATTTAATCATTATCATCTGATGTCCTGTGTAGTGCCATCTGGTGCAGGCACAAGTGAATGCTGGATTAGAGTTCATTTTGGTGACAGCATTTTTTACTGGTGATGCTATTTAAGCATGAAGCTTGACCAATAGCTAAAGAACAACAGGCTGTATTTTCTGGTTGCCAAAGCTGGAAGTACAAGAGTATAGTATATTGGAGTCTGTGAAACCAGAAGCTTTGCTTCCTGTTCATGTTGCTGGCTCTGCATCATTTTGTTTCCAAGTGTTATATTCCTTCAGCTGTTTGAGGGAATACACAATCAGGAATAGGAAGGAATAGTTAATTCAACATCAAGTTAGGTGGTGAAACAAAACAAAGATTTAGAGAGATGAAAGAGGCAACAAAAATTCTAAAATTTCCAACAACAATAAGAAGCTGAAGGAATAAAACAACATATTTATAAAAGTTAGCGACTGAGAGCCTACTTCACATCGGTTAAGACTTTTCAATCACTTAAAAGGCATTCAAATGGACAAAATCTATTTTGAGGCAAGTTTAGTGTGTATCTATGATCTTGGTGCAAAAAGTTTGCACCATTCAACCAGACAACCTACTGCTATATTCAATAAGCATTTAAAGAAGAATGAATCCTGGGCATCAACTTTTAACTCTTTATGTCTATGTTAATGCAGCTGTACTCACCTGGAATTGATGTCATTTCATGCATAAATAACTTCACAACAACAATATAGTATATTTATTTGTAATCGAAGCAGTGGAAAACTGCTAATTCTCTAAAATAGTGACTGTAAGTACAATTATAAAGGATGTCAGTGCAAGATGGAAAGAGTATCCTTATAATACAACATCCACGAGAATCAGGAAAGCTATGAGTACGTGCCGGTGCCTGTAAGGAATCTGTATGTTCTTCCTGTGATCGTATGGGTTTCCTCCGGGTGCTCCAGTTGATGTCCTGGTTGGTAGGTTAACTGGCCATTGTAAATTGCCCCGTGATTAGGCTAGGGTTAAATCGGGGCATTGCTGGGTGGCACAGCTTGAAGTGCCAGAAAGGCCTACTCTGCTCTGTATCTCAATAAATAAATAAAAATAAGGTAAACCCAAACTCATTATTCTAGCTCGAATATTAATAATGCTCTTTGTAAACCTCAGTAAAACATTTCATAGTTGAGATATTATGTGAAGAAAGGGAGAATGGCAGAAGCATTAGGAAACATAAGTTCTTATGAGTAATTGACAGAAAACAGTCAAGGTCACATTGCTCCCAATATTTCTGTAAGTTCCTCTTTCCAGGCTAAAACAGATATCATGAGAAGTACTTGTTTTCCAAAGAGACTAATAGATTCTTTAGCAGTACTAAAATTTGGGGCTTCTTCCAAATGAAAGGAATTTAACTTATTTAGCAGCTATGCAACCAGCTCAGGCCATGTACTCCAGCTGTACCTCTGCTCTCATTACATGCTTTCGCGGAGGTTTGCTGAAACACCTTCACGCAAAACTCTCATCTCACTTTCCTTTTTCAAAAAAGATCATGAGATGTAGGACCAGAATGAGGCTATTCGGCCCATCAGGTCTGCTCCACCATTGATCATGATTAAAATGATGCTGCGTGATTTCAGTTTCCTAGATTCACCATTCTTTTTACCACTTAAACAGGTACAGCTTTGAAACTTGACTCCAAAACAGCCACATACTGTCTAACTGCAAGGAATTTTACTTATCAGATAAAAATCTGAGGTGTATTGTTAATACACCTGTCTAACCAGTATTGTAGTATTGATTTCTCAGTTTCTACAATGAGGTACCTCCAGTTCAATGCTATCCAGGCATATTCACACATATGTAGTGTCCCCCAGCTCCTTGCTCAGTCATTGTGTCTGCAGGCAAGGAAGTCTAAACAGGTGCAGATTTGAGTTTTAAAAGGCACGTTTACCAAACACTCACGGGACTTGTCCTTGGCTAAATTGAGTGGACAAGACCTTTCTGCCCATCCCATCCGTCACAAAGGAAGTAGAATTAATCCTTAAAATTCTGAGGGAAAGCATGTTTTCTTTAAGTTGTGAAATCAGAGACTTAGTAACTCCTGTAACAACACTAGCTCAGAAAATCAGCCAGCCTTCCAATGAAGAGCACATCTGTACCGTAGTGTAGATATCATACAAACTTGAGATGTGCACAAGAGCTTTGTGAAATACTTAATTCACATAATTATATTAAAAGGTATGAGGTGATTTTGGTAAATATAGAAAAGCTGAAACTTACAGCTGTTTGACAGCCAAAAGTTACATTTTTGCATGCTCCTCAGTAATTTCTCAGTAATGCAATATAGAGTAGTTAGGAACTTTGGAAACTACTCTTGCTGTCAGTAATGTTCACACTAATTTAATGATAATTGTAAAATAGAGCCTTCAGTTTCAAATGATAAGTTAAGTTATATTTTCCAGGAGGGCTAAATGTAAAATTACTCTTCTTCCATGAATTATCTGCAAATGGTCATATCCTATTAATTGTAGTGGGTTAATTTTGTTTAGTTTGTTCTGAGAACGCTCATCACGCCTGTGCAATACTTCTGTTATACCATAGGAGGAAACTGTATATACATTGGTCAACATATGACATAGGCAGCAAGAATACACAAATCAAAGAAACCTGAGGAGGAGAAGGTGAAACATAACCAATCTTGCCCCTCCCCAAATAGTGAATACCAGTATTTATGTCATTCCAAAGGATAATATTGATCTGTCCCAGTTGACTACACAATTATATAACCATATAACATGGAAACAGGCCACCTCGGCCCTTCTAGTCCATGCCGAACTCTTACTCTCACCTAGTCCCATCAACCTGAACTCAGTCCATAACCCTCCATCCCTTTCCTGTCCATATAGCTATCCAATTTAACTTTAAATGACAACATCGAACCTGCCTCAACCACTTCTCCTGGAAGCTCATTCCACACAGCTACCACTCTCTGAGTAAAGAAGTTCCCCCTGATGTTACCCCTAAGCTTTTGCCCTGTAACTCACAACTCATGTCATCTTGTTTGAATCTCCCCCACTCTCAATGGAAAAAGCCTATCCAAGTCAACTCTATCTATCCCCCTCATAATTTTAAACACCCCTATCAAGTTCCCCCTCAACCTTCCATGCTCCAAAGAATAAAGACTCAACTTGTTCAACCTTTCTCTGTAACTTAGGAGATGAAACCCAGGTAATATTCCAGTAAATCTTCTCTGTACTCTCTCAATTTTGTTGACATCTTTGCTATAATTTGGAGACCAGAGCTGTACACAATATTCCAAATTTAGCCTTACCAATGCCTTGTACAATTTCAACATTACATCCCAACCCCTATACTCAATGCTCTGATTCATAAAGGCCAGCATACCAAAAGCTTTCTTCACCACCCTATCTACATGAGATTCCACCTTCAGGGAACTATGCACCATTATTCCTAGATCCCTCCGTTCTACTGCATTCTTCAATGCCCTACCATTTACCATGTATGTCCTATTTTGATTAGTCCTACCAAAATGTAGCACCTCACATTTATCAGCATTAAACTCCATCTACCATCTTTCCACCCACTCTTCTAACTGGTCTAAATCTCCCTGCAAGCTTTGAAAACCTACTTCATTATCCACAACTCCATTTATCTTAGTATCATCTGCATACTTACTAATCCAATTTACCACCCCGTTATCCAGATCATTAATATATATGACAAACAACATTGGACCCAGTACAGATCCCTGAAGCACACCGCTACACACCATCCTCCAATCTGACACACAGTTATCCACTACTACTCTCTGGCGTCTCCCATCCAGCCACTGCTGAATGCAGTTTACTACTTCAATATTAATACCTAACGATTGAACCTTCCTAACTAACCTTCCATGTGAAACCTTGTCGAAGGCCTTACTGAAGTCCATATAGACAACATCCACTGCTTTACCCTCGTCAACTTTCCTAGTAACCTCTTCAAAAAATTCAATAAGATTTGTCAAACATGATCTTCCACGCACAAATCCATGTTGACTGTTCCTAATCAGACCCTGTTTATCCAGATAATTATATATACCATCTCTAAGAATACTTTCCATCAATTTACCCACCACTGACGTCAAACTCACAGGCCGATATTTGCTAGATTTACTCTTAGAACCCTTTTTAAACAATGGAACAACGTGAGCAAAACTCATGCATGATTACTAATTCATGCATAGTTAAGCAGCATCAAAACTAGATTGAAAAATCCAGAGTCTTTACATCAAGGAAGACAGAAGTAAGTCTCTGAGAATGTCTTTTACAGTATTGGAAGAAATTGGTTATACAAAACCCTCAAATTATACATAAGACAATGAGCCACTATTATCAGTGTAACCAGCACCAATCAAAACCACAGAGGTAAAGATTTAGATGAAATAAAAACTAAAGCCATCATCCTTCAGCAATCCACTAGAACCCTATACTTTCCATATGACATGACGTCCTCAGTGCACATCTGTTTACATTTTTGCAATGTGATAAGACCATAAGACATAGGAGCACAATTAGGCCATTTGGCTTATGGAGTCTCCACTGCCATTCAATAATGGCTGATCCTTTTTTCTTCTCCTCAACCCTACGCCCCAGCCTTCTTCCTGTAGCCTTTGATGCTGTGTCCACTCAAAAACCTATCAATCTCCATCTTAAGTACATCCAACAACCTGGCCTCCACAGCTGCCTGTGGTAACAAATTCCACAAATTCACCATAATCTGGCTAAAGAAATTTCTCTGCATCTCTGTTTTAAATGGACGCCCCTCTATCCTGAGGCTGTGCCCTCTTGTCCTAGGCTTCCCCACTATGGGAAACATCCTTTCTACATCTGCTCTATCTAGGCTTTTCAACAATCAAAAAGTTTCAATGAGATCCCCCCCCCCAATCCTTCTAAATTCCAGCAAGTATAGGCACAGAGCTATCAAACATTCCTCATTTGATAATCCTTTCATTCCCAGAATCATCCTTATGAACCTCCTCTGAACCCTCTCCAATGCCAGCACATCGTTTCTTAGATAAGGAGCCCAAAACTGTTCACAATACTCAAGGTGAAGCCTCACCAGTACTTTATAAAGCCTCAGCATCACATCCCTGCTCTTGTATTCTCAACCTCTTGAAATGAATGCATTTGCCTTCCTCACCACCATCTCAACCTGCAAGATAACCTTTAGGGTGTTCGGCACAAGGACTCCCAATTCCCTTTGAAACTCAGATTCTTGGATTTTCTTCCCATTTAGAAAATAGTTTGCACATGTTTCTCTTCTACCAAAATGCATGACCATGCATTGTCTAACTTCGTATGTCATTTACCACTTTCTTGACTATTCTCCTAATCTGTCTAAGTCCTTTTGCAGCCTGTTTCCTCAACACTACCTGCCCCTCCATCAATCTTCATATCATCTGCAAACTTGGCAACAAAGCCATATATTCCATCATCTAAATCACTGATATACAGCATAAAAAGAAGTGGTCCCAACACTAACCCATGCGGAACACAACTAGTTACTGGCAGCCAACCAGAAGGGGGTCCTTTTATTCCCATTCACTGCCTCCTACCAATCAGCCAATGCTCTAACCATGCCAGTAACTTTTCCGTAATACCATAGGCTCTTAACTTGGTAAGCAGCCTTATGTGTGGCACCTTGTCAAAGGCCTTCTAAAAATCTAAATCTACAGCATCCACTGCATCCCCTTTCTCTAACCTACTTGTAATCTCCTCAAAGAGTTCTAACAAGTTCATCAGGCAAAATTTTCCCTTAAGGAAACCATGCTGACTTTGTCCCATCTTGTCATGTGTCACCAAGCACTTCATAACCTCATCCTTAACAATTGACTCCCACATCTTCCCAGTCACTGGGGTCAGGCTATCTGGTCTATAATTTACTTTTTGCTGCCTTCCTCCTTTCTTAAAGGGTGGAGTGACATTTGCAATTTTCCAGTCCTCTGGAACCATGCCAGAGTCCAATAATTCTTGAAAGATCATTACTAATACCTCCACAATCTCTACCGTTACGCTACCTCTTTCAGCACCCTAGTGTGCAGTTCAAATGGTTTGGGTGACTTTTGTACCTTTAGGTCTTTCAGCTTTTTGAGCACCTTCTCCTTTGTAATAGTAACTGCACCCACTTCTCTTCCCTCACACCATTCAACATCTGGCACATTGTTAGTGTCTTCCACAGTGAAGACTGATGCAAAATACTTATTTAATTCATGTGCCGTCTCCTTGTCCCCCATTATTATTTCTCTGGACTCATTTTCTAGCAGTCCTATATCCACTCTCATCTCTCTTATTTTTTATATACTTGAAAAAGCTTTCTCTATCCACCTTGATATGGATATAGCTTGCTTTCATATTTCATCTTTTACCTCCTACTGATTATTTTAAATGCTTTCTATAGGTTTTTAAAAGCTTCCCAATCCTATATCTTCCCATTAATTTTTGCTTTGTTGTCTGCCTTTTCTTTTGCTTTTACATTAGCTTTGACTTCCCTTGTCAGCTATGGTTGTACTATTTTGCCATTTGAGTATCTCTTTGTTTTTGGAATACATCTATCCTGCACCTTCCTCATTTTTTCCAGAAACTCAAGCCATTGCTGCTCCGCTGTCATCCTTGCCAGCATCCTCTTCCAATTTACTTTGGCCAACTCCTCTGTCAACAAACTCACTCTCTTGAGATCCATTACCAACCTGATGTTCCCATTCTACCAGCATGTTTAAATCTCCCATGACTATCGTAACATTACCCCTTTAACACGCCTTTTCTATTTCCCGTAGTAATCCATGGTCCACATCCCAGATACTGTTTGGAGGCCTGTAGATAACTGCCATCAGGGTCCTTTTACCCTTGCCATTTCTTAACTCAACCCACAAGGATTCAACATCTTCTGATCCTATGTCACATCTTTTAAATGATTTGATGCCATTCTTTACCAGCAGGGCCACACCGCCCCCTCTGCCTACCTTTCTGTCCCTCCGATACCATGTAATAGTAACCTTGGACATGCAGCTTCCATCTACAACCATCTTTCAGCCACATTTCAGTGATGGCCTCAACATCATATCTGACAATCTGTAAAAGTGCAACAAGATCATCCACCTTATTTCTTATACTCCATACATTGAGATATAACACTTTGAATAATGTATTTGCTACCCTTTATGATTCTGCATCCTTAATGCACTGATATTCCCCTTGCTGGTTGCAATTTTGCCCTATCATCTGCCTGCCTTCCTGACAGTCTGACAGCATGCTATCTTTGCTTTTTTGCCATCTGTTCTGTCCCGAGTCCCTTCACTCTGGTCCCCATGCTCCTGTTAGTTTAATTAGTTTAAATCCTCTCCAACAGTTCTAACAAACCTGCCTGCAAGAATAATGATCCCCCTCGGGTCCAGGTGCAACCAGCCCTTTTGTATAGGTCATACAATTTCCTTAAGGTTGTTATCGCCAGGGGTGGAAATGTGGACAAGCTCCCACTACCTATTAAATGCTCCCAATGGCGTGTGCCTGAAATAGACTCCAACAACCAATTCCAGCTCCTGGCCTTCATGTGTGGCTTAGCTATGAAGCCTGGCGAAACCATTTCTATTGACAGTAGGAGAGGCAAAGATGGATTACTGGAACCTTAAAACCAGACACTTCAGGCAGATGGGGCTTGTCAGCCATGGCTGTCAGCTCATCTAGAAGAAGGAAAACTCTGATCTCAAACCTCCGCTGCCTTGTGGCTATACCCACTCATGGGGAAGGGTTGGGAGTAAACCCCAAGGGAAAAATCCAGAGCTGGAGCCCTCAAACAGCCCTACACTGAGTTCCTTGCCGACTGGCAACTCCTGCAACGCTGCTGGTACCAAATTGTATTGGTTTCTGCCGTTCCTTTGAGTTGATCAGTTGTGTGGAGCGGGGAGCTTGCTACATGGTCAACAGCATGCTCTCCATATCGTACTGCCCAGGCTAAGAAGCCTGGCCGACTCTGACTGACGGAGAACCTCATCTCACCTCACCTCCCCCAGAAGAGATTCCAATGATCCAAGAACCTGAAGCCCTGCCTCTTGCACCAGCTTCCCAGCCACATATCTATCTGCCCGTTCATCTTGTTTCTACCCTCAATGGTGGGTGGCACAGGCAGCAATCCAGAAATTACTACCTGGAGGTCCTGCTTCTCAGCTTTCTGCCTAGCTCACTAAATTCCCTTTTCAGGACCTCTTTGCTTTTCCTTCTTAGGTCATTGGTACCAATATGTACCAAGACTTCTGGCTGTTCCCCCTCCCCCTCCAGAATGTTGTGGATGCGATCCGAGACGTCCCTGGCCCTGACACCTGGGAGGCAACATACCATCCAGATGTCCCGTGCACATCCACAGAATCTCCTGTCTGTTCCTCTGACTATTGAGCCCCCTATCACTACCGTTCCCCTCTTCTCTCTCTTTCCGTTCTGCACCACAGACACAGGCTCAGTGCCAGTAACCTGGTCTCCATGGCATTCCCCTGAGAGGTCATCCCCCACAACAGTATCCAAAACAGTATACTCATTATTGAGGGGAATGGCCACAGGGGTGCTCTGCACTAACTGCCTATTCACTGTCCCATTCCTTCTCCTGACAGTCACCCAGCTAGCCGCCTCCTGCAACTTATTTGTGACTTCTTCCCTGTAACTCCGACTGACAATCTTCTCACTCTCCTGTATTAAATGCATCATGGTCATACAAGTACTTCATTCTTATACACATTTCCTCAGGCATATATGCCACTATTGATTATCTTGTACACACATCTGAGCATTTAGCCTTTATGCTGCATTTTTATCACTAGAAACTCATCACTGATATGATGGCTAATTGTGGCATCCACTCCAATATGTACCTCCGGGGAAGGACTTGTACTCATGAATCGATGCTACAGTGGATGGATGCTCCATCAATCTTAAAGGGGAAAATAGAAATTAAGCTACAATCATGCTGCCCCTCCTTTGGTACTGGAACTATAAGAGGTGTCTTAAAGAGATGTCTTATCCCTTCACATCCTTGTCAGCAACAAAATGCATCAAAACTGAATTCTGCACTCACCCACCATTTGCACCTGTGTATCATAGAAACATAGAAACATAGAAAATAGGTGCAGGAGTAGGCCATTCAGTATGATCATGGCTGATCATCCAACTCAGAATCCTGCACCAGCCTTCCCTCCATACCCCCTGATCCCTTTAGCCACAAGGGCCATATCTAAACTCCCTCTTAAATATAGCCAATGAACTGGCCTCAACTGTTTCCTGTGGCAGAGAATTCCACAGATTCACCACTCTCTGTGTGAAGAAGTTTTTCCTAATCTCAGTCCTAAAAGGCTTCCCCTTTATCCTCAAACTGTGACCCCTCGCTCTGGACTTCCCCAACATCGGGAACAATCTTCCTGCATCTAGCCTGTCCACTCCTTTTAGGATTTTATACGTTTCAATCAGATCCCCCCTCAATCTTCTAAATTCCAGTGAGTATAAGCCTAGTTCATCCAGTCTTTCTTCATATGAAAGTCCTGCCATCCCAGGAATCAATCTGGTGAACCTTCTTCGTACTCCCTCTATGGCAAGGATGTCTTTCCTCAGATTAGGGGACCAAAACTGCACACAATACTCCAGGTGTGGTCTCACCAAGGCCTTGTACAACTGCAGTAGTACCTCCCTGGTCCTGTACTCAAATCCTCTTGCTATAAATGCCAGCATACCATTTACCTTTTTCACCGCCTGCTGTACCTGCATGCCCACTTTCAATGACTGGTGTATAATGACACCCAGGTCTCATTGCACCTCCCCTTTTCCTAATCGGCCACCATTCAGATAATAATCTGTTTTCCTGTTTTTGCCACCAAAGTGGATAACTTCACAGTTATCCACATTAAATTGCATCTGCCATGAATTTGCCCACTCACCTAACCTATCCAAGTCACCCTGCATCCTCTTAGCATCCTCCTCACAGCTAACACTGCCGCCCAGCTTTGTGTCATCCGCAAACTTGGAGATGCTGCATTTAATTCCCTCATCCAAGTCATTAATATATATTGTAAACAACTGGGGTCCCAGCACTGAGCCTTGCGGTACCCCACAAGTCACTGCCTGCCATTCTGAAAAGGTTCCATTTATTCCCACTCTTTGCTTCCTGTCTGCAACCAATTCTCTATCCATGTCAATACTTTACCCCCAATACCGTGTGCTTTAAGTTTTACACTAATCTCCTGCGTGGGACCTTGTCAAAAGCCTTTTGAAAATCCAAATATACCACATCCACTGGTTCTCCCCATCCACTCTACTAGTTACATCCTCACAAAATTCTATGAGATTCGTCAGACATGATTTTCCTTTCACAAATCCATGCTGACTTTGTCGGATGATTTCACCGCTTTCCAAATGTGCTGTTATCACATCTTTGATAACTGGCTCCAGCAGTTTCCCCACCACCGATGTTAGGCTAACCGGTCTATAATTCCCCGGTTTCTCTCTCCCTCCTTTTTTAAAAAGTGGGGTTACATTAGCCACCCTCCAATCCTCAGGAACTAGTCCAGAATCTAAAGAGTTTTGAAAAATTATCACTAATGCATCCACTATTTCTTGGGCTACTTCCTTAAGCAATCTGGGATGTAGACCATCTGGCCCTGGGGATTTATCCGCCTTCAATCCCTTCAATTTACCTAACACCACTTCCCTACTAACAGGTATTTCCCTCAGTTCCTCTATCTCACTGGACCCTCTGTCCCCTACTATTTCTGAAAGATTATTTATGTCCTCCTTAGTGAAGACAGAACCAAAGTAATTATTCAATTGGTCTGCCATGTCCTTGCTCCCCATAATCAATTCACCTGTTTCTGTCTGTAGGGGACCTACATTTGTCTTAACCAATCTTTTTCTTTTCACATATCTATAAAAGCTTTTACAGTCAGTTTTTATGTTCCCTGCCAGTTTTCTCTCATAATCTTTTTTCCCCTTCCTAATTAAGCCCTTTGTCCTCTCTGCTGAACTCTGAATTTCTCCCAGTCCTCAGGTGAGCCGCTTTTTCTGGCTAATTTGTATGCTTCTTCTTTGGAATTGATACTATCCCTAATTTCCCTTGTCAGCCACAGGTGCACTACCTTCCTTGATTTATTCTTTTGCTAAACTGGGATGAACAATTGTTGTAGTTCATCCATGCGATCTTTAAATGCTTGCCATTGCATATCCACCGTCAACCCTTTAAGTGTCATTTGCCAGTCTATCTTAGCTAATTCACATCTCATATCTTCAAAGTTACCCTTCTTTAAGTTCAGAACCTTTGTTTCTGAATTAACTATGTCACTCTCCATCTTAATGAAGAATTCCACCATATTATGGTCACTCTTACCCAAGGGGCCTCTCATGACAAGATTGGTAATTAACCCTTCCTCATTGCTCAATACCCAGTCTAGAATAGCCTGCTCTCTAGCTGGTTCCTCGACATGTTGGTTCAAAAAACCATCCCACATACATTCCAAGAAATCCTCTTCCTCAGCGCCCATACCAATTTGGTTCACCCAATCTACATGTAGATTGAAGTCACCCATTATAACTGCTGTTCCTTTATTGCACACATTTCTAATTTCCTGTTTAATACCATCCCCAACCTCACTACTACTGTTAGGTGGCCTGTACACAACTCCCACCAGCATTTTCTGCCCCTTAGTGTTACGCAGCTCTACCCATATCGATTCCACATCCTCCAGGCTTATGTCCTTCCTTTCTATTGTGTTAATCTCCTCTCTAACCAGCAACGCCACCCCACCTCCTTTTCTTTCATGTCTATCCCTCCTGAATATTGAATATCCCTGAATGTTGAGCTCCCATCCTTGGTCACCCTGGAGCCATGTCTCTGTGATCCCAACTACATCATATTCATTAATAACAATCTGCACTTTTAATTCATCCACCTTGTTACGAATGCTCCTTGCATTGACACACAGAGCCTTCAAGCGCGCTTTTACAACTCTCTTAGAACTTATACAATTATGTTGAAAAGTGGCCCTTTTTGATGCTTGCCCAGGATTTGTCGGCCTGCCACTTTTACTTTTCTCCTTAGTACTTTTTGCTCCTACCCTCATTTTACATCCCTCTCTCTCTCTGCACTGATTCCCATCCCCCTGTTGTGAACTAACCTCCTCTCGCCTAGTCTCTTTAATTTGATTCCCACCCCCCAACCATTCTAGTTTAAAGTCACCTCAGTAGCCCTCACTAATCTCCCTGCCAGGATATTGGTCCCCCTAGGATTCAAGTGTAACCCGTCCTTTTTGTACAGGTCATGCCTGCGCCAAAAGAGGTCCCAATGATTTATCATTTGAACCCATACACAAACCGCACCAAAGTGAGCAGCATTTTGTGTATATTATCACTGATATTATAGAACTTACTTCATATTGTAAACAGAAAGGACTTTTTTTTGCATTAGGAACAGATATTTAGAGTATCCAAATATTTGACATGTGTACATATAATTAGAATATATTATAAAATCACAAATTCCACCAAAATTGAATGTGCCATGAAACAGACCTGCTTTACCTTTCCCTGGAGTCTTTGTACTTTTACATGAAATTTCACAGTGGTTCCTCCAGATTCTTCATTTCCTTTCCCCACTTGAAACTCCTGTAACTTCAAGCAATTTGAGTTGGAATGTAAGGGTATACCTGACAATTAGTTTGAGTTGGTGGTATGTACTATTTCAACTTTTAGGCATTAGTTGAAATTTTTTTTTAAACTTCCCATTAATCTATCAGTCAGATGTGAACTTATTTTTAGCATTGATAACCTTGCCATCAGGCAACAGGGTGTGACCTTGCTGGTGATTATTTACACTGTAGAAATCTGAACTAATACACTTCCTGCCCAGTCTAAAAACACTTGTCTCTGCAAATTTCTGAATCCTTTCACAGGACTGAAGAATGCAATTTACTCACTAGCATTTTCATGTTAATTAACAATTGTGAAGGGTAGCTGATAATTCAAGAAGCAAGAACGAACCATTCCTATCATTTGTAGCATTGCATTTTTACTGATAATGACAAACTGCACTATTTAATAAGAAATGAAGTTTGCTCTATTCCTAAAATATCTGGAGATTTTTAATAGGTCATAGTACTCATTATCCCTTCCACTTAGGGCAGGAATGATCAAATTTGATTTCTCTTTTAGTGCACCTCTCGGCTTTAGCCCATCAAGACATGTATTTGAAGAACAACAAACAACTCAGGTTGGAGGAACAACACCTTATATTCTGTCTGGGTAGCCTCCAACCTGATGGCATGAACATCAACTTCCCTAACTTCTGCTAAATGCCCCACCTCCCCTTCGTACCCCATCTGTTATTTATTTTTATACACACATTCTTTCTCTCACTCTCCTTTTTCTCCCTCTGTCCTGCTGAATATACCCCTTGCCCATCCTCTGGGTTCCCCCCCCACTTGTCTTTCTTCCCAGACCTCCCGTCCCATGATCCTCTCATATCCCTTTTGCCAATCACCTGTCCAGCTCTTGGCTCCATCCCTCCCCCTCCTGTCTTCTCCTATCATTTTGGATCTCCCCCTCCCCCTCCAACTTTCAAATCTCTTACTAACTCTTCCTTCAGTTAGTCCTGACGAAGGGTCTCAGCCTGAAACGTCGACTGTACCTCTTCCTAGAGATGCTGCCTGGCCTGCTGCATTCACCAACAACTTTGATGTGTGTTGCATGTATTTGAAGAATTTCAGTTGTCCCATGAGTTTCTAATGCCACTCTACTGAAGCTATAGCAGCATTGCAAGAAATTCCACACTAGTGATCACACTTATCAACATCTTAATATTTTAATGGTTTTCTCTCTACAATTTCGAACTTTTCAGTTTGCATCTATGTTAAGGTAATGAATCAAAGGAAGCCCAAACAGAAGATTATGCATGATCACTGGGAATTCCCACAGAAGTTCTCCCATTTAGGGAAGATCAGTAGAAACTCCATATATAGCAGCTGCAGCTGATCAAGAAAGCCAGTAGGTAAATTCCTGGCTTCTCTTGCAATCGCAAGACCCTGTTGGACATTGATTACCTGTTTCCCTTTTTTGGTGGTGAGACAGCAGCATAGCCTTGGTTGTAGCAAGGACCAGGCCTCAAGCTGCGGGCTTGACTTCTGCTGCAGTCCAGGTGAGGAGATGCTGGAGGCAGTGTAGCGTGTTGTCCGTGTTCGGTGGGGGCTGGTCTTTCTCATCGGTGCTGCCCTCTAATGTTTAAATGGTGGAATAGCGGGCTGGATTACCGGGAACCATCAATTTGCGAGACTTGTCCTCAGACTCAGACTAAAAATGTGTTTTCTTGCATGACCGTGTTTTCTTTTTTCTTTCTCACTATTTTGAATGCACGTGTATGTTTTGCAGCTTGGCTCCAAAGGAATGCTATCTTGTTCAGCTGTAACCATGCACAGTCGAATGATAATTAAACTTGATTTGATTTGATTCCCATTGTGTTATACCTCTCTCAGTAACTGAATAGGGTTTAGTTCCACAAGTGAGTCCAGCCATGTTGCAAACAAAATACTGAGAATACATCAATATCATTCTCTTCCTGAAAACTTCCACAATTCACCTGCGTACCATAATTCTATGAATTACACCCTGGTAATTATTTGTCACTAGGAAACGCACATTAAGTGTTGGGTGGACAATGGGTGTCAATTAGGGGCAGATCCAAACCTTGAGAGTAGGGCCAGAGCATTGAGAAGGGGGCTGAAGGGGTGGGCTAGGGGAAATGGAGAAGTAGTGACAAACAGCTGTTGGGAAGTGTCGTGTATGCTATTGGGAACTTGAGAATTCTAATAGGGAATAGAGTTGGGGTCCAAAGAAAATGAAAATTGTTTTAACATTAGTGGCAGTGAGATACATGTTGCCTCCCATTGGTTACGTACACCTGAGCTCCTCTATGTATACACACAGAAGACCTGGAAAGAGATTCACATTGAAAGTACCCCATCATGTTTTGCAATTGGGTTTCCTAAGACATACTATCACAGACTATATACAAGTACGTTTGTAAGTATTGTAGATTTTCTATGCCTGTAATATCCAGGAAGTCTTCTGTGCAGCACAATACTTTGGAACTGTGAATGTGCAACGCACCAACAATTTGTTTTATATTTGACAGCAAGGCGGACTGTTAGTGAGAAATAACAAACCTTACTATTAAGTATTGCTCCTCCAGCACTGTCATAGTTTAAGGGTTTATGGCTATGAAAGTAATTATAAATTTAAGTATTTTTTTAAAGTAAGAATTTCAGCAAATAGCAAAATGACAATGTTGGTTGTATTAAAACCATTGGGAAATGCATAATGACTACATAAATTATTAAAACAGCATGTTGATGTTCTTTCAATAATTACAACTAGAGAAAAATATTAATAGAAATATGGGAACAGACTTTGAACAAATGTGATATTACTGGATAAATACAGGATAAATTGTATGGAAATATTGAACAACTACAACAAAGTTAGACTGAAAATACCATCATTAATGTCTTTAAAATTCTTTAAATGTTTCATTTTTGTTACTGGAAAGTGTTCTATAAGCACTCAGTCAATAGTCTGGATGTGGAATCTTTAATGGTCTTAGGTGTAAGGCTGGAATGCTGTACTGCACTGTTCCCAGTAATAGATCTGTCTGTGTAGAGACAACAGATTCATGTTAATAGTGCCCACATTTCTCAAATATCAGGTCACTATTAACAGGCACAGTCTTCAGTAACTAGGAGGAAACAGTTTCTAAACTCAGCAAAATACATCATTGTATGTATTGCATAAATAATCAGTTCTCATATTTGCTAAATATTTTATGCAAATACACACATATGCATATGTACATAACCTGTTGTTCACCACTGAGAGTACATTTGCATGGCATCTGTATTTCTTATTAATGAACCTTCAAAGCCTTCCTTGAAGATAGGCATGTATCTGTGTGGGAACAAGACTTTCAGTCGCAACTCAGGCAGAAAATGTTACATCTTGTTTCAAGATTTGCTATAAGTAGGAACCAGAACTGCAGAAACATAAAGGCATCAGACCTTTATCCTGGCGCACGCAGGTGCCTTTCACTGCATGGTGGAACATAATCTTCCTAAGCCAATCAGCATGACAGGACACATGATGACTACATGCTTCAATCTATAAAGTTCCATTCACATAGCTCTGAATATTTGTAAAAGTTTTTCTAAGCACTTCTATTCAGTAATGTGCTCAGCCATATAAACAATCATATGAATTATTACTATAAGAATCCTCCAAAAGGGGGCATATCTTTATTATAACACTTCATTCACTTTGTCCCTGTCCTTTGCTCTCAGCTCAATGTGTCCTCCCTCATATTCCATCGAGTTGTCTAGTTGTCATGTTCTTCCGTTGAACTTGTAAGACAACATTCTCATTTGGTGTC